>NC_064828.1:39084364-39397975 GCF_024166365.1 Elephas maximus indicus | reverse complement strand
TAGAGTTTCTAAGGAGCCCCTGGTGGATTCAAACTGCTGACCTTTTGGTAGCAGCCATAGCTCTTAACCACTAGGCCACCAGGGTTTCCTACCTCATATATACCCAGTATACCCAGTGCTATCGAGTCATATGTATGTTAACGTAATTTTCAAATACTGAGATTACACTGAGTATAATTAATTCAAATATAAGTTGATATAAACACAGGGGAATACACATATCTATGCATGTATGTATGTATACACACACACACAAACATGAATTGTATAGCACACACACGTTCGCTTTTCCTACTATGCATTAGTTTTAAATTTAAATTTCCAAACATACGTATGAGAACGTTCAGTGAACAACTATTCCTTACGTGATTTGCCAACATTTCAGCATTTTCCTCATATGTAAACTCTGATTTTTCTGGGTTTACAGTTCTGGATACCATTCACTCCACAAGTAAGAGGATTGTTTTCAGAGCTCGTAGGTCACTCTGCCACATCCGGGTCACCGAGCTCAGGTCCAGGGAGAACAGAGTGTTGCTCTTCTCCCACTGGAATTCTTTTTTAGTGCATGTCGCTTTTAATATTCACTCTCTCCCTAGGGTCTAACTGGGTTACACTCAACGTCCATCTCAGCACAATGGCCAGATCTCTGAAACTCTTGAAGATTTTGTGGGCTCCATTAACACATAAAATATGAGTAAAGCTATGAGCCACCTATTCATCAAATAAATAAATCCTGGAACTTGACTACAAAAGAGACCTTGCTGTAGATCTGCCTTTCAAGTAAACCATTAAAATAATTTGAGATAATGTAAGTGACTTAATTATTGGAAAGTTCTTCCTATTTTCTGGTCTTACCTAGAAAGTGAGCCCGCAGCAAGATCTCGAAGATAGTGGTATAAGGAATCTGTCATGTATTCTCTTAAGGTCAGGAGTGTGGAAATTACTGTTTAATAGAACTCAGTTGGAGGCTACAATGTCTTTATAAATTCTCTCCTAAGCTGTGCCATTTATACTCAGCCTAGGGGTATTCACAAAGTAATTAATTACACCAAAAATGCAATTAGCTCTAAAATAGCTAAGATCCATACCAAAAATAGAAAGGTCTCAAATGTCATTACCCTTCATCAGCAACAATGCAACATTTTAAAATGCCCTATTCAGAACCCAAAAAAAAGCTGTGTGTGTGTGTGTGTGTGTGTGTGCAATCAATATTGCCATTTTTGTTAAAAGTGATGGAATGCAAAATCTCATAATCAATAGAATATGAGCATTTTGGATTGCATTTAACACCCGAAAGTTCAACATATGATAACAAGTCTTGGAGAATTATTGAAATATCAAAAGGCTTAACTTCCTACTTTCATATGTGACCGTACTAAAAAAACCAAAATCAAACCTGTTGCCATCAAGTCGATTCCAACTCATAGTGACCCTATATGACATAGTAGAACTGCCCCATAGGGTTTCCAAGGAGCTGCTGGTGGGTTTGAACTGCTGACCTTTTGGTTAGTAGCCAAATACTTCACCATTTCGCCACCTGGGCCCTGACCATACTATATTTAAGAAAAATCCTCATCTCTTAGGAGAGAATTCTGTGGCCACTTTTCAGTCAGGGTAAAGTTCTTTCAAACAAAAACTTAACATCAGAAATTGGCTAAGCAACTGATAAATGAGTGGAGCGGCCAAACTGAATACTATGAGGAAACCCAAAGATTACCAACAACAGGACTCCACCACCCACCCCTAGTTCAGAAGGACAATGGGGGTAAATGGTGTTAACAGAGCAAGAAGGTGGGCTGTCCAGCAAGAATTAGAACCCACTGCTTGGTAAGCAGCAGTAGGGACCACGGAACAAGGACTGTCTACCAGGAGCTGAAGCCAATAAGGACATACAGTCACTGCTGGAGATGCCACTCACTGTAGGTGGAGCGAAAACGAAAGAAACGTCCTGATTTATCCCCTACTCGCACCCACCAATGTCTTTAATGTACTGAATATTTCCAGAACACAGTTGACAAGGGGATCTATGATTAAGAGCAAAGCAAGAAAATGCAAGAAATAGACTTGCAAGCAAACATACGAGAGACCAGCACAGGGATTATGAAATTAAAAATTTAAGAATTCCTACCTATCAGCTCATCTCTCTAATCTCTTAAAAAAAAAAAAAAAAAAAAAACTTTTACCTCTTCCAAAATATTCATAGCCAGAAATGATTCCTTGGCAATTAGTCAAAAAATTCCTGCACTTTTAGTGAAACAAAATTCTCTGTTTTGTAGTCTGATCATATTTTCTAATGTTCACTTATCTGGTCACCATCTTTTGTAGTATCTCTTCAGGCATCAAGGTGGCTTGGGATCTTAAATATTATTTTGATAGGCTATAGAATCTAAACCTTCCTCAAGCTCATTTTTGTGTGGTGATCTTCAAGAATGAACAAGAAGGCAGACGTTGAGAGATAAAGTGGCCGAAGCCAAGAGAACATAGTGTTACATTCTCCTTTAGGACTTCTCAAGTGCCCTGGTTATGTTTACCCTTAGTAAGGAGGAGGAAGGAATATTTAGTTAATCAAAGCCGTTCTTATACAGTCATCATATAATCTAATTCGTATCTTTTCTGCTCAGCACACTGTCTTCCTTTTTGCATAAATGTTTTCAGGATTCCTACTATCTATCTCTGAAGTCATGTTTAAAAGATTTATCATTTCCTTATCATGTCTTCCTCACAGAAAAATATTGACTTTCAGCTTCTTTTCTGTTCTAAATGTCCTATGCGCTATGTCTTAAAAAAAAAAGGCTTACTCACTAGGAATATATTTTGATTTTTCTCTGTTCTGAGTTATGGTCTTAAGCCAGTTTTCAACACTGATAATGTGTTTGTTTTCATCTCAGCCAAATCCAATTAATTTTTCAAGTAAAACTTCATGGCACATTGTATCAGAGCTTTTACTCTGGTTCCAAACAAAATTGAGGAATGGAAAACAAGCTGTGTGCCTTTCCCCCACTGTTTCTTTAATTTCATCTAAAGTTTTGTTGTTAGTTGTTTGTTCTTATACTAGCACGGTTCCTATAGAATGTAGTGTATTTGTTGGTGCTGTGGCTTTCTTTTTGGGGGGGGGTTGTGGATTTCCTTCACCACAAGCTTCTTCTTTGCCATTTAATGTGATCAGAAAACCATTTCACTGGAATTTTATTGCATCATTATTTATTTAAAAAATAGAATGATATGAAAATTTGGGGAAACGTGGGCTGACTATATGATAATAGTTTCTAAAATGTTACTTAAGAAATTAAAATTTATTTTAAGCAAATACACTAAAATGAAAAATCTGACATAACTCCTGTGGAAGAGGTAAATTAACTTGTATTTTATTATACAGTACCTCCAACAGTTAAATTTATAAAGGAGTTGTTTGCATAAAAATGCTGAATGTTTCTTCTATATAATTTTTTGCATTATCTTACATTTTAATAGATTTGACAAAAGTAGTTGTTTATGGAAAATGAATTTTGAATGTATAGCTGAATCAATATTTTTAGTATACACATTTTCCATCAGCTTACGAGCCAATCCTTGCACTTTAATTATTATTATTTTAAACTCAGTTAAGCATTATTTCAATGAATATATCACTAGTACTTTATACTGCATTCTAGCTTAGAAAATGTTTTTTCTTCTTATGTAAAAAACTGCTTTGTTGCTTTCTACAAATCTACTTTATAAAAAAGCATAATCATGATATTGCTCAGGACTCTAATTTTTATAGTTTTTATAAATTAGATGCCATTCCTCATGTATTAATGTTTTAACCTTATAATTTCTCTAGCTCAATTTACAAATAAAAATTGTTTTCCTTCAATGTCATTTCAATTTTTATTTTTTCTATATTTTATATTATTCTCTCAAAACTTCAATTACAACCAAGTTTAAGACCTTTGAGGTTTTTTTCAGTCTGTTATCAGTATGATGGATAGTCTACAAATTTGAACTCCACTGGAAAATATGCTTGTCTTTCCTTTTTTTAATTAAGGAAACATTTCAAAATTGGGATTTTCAAACCACACACTATTTTTAAATAAATAATATTCAGTTTCAAAGTTAGAATTAAACAGTCATAGATTTCCTGTCACAAAGTCATACGCTAAGCTTGTGTCTAAGAAAAATACGACTTATTCATAGCTTCTTTTTTGAATACAATGCTTTTCTCTCAATAATTTAAAGATTTTTCATAAGCATAGCCTCATTAATCTTCAAAGTGTACCCCAAGGTAATTGAGTATGCTTGATTTCCGCTTTGACTTATTATAAACTAACCTGAGGAAACTGGATGTCATGGGATTCCATTTTGTTCCTCTTGCCACAGCTATGGTCCACAAAAATTTCAGCTTTATTGTAGGCGTGGACTTGATTTTACTCTTCTATTGTACTCCTCAAACTCCATATGTGGCCTTGTGTGACTGGGGGGAAAAAAAAATTCAGATTCAAAGTCAAAGAGCCAGACATTGAGACTCAGCTTTCCCATTTGGACGAATTACTTAACCTCTCTAAGTTTGTTTCTGTAAAACACTTGCTCTTTCCAGTGTTATTTGTGAGGCTCAAATGAAAGAAGTATGTGAATGTGTTTGATAGACAGCTACCATTCTCTGGCTGTTAGTTGTTGTATTATACTTATACTCCCACTTAACACTTTAAAGCAGCTTATATTTTATCTTGGCATCTTTCAAGCCACAGTACAGGTATGTCAGATATGTTCAACATCATTTACTGAATAATCAATGTGTGAATGAATGTTATAGACACCTACTATGTGCCAGGTTTGTTCTGGTCTTGCTGGTTTATATTATTAAATGTGGCCATAAGGAATTCCTGAAATCAGTGAATTCCTGAAGAAAGTAAGTGGGCAAGCTCGTGACTAATGGGAAAAACATTTAGGCAAAAGTTGGCATGTGCAAAGGTCCCTGTGTAGCATGTGCTGAGGATGTTCAAGATGCAATAAAGAAGCTCATTTGGGTTGGAAAATGACTTTATTTTACCTTCATTTTTGAAGAACATAAAATTCTGGTTTTCAATATTTTAATAATATCTTTTCATTTTCTTCTGGATTTCAAAGATCAGCTATAAGTACTGCTGCTAATCCTTTGAATGTAATATATTGCATTTCTATCACTGCTGTAACCTTGACCTTTATATTTCTAATCATAGTTTTCTTTGTATTGATCATTTTGGATTATGAAATCTTTTTGAAATGTCATTTTTGTAAAATTCTCAACTATTATATTCTTAAATATTATTTTTCCCCACTATCTGTCTCCTCTATACCTGGGATTCTTAGAAGCCCTGATGGCACAGTGGTTAAGAAGTCAGCTGCTAACCAAAAGTTTCAACAGTTCAAATCTATCAGCCACTTCTTGGCAACGCTATGGGGCAGTTCTTCTCTGTCCTGTAGAGTCGTTTTGAGTCAGAATTTACTTGACTGCAGTGGGTTGGGTTTGGTTTTTGGTAATTAAATGTATGTTGGATCCTTTCATATATATCTTATTCTGGTTTATTTTTCATTTTTTCTTCTCTCTGTTCTCAATTAAGATCTTTTCTATTCTCTCCTATAGTAGCTCACTAATTTCATATTGTGTTGTATTTAATCTGCTAATGAAATCATCTACTGAAGTCATTATTCCAGAATTTTTATTTTTTCGTTTCTAGATTTTCCATTTGATTGCATTTTATATATATAAAATATAGTTCTTCGTCAATAGTCTTCCTTTTTCCTTTTTTCTAGGACATAGTAGCCTTGTTATTTTATTTAAAGTCTTTTATCTCTTACTCTAATATCTGAGAACATATTTGTTGGTTTTTGCTGACTATTTATTCTCTTCGCTTTCTGTCATATGATTCTGTAACTTGGAGTGCCTTGTAACTTTTTGTTGAATTCTGGATATTGTGTAGAAAAAAAAAAAATTGTTGAGACTCCAGATGATGCTATCATCCAACCACAAATGTTGAACCTTCTATCTACTAGAAAGATAGAGTATGATGATCACCCTAATTTCTTTATGCACTGAATTAAAGTCTGAAAGGTCTTTGTCCTTGGGGGAAGCAGTTAGGGCAATACCTGCTTAGGCTTCAAACTGAGAGCCAGGTATATTCATGGGATTTCCACCCCTACTGCTTTCTGAACTCTAAAACTTCTAATTTCAGAACAATTAGACTACTAAAAATAAATACAGTTTCTTAGCCTCCTACCCTTTGCATTATCAGATGTTTTGCAAACAGCTTAAGAGAAATGTCAGCCTTATGTCAGAATCAGTAGTATTCCCTTTCCCTGTCTATACCTTTAGATCTCAGACCCTAAAGCCCCAAGTGTTTCGTTTGTATCTTTGTTTAGTTTGCCTATTTCTGTGAAAAATAAGACCTAGATTTTCAACCTCCTATCTTGCACTCAGGGTAAGCAAATATTTCCAGGAAAAGACAGCTGTAGACTGTCAACTCACCTCTCTCTTTATTTTACCTACTCTGGAATTTTGTAACCAGCTTTCCTTTAGGCCTGCTTGCTTCATCAGCTCTCCACTGCTTTTAAGCAGATGTGATCTGTGTTTTTTCTAGCTTTTTTAAATTGTTCTGGGTAATAGTGTTGATCTGCTGAATGCTCCTTCATCATTCCCAGGAACAGTGGTTCTGATCGTGATTTCATCCTCTTTATTTAATACTTCATTTGACTTGTTGACAAGTTGCTGTCTTTTAGATTCGATTTTGTGAGAGAAATAGGCCTTTTATTTGTCTTAGAATGTTGTAGATTGAAACTTAGTTTTTTATTCTTTGGAAAGGTTTGGTGTTACTTTTCCCTTAAATATTTGATATTATTCATGTTTGAAGCCATTTATCCTGAAGTAATTTCTGGCAATTAAATTGATTTCAGTTTCAAAGTATTTAATAGTTATGGGGTTATCTCATTTTTATATTTCTTCTTTGTTCATTTTGTTAAATTGTGTTATTCTAGGAAACTAACAATCTAGAAATAAATCCATTTAAACTTCCAAATTCTATTTCATAAACTTGTATATGATATCTTTTTTATTATCTTTTCTTCAAGGTTTTTATCATTTCTTCCATTTTATCTTTTGCATCTAAAATTTCTATTACAATCTTTTGAATTGAGTTAGTATGTCATTTTAAATGAATTTAACTAGAATTTTTATTCCATTTAGAAATAAATGGAATATCTTTCTTTATCACTACTCTATCCCCAGTACCTAACAGGCGCTCAAATGTCAGCCAAGGAAAGAAAGTATGGATGAAAGGATGAATCAATACATACTTATCACCTTGCCTGAAGACTGGAAACTTTAAAGATTATTTTTTATAATGACTTAAACAAATCACTACTCTCCAGTATTTAGAAATATATTTTGACTCTGTTAGTTTTAATGGATTTTATTAAGGATAGGATCACTCACATCCTCTCCACGGATCACTCTTTGCATAAGTACTAAAAACACTTCATGGATTCTGCAAAGTCTAGGTCTTTCTCATGTATGTAAACTTAATAAAGGAGTAAATAGTCTAGAATCAGTGAAATATTCTTTTAACAACCATATATTTTCATTTTCTTTAAATATCCTGTGCTCATATTTTATTTAAATCCTCCAGATTTTTTTTTTGAGAGTTCATTCTCAGTAGCAACAGTCATTATGTTTGATGTTAAGTTACAAACAAGTCAGCCCATTGTAAACTTCCCTGAAGTTTCCTACATTTGTTACAGAAAAGGAGTCAAGGCTGACCTCATTCCTGATCTCATAAGTAGATCTTTCAACATTTCCTCATTAAATGTGTTTTTTCCTGTGGAATATTTATAAATGCCATCAGATCAAGAAAGTTTTCCCTACCCCTAGCATTCTGAGTTTTAATCAAACATTTTTAATTTTATAACTTTTTTGCAAAGTATCTAGCACATACAAAAAAAATAGTAAGTGTAATTATTATTAAAACAAATAGGTTATTACATATTCCTTATGCATATTGTTCACTGGAAATTCCAGAATTTCTAAATAAGAAGAGCTTACCCATAGAAATCTGGTTATAAGAGGGGTTGTAGAAAACATGTTTTGAAACTGTGGTTGCATAGTAGGTGCACTATTTTTATTTAGGGTCCATTTGTTTTTTGACATATCTTCGGCCTAGCTTATAATGGGAAACCTGGGAAGTAGAGATACCCATCCACGGGCCCTGTGCAATTATCCTCTTGGGTTCAGTTTCCTACTCAAATAAGAGTTTGAAGCAGAAAAAAAATACATTGTCCCTTAAAAGCAAGTTCTTTAATTCTGAAGAGGAGCATGTTAAAAGTCAGCTAGATTTTTACTGACTTTAAAGCAAGCTAAGTTCTACCAAGAAAATTGAAGACATTTATTAAGTTCCTGTGGTTTCATTACTGTATAGTATTTGGAATATGTTGGTTTTTATTAAAAACTATGACCACAACCTGCAGCATAGGTGTTAACCAAGAGCAAAGTAAAATCAGTGGAAGGTTACCTGCCAGAGTGAAGATATCTCCAAAAGAAAATAATTTTTTTAATATGAAACACAAAATTAGGCTTGTGTAAGATACAAAATAACATTTTTTAAAAGTGCCCATTGTTCAAAGGCAGCAACCAAGATCAGCAGAGAATTTAATTTACAAAACTTGCTGAGAACATTGAAAGCAAATGGAAATGAGTTCCCTCACTAGATTCACTGGCTCTGTTATTGTCTAAAAAAAAATTTCAAAGTCAAAATATAATTGAAATCTCAAGAAAATTTAAATAAACACATTTATCAGTCAAATATTTGCATCGGGTCTGGCACTGTTTAAGCATCAGAGATACCCATTGCCATCAAGTTGATTCTGACTCATATAGACCCTACAGGATGGAGTAAATCTGCCTCACAGGGTTTCCAAGGAGCTGCTGGTGGATTCAAACTGCTGCCGTTTTGGTTAGCAGTCAAAAGCTCTTAACTACTGCTCCACCAGGGCTCCTCTGATAAAAGCAGAGAGCTATAAGTTGACGCTGATAGAATCTACCCTCCAAAATCTCACTGTAGCCTGAATCATGTCTGAAAGCAGAGAGCACCACAAAGATGTTTATCTGTGTTTTGTTGACTATGGAAAGGCATTCAGCTGTGTGGATCATAACATATTATGGATTACATTGCAAAGAATGGGAATTCCAGAACACTTAATTGTGCACATGAGGAAACTGTACTTAGACCAAGAGGCAGGCATCCGAACAGGACAAAGGGATACTGTGTGGTTTAAAGTCAAGCAAGGTGTACATCAGGGTTATACCCTTTCACCGTGCTTACTCAATCTGTAGCTGAACAAATAGTCTGAGAAGCTGAACTATATGAACTCGGCATCAGGATTGGAGGAAGACTCATTAACAACCTGCATTATGTAGATGACACAACCATGCTTGCTGAAAGTGAAGAGGACTTGAAGCACTTACTGATGAAGATCAAAACCACAGCCTTCAGTATGGATTACTCCTCAACATAAAGAAAATAAAAATCCTCACAACTGGCCCAATAAGCCACATCACGACAAACAGAAAAAAATATTGTAGTTTTTGTCAAGGATTTCATTTTATTTGGATCCACAATCAACATCCATGGAAGCCGCAATCAAGAAATCAAGAGATGCACTGCATTGGGAAAATCTTCTGCAAAAGACCTCTTTAAAGTGTTAAAAAGCAAAGATGTCATTTTGAGGACTTATGTGCACCTGATCCAAACCATGGTGGTTTGAATCACCTAATATGCACTGTAAAGCTTGACAATGAATAAGGAAGACTGAAGAAGAATTGATGCCATTGAATTACGTCGTTGACAAAGAATGTTGAATATACTATGGACTGCCAAAAGAATGGACAAATCTGTCTCGGAAGAAGTACAACCAGAATGCTCATTAGAAGCAAGGATGGTAAAACTTCATGTACTTTGGACATGATATCAGGAGGGACCAGTCCCTGGAAAAGAATATCATCCTTGGTAAAGTACAGGGTCAGCGAAACAGAGGAAGACCTTCAACGAGATGGACTGACACAGTGGCTGCAACAATTGGCTCAAACATAATGATTGTGAGGATGGCAGAGGACCAGGTAGTGTTTAGTTCTTTTATACATAGGTTTGCTATGATTCAGAAATGAATCAACAGCACCTAACAACAAAAACAACAACTTGATCTTAAGGAGTCCTAGAACGTGAACTCTGAGAAAGAACTTCTGAAACTCAAAGTGACCCTAGTGCTCTATCTCACAATAGTTAACTGTAAAAGTTAACTGTGGGAGTCAGGATAGCAATTGACTACGTGACTTATTCAACAAGTGTTCTTAAAAAAAAAAAATTTTTTTTTTTTTTGTTCTTGAGCACCTGTTAAAATGTACTTAACATTATGCTTGTTGCTGTGAAAATACAAGAGAAGTTTTAGACATAGTCTTGACACTCTAAGAGTTTTAAGAGTTTACTTAAAGAATCATAAGAGAACAAAATAAAATCTGGCATAATTAAGGGCTTACTTGTGTAACAGAATTTTAGGAGAGAAGTTAAGAGTTGTTGATGTTAGGTGTCATTGATTTAATTTGCTACTCATAGCGACCCCATGTGACAACAAGGAGCTGCCCCATAGGGTTTTCTAGACTGTCATCTTTGCTGGAGTAAATCGCCAGCTCTTTCTCCTGAAGAGCCACTAGTTGTGTTTGAACCAACAATCTTTCAGTTAGCAGCCAAGTGCTTAACCATTGGACCACCAGGGCTCTTTTTCAAGTTAATAGAGGTTGTGCTAAATAGAGGAGAATTCTAGGAGGAGATGAACTAGAAACCAGCTGAAAAGAAAACAGAGAGAACATTTGCAGATAAGAATGGCATAAAGGTGCTGAGAAGGGACATCATGGTGTTACAGATGCTTGACTATGCAGCTGTTGAGTGTACAGATACTCTGGAAGTATGAACTGGGAACTCTTGGGCAGTGATGTATAGAAATTTTCATAACATACTCCTGTTAGCATATAGTTGCCTTCAAGACTGGAAATTGTAGTATTTTTCTTCTAAGGATGGAAGTAGTGATGTACATGTGAACACATAAACAAAAAAACGTATTTTCTAAACATGTTCTTCGACATTAATTGATCCCTTAAAGTGGGATATATTAAGTCTCCGTGAGTCGGGGTAGACTCGATGGCAACGGATTTGGTTTTCTTGTTGTGGTGGTTAATTGTCACATAATTTAAGCAAGAAAATGAATGTATGGAAAGCAAGAGTTTATCGGGTTGAGGGATAGTTTTATGACACAGAGTTCAAACTGAGCATCTTTAGCCTCCAGGATGTCTTTTCTTTTTCAGGAAGAGCATGGGATTTTGTATAAATGGCAGTGTACAGATTCTATTTCTAAGGATAAAAAAAAAAAAAGCCAAAACTCAAGGCCAAGTTTTTTTAGAAAAAAGTACCTTGCCTATAAGAGTTTTAACACACAAGAAAAGATTACTAAGGTAAATCATGAATTATTTTAAATTTTTAAGGAAATGTTATTAAGCTGTGTTTCTTAAGCACTGACTGCAAACAAGGGGTGATTGAAGTGACTTCTTGAAGTGAGTTTTCTATGAACATAACCCTTTCCAAAGGAAATACATAATAGTGTTAAAAATGTTTTCCCTGTTCAATGGTGCAACATAGCTTTCTTGAAGGCTAAAAACAGCTTAACTACAGCACATAGCATGTTATATTAAATAAAAATCATTTCAGTTCAATGGAATAGTTATTAATATCCCCAAAAGTTATAATATTAACAAAGACAAGAATGAATTGCCACTGATAAAAGGTCTCAAAATCATGAAGCTTATCACTTCACAGAGTTGTGAGAAACTAGACAAGCATATTTTCATTTTGCTTATTGCTAAACTAAAATTAGGAAAACTCTGAGAGAAATCAGCTACTCCTGTAGTCAACTGTTTAAAAAGGCCAATAAAAATAACCAGATAGAAATATTTGATAAACTCCGTCTTCAAATGCACTGCTTCATTATCAGTTTTTTCTCCTGTCTTGATCTAGAGTTGCAATAAAAAAGAATGGTGTTTAACTCAATACTTCCGCTGAGGCTTCCCCTCTCACAAAATGCTCCCTCACTCTGCAAATATTATCTGCTATTTAAAACTAGTATCACTCATTATTTACCACACAAAATCCATGTTGTTCACCCTCTTTGGAAAATGCTGTAATTATTCCATAAATTTGCTGTATTGATTCAAATATTTGGATACCTTACTGGCCTTCCAAGCTGATGTTGGACTGATTGGCAGCAAGTAGATAGATATTGTAAAACCAGGGCCCCCAAATGAGAAGTCTCGGAAAGAAAATCTGTAATTCCTATTCCACCTTGCTACAGAGGCAGTCCAGAGCTCATACTACTTAGGTTTTTAGATACATCTGAACCTGCAAACAGACAGCATGCTTTGTCAACCTTTACTGGAAGCCTGCAGAGCTCAGTAGGATCCAAGCCATATCAGAGGCTCCATAGTCCCTTTACTAATGCAACTTCAGCGTATTACCAAGATGTCACGTTGTAAAACATCAGACCCATCACAGAGAGTGGTCCCTGTGCCAGCATCGCATGGTTCTGCCAGCGTACTAGCACTCGACTCTGTTACACACTGACAAGTCCTCTTTCATCTTGAGCTTCATTGGCATAGAATCACCTCTTCTTAAAGCTATTGCTGATGGCTTGTATACAGAAGCAACAATATTGGGGGAAAACTCCTATTGCATAATAGAAATAAATGTATGAATAATTGTGTATTTAATGATCCATTCCTTTCTAACTCTAGCATCTGAAACTCTCTTTATCTCACAGTTGTTGTTGTTGTTGTTAGGTGCCATCGAGTCAGCTCCGATTCATAGCAACCCTATGCACAACAGAACGAAACACTGCCCGGTCCAGAGCCATCCTTACAATCATTGTTATGCTTGAGCTCGTTGTTGCAGCCACTGTGTCAATCCACCTCGTTGAGGGTCTTCTTCTTTTCCACTGACCCTGTACTCTGCCAAGCATGATGTCCTTCTCCAGGGACCTATGCCTCCTGACAGCATGTCTGAAGTATGTAAGACGCAGTCTCGCCATCCTTGCTTCTAAGGAGCATTCAGGTTGTACTTCTAAGACAGATTTGTTCATTCTTTTGCCAGTCGATGGTGTATTCAATATTCTTCACCAGCACCACAATTCAAAGGCGTCAACTCTTCCTCAGTCTTCCTTATTCATTGTCCAGCTTTCACACGCATATGATGTGATTGAAAATACCATGGCTTGGGTCAGGCCCACCTTAGTCTTCAGGGTGACATCTTTGCTCCTCAATATTTTCAAGAGGTCCTTTGCAGCAGATTTGCCCAATGCAATGTGTCTTTTGACTTCTTGACTGCTGTTTCCATGGCTGTTGATTGTGGATCTAAGTAAAATGAAATCCTTGACCACTTCAATCTTTTCTCCGTTTATCATGATGTGGCCTATTGGTCCAGTTGTGAGGATTTTTGTTTTCTTTATGTTAAGGTGTAATCCATACTGAAGGCTGTGGTCTTTGATCTTCATCAGTAAGTGCTTCAAGTCCTCTTCACTTTCAGCAAGCAAGGTTGTGGCATCTGCATAACGCAGGTTGTTAATGAGTCTTCCTCCAATCCTCATGCCCAGTTCTTCTTCATATAGTCCTGCTTCTTGTGTTATTTGGTCACCATACAGATTAAATAGGTGTGATGAAAGAATAAAACCCTGCTGCACACCTTTCCTGACTTTAAACCAATCAGTATCCCCTTGTTCTGTCTGAACAACTACCTCTTGATCTATGTAAAGGTTCCTCATGAGCACAATTAAGTGTTCTGGAATTCCCATTCTTCGCAGTGTTATCCATAGTTTGTTATGATCCACACAGTCAAATGCCTTTGCATAATCAATAAAACACAGGTAAACATCCTTCTGGTATTCTCTGCTTTCAGCCAGGATCCATCTGACATCAGCAATGATATCCCTGGTTCCATATGCTCTTCTGAAACTGGCCTGAATTTCTGGCAGTTCCCTGTTGTTATACTGCTGCAGACGTTTTTGAATGATCTTCAGCAAAATTTTGCTTGAGTGTGATATTAATGATATTGTTCTATAATTTCCACATTCGGTTAGATCACCTTTCTTGGGAATAGGCATAACTATGGATCTCTTCCAATCAGTTGGCCAGGAAGGTGTCTTCTATATTTCTTGGCATAGATGAGTGAGCACCTCCAGCGCTCCATCTGTTTGTTGAAACATCTCAATTGATATTCCATCAATTCCTGGAGCCTTGTTTTTCGCTAATGCCTTCAGAGCTGCTTGGACTTCATCCTTCAGTACCATCGGCTCCTGATCATATGCCACCTCTTGAAATGGTTGAATATCGACTAATTCTTTTTGGTATAATGACTCTGTGTATTCCTTCCATCTTCTTTTGATGCTTCCTGCATCATTTAATATTTTCCCCACAGAATCCTTCACTATTGCAACTCAAGGCTTAAATTTTTTCTTCAGTTCTTTCAGCTTGAGAAATGCCAAGCATGTTCTTCCCTTTATGGCATTATAATACTTTATTTTGTCTTCTCAAGAGGCCTTTTGAAATCTTCTGTTCAGTTCTTTTACTTCATCAATTCTTCCTTTTGCTTTAGCTGCTCGATGCTCAAGAGCAAGTTTCAGAGTCTCTTCTGACATCCACCTTGGTCTTTTCTTTCTTTCCTGTCTTTTCAGTGACCTCTTGCTTTCTTCATGGATGATGTCCTTCATGTCATTCCACAACTCATCTGGTCTTCAGTCACTAGTGTTCAATGAGTCAAGTCTATTCTTGAGATGGTCTCTAAATTCAGGTGGGATATACTCAAGGTCATATTTTGGCTCTCATGGACTTGCTCTGATTTTCTTCAGTTTCAGCTTGAACTTGCATATGAGCAATTGATGGTCTGTTCTACAGTCAGCCTCTGGCCTTGTTCTGACTGATGATATTGAGCTTTTCCATCGTCTCTTTCCACAGATGTAGTCAATTTGATTTCTGTGCACTCCATCTGGCGAGGTCCATGTGTATAAAATAGTCACCGTTTATGTTGGTGAAAGAAGGTATTTGCAATGAAGAAGTCGTTAGCCTTGCAGAATTCTATCATTCGATCTCCGGCATTGTTTCTATCACCAAGGCCATATTTTCCAACTACTGATCCTTCTTCTTTGTTTCCAGCTTTCACATTCCAATTGCCAGTAATTGTCAATGCATCTTGATTGCATGTTCGATCGATTTCAGACTCCAGCAGCCGATAAAAATCTTCTATTTCTGCATCTTTGGCCCTAGTAGTTGGTGCGTAAATTTGAATAATAGTCATATTAACTGGTCTTCCTTGTAGGCGTATGGATATTATCCTATCACTGACAGCGTTGTACTTCAGGATACATCTTGAAACGTTCTTTTTGACGATGACTGTGATACCATTTCTCTTCAAGTTGTCATTCTCAGCATAGTAGGCTATATGATTGTCCGATTCAAAATGGCCAATACCAGTCCATTTCAGCTCACTAATGTCTAGGATATCGATGTTTATGTGTTCCAGTTTCATTTTTGATGATTTCCAAGACTCCTAGATTCATACTTCGTACAGTCTAGTTTCCAATTATTAATGGCTGTTTGCAGCTGTTTCTTCTCATTTTGAGCCATACCACATCAGCAAATGAAGGCCCCGAAAGCTTTACTCCATCCACGTCATTAAGGTCGACTTTACTTTGAGGAGGCAGCTCTTCCCCAGTCACCTTTTGAGTGCCTTCCAACTTGGGGGGGCTCATCTTTCAGCACTATATCAGACAATGTTCCACTGCTATTCATAAGGTTTTCCCTGCTAATGCTTTTCAGGAGTAGACTCCTGGGTCCTTCTTCCTAGTCTGTCTTAGTCTGGAAGCTCAACTGAAACCTGTCCTCCATGAGTGACCCTGCCGGTATCCGAATACCAGTGGCATAGCTTCCAGCATCACTGCAATACACAAGCCCCCACAGTACCACAAACTGACAGACACATGGGGGTATCTCACAGTAGGTTCCACAAGTCAAAAGATCCTTCCTGGAGCTACATGCCGTTACCTTGAGAAGATGTGTTAGGAGACATAACACCACACAGAAATGTTGTATTTAATTATTCACTTCGAAAAAGTCCTGTTAGATTCCATGTTAAGATAGTACCTATCTCTCAATACATTTAGACTCCATAACATTTGAATACCTAAACACCATGACTTTATAAGGTCTTAACCAAGAAAAATGTGCTAAATTATTCCCAGTCATCATCTCAGTCATCTATTCCTCCTCTTCCTCAAGCCAACTCTAAAGAAGGCTATGTTCAATGTTTCATGGGGCCTCCTCCCTTGTCATATGTATTTAGTTCCCAGAATCTCAACACCCACACTAAATGGGATTCTTTAAATAAGAATACTTTCTGCTATAATTTCAGCCAGTTCTATTTAGCCACAGATGTTATGGAAATAACATATAATGAGCAGCTGATCCTTATTTCAGGTTTCAGGTCTGATATGAGCCTTCCTCCTGGCCTCGCTTGTATTCTTAGATGTTGTAAATGATCAGCATGAGAGCATGGGCCAGCAGGTCTTTTTCATATCTGTCCTTTGCCTCTTACTGCATGTCCTTGCTGCCTATCCTCTTTTCAAATTTTGTTTTCCCCTGAATGGGCTGTTGCACTGATGGTTTTTGGCAGCTGTCGGGTGCTAAACCTGCATATAAAATCAATCTGTAGGGCCAGAGCCACAAAATAGGACCTACTTGAAATGATTTTTTTCAGCTTTCCGGTTACTGTCATATTAAAGTTTTAGTGCAATGGGCAAGGACAATAATTCATTTTACTCTGTGAGAAATCTTTATTTTTAAGAGCCACTGCTTGGTTGATTTCTTTTTTAGTGTCCCCTGGAATGTGTGCTTCACATGTAGGAATTCAAAATCCCTCTCTTACTCTAAATATTGTGAGGAAAGGCCAAGCCAGAGTCTTCTGCACCAAATTTGGCTAGTTAAGACATCACAGTGCAGCCATTCTTTTCGTAAACAGGGGAGGAAGCTACCATATCAGAAACTATTTCACACTTTCTTCCTCTTGTATTTTGTTCTATTTTTCCTCAAGGATACAAGTGCTATCTCATAGCAGTTAAGACTATGAGTTTGGGTGTCAACCCAACCTACGTTCATTTTTTAGTTTTCTCATTGAAAGAAGTGAATTAATGTTCTTGAACCAATTACTTATGTACTTTTTAAGCCTCTGTTGAGGAAATATAATTGAAGAACAAAATCTACTCCCAACCCAGAAATCCTCTCCACAAATACAGAAGAGAAATAAAAGTATTATTATTGAATAAGAATTAAACCAGAATGTGATGCATCACAGACCATCTGCTGAAGAGAGTGCAAAAACAGAAAGAAATCTACCCTTTAGGCAGCTGAGTGGCTACAACACATTACATTCATGTTTTCAAGATAAAATTGCTAACTTTCTTGTATCTCTAAGGCTGGAGGTAGATTTTCAATTTGGAGCCTAGGCCACCTGGGGTTATTCTAATCTCCTTCTAGGAAACTGGAAGTTAAGGGAGGGTTACCTGAAGTTACATTTTAAAGAGATGGCTGCCACATTCTTAAAGTAACACCTTAGATTTACTTTTCAAAGAGACAGAGAAAGAATTTACAATTACAAGTTATCTAAGGTGATTCTGAAAGAACAGGGGAGGAGAAGAACCTTTTTATTATTTTCAACAGAGAATTAAAAGCTCTTCTTTTCAATTTTTTTCTCCTCAAACCTTACTATCCTTATATGCAAAATACATTGATAGTTCCAACCTTAGAGGATTAGAGATTAAAAAATAAATTAATAACACATATGAAGCAGTTATCATACTACCTTATATGTAGGAAGCTCTCAAAATATGTCATTACAGCTATGATTAATTATAATAACTCCTATTGTTTACTAACATGAAAAAGTTGTTGCTCAGTAATTTACCCCATTGCAGTCCTCTGAAATGAAAAATGTTTGGCATTTCCTCAGTACCTATAACAATTTAGAAAGTGAGAATAGACAATTTTTAAAAATTCAGTTCTCCAAGAAGCCTTTTGTTCTTCTTATCTTTACTGCTTAACAAATCACTTCTAAAAACCTAGGGGCATAAAATGACAATTTAATTATGCTTATAAAAGTGGTGGGTGAGATACCCGGAAAAGGTACAACAAGGATTGCTCTTTTCTCTTTTGCCATGTCTAGGAGCTCAGCTAGAAAGATTCAAGTGATAGGGTGTTGCAACAACTGGTCTGGAGGTACTACTTCCAAGATGGCTCAA
This sequence comes from Elephas maximus indicus, assembly GCF_024166365.1. NCBI lineage: Eukaryota > Metazoa > Chordata > Mammalia > Proboscidea > Elephantidae > Elephas > Elephas maximus. The sequence continues at coordinate 39,379,588 of NC_064828.1, read as the reverse complement.
CTGGGTCTGTTGGCCAGAGCACTGAAACATGGCCTCTCCATGTGGCTTGGGCCCCTCATAGAATAGTGGGTGGGCTCTGAAAGGGAGCTTCCTGAAAGGGAAGCTCTGTAGAGATAGTTTCATAAAAGAATCAGTGGAAGCTTTATGATCTTTTCTGACCTAGCTACAGAAGTCGCAAAGCGTCATTTGGCCATCCTCTCTTAGTTAAAGCAGTCACAAGCTGCCCAGGCTCAAGGAGAGGAGACATAGATCCCATCTCTCGCTGCAAGAAGAGTTGAAGAACTTTGAAGCCATATTTTAAAAATCCACATCTTTTCTCCATAAACTATGTTCACTTTGACCATTCTTTTAGTGCTTCCTTATCCCTTAGTTATTCAACTTGGCACTTATTGTACATTGCTTTGTGGTTATTCCTGAGTCGATTCAAACTTGAAAAGTCTTACCAAGAATATTGTAAACTTTAGAATACATGAGTCATATCTTCCTTTCATTTGTGACTTCATAAAGTTTTTGGCATGAGACTGTTCTGGAATTTTCTTATCTTTATTTGATAAGCTTAAATATATCACCTTTTGGAAAGATGCATATGCATTGGCAACACTGGTTAACAACCTTACAAATGAATACCAGCTTCAGAGATTAGGGAATGTAGGATAAATACCAACGGATATTTCAGGATAGTCTGACTAAACCAAGACTTCCCCAATAAAAAATAAAAATGAGGAAATAATTAGCTTTCTATTTAACAGACCAAGAGTTCCCAATTTATTAAAAAAAAAAAAAAATACTAATGTGCTATAAGTTATGGAACTAAAAAAAAAAATCTGTTTGTTTCTATCCAAACCTAAAAACCTGTTACCGTCGAGTCGATTCCAACTCATAGCTACCCTATAGAACAGAGTAGAACTGCACCATAGAGTTTCCAAGGAGTGCCTGGCGGATTTGAACTGCCAGCCTTTAGGTTAGCAGCCATAGCACTTAACAACTATGCCACCAGGGACTAAAATTAACCAAGACTTGAAACGCTGATGAGTTTGAGTCTATCAGCCGTTTTGAGAGGGGACTTTTCCAGTGTATTAGATTTGAGACAGTTCTGGTTGATTTTAGGTGTTTTAATACAGAGACATTGAATTGTTTTTCTGTTTTGGAAATAGTTAATCTGTTATTCTAAATCTGGAGAAGGCAAGATTTTATTAAAGCAGTTTATTTTTTAAATTCACTCATTCAAAAATTTGTTGATCACCTATTTTCCTATAATCCCAGATGCTATGAATACAAGATAAAGAGGACGCAGTTCTTGCCTACATATAAATTATCATCTAGTTGCAAAACGAACAAGTAAACCTAAAATAAATACAGAGTGTGATGAGAGCCCTGGCAGAGGAACATGCAAGGTTCTATTAGGACATGGAGTCCTGATAGCGCAGTGGTTAAAGAGTTCAGGCGCTAATGAAAATGTTGGCAGTTTAAATCCACCAGCTACTCCTTGGAAACCCTATGTGGCAGTTCTAATCTGTCCTACAGGGTCACTCTGAGTCAAGATCTATGCAACAGCAACAGGATTGGTTTTTGATATATCAGGACATGTCTTAGACATTAAGAGATAAATGAGATAATTGTAGTAGATGCTGTGATATGTTGCCCAGATTGCCCACCAGGGCTGAAAGAATTATTCCCCCAGCTACAGACACTACTATTGCCAGACAGCACTCAGTTGTCAGGCTACTTTAGCAATGATCTCCACTGAAGAGTCACCTTACACAAGGCCACACCCCCTTCCCAAATACACACATCCGATGACTGGTCTGTGCTGGAATATAAAGGTCTAGTACCTTTTTCCCAATTTGACCAATTCTGAGAAGCCATACCAGCTTCAGAGCTCCCCTTGGGGTCAGCTGAAACCTTTTTCTGAGACTTTTCTCTCTGCTCAATTCTGCTTCTTTCCTTTTCCTTTCACAGGTGTTGAAGGAAAATGTTAAATAGCATTCTTTAATAAACATATCCATGCTAATCTTTATCTCGAAAACTTCTTCTCAGGAAACTCAACCTGAAACAGTCACTATGTAGAAAAGAAGGCCTTGCTAAGCTATCAAACACTATCAAATCAATCTACACACAGAACTGCTCTCTTCAAAGAAATTCAAGTTTCACTTACCTAATTAATAATCTTTGAATCACTCAATGTAACTTATGTACTCCTCCGCCCATGATCTGATTCTGCTCTGCTTCACATCTTTCCTATTCCTTGCCGTGTTTCCCATTTATGTACTATTCAATTCAACAAACTGAACTGCTGCAACAATTGAATCTTTTTTCCCCAGCTCTGTGTCTTTGCTTATGTGCTCCTATGGCCTGACATCCCCACATGACCAAACCCCAGCCCTATTATAAACTCAAGTTAGAGAACCTCCACCCATGAAAATTTTACTGGTCTTTCCTTTCCCTACCACCAAGCTCAAGGTGCTTTCTCTCTCCTCTGAACATCTATTGCGTTCTACTGTTCTCTTTATTTGTGACTTTCTATTCTCCATTTCTTATTGTAATTATTTAAAAATCTGACTTCTCCTATTCTATATTCTAAGCCTCAAAGGAAATTAATCATTGTTCCAGCATCTTGGTAACATTGGTATCTATCCCAACATCTACCGCATGGTGCACAACGAATATCACAAAGATAAGGGAAAGGAAGGACCAGAGGGAGAGAAACGAAGTGAGAGGTGAGAAGTGGGAGAGAATGGATGTAAGAGGCAAAAAGGAGGGACAAGGGAGGGAGGGAGAGAAGGACCAGGGGACAGACAGCAGAAAAGAAAATAGAGTAGCTCTTCGTCTTTCAAAGGGACTGATTTGGAAAAAACTCAGAGTAATCTACTACTTTTTTTGATAATAAGAATATCATAACACTTTGTGACAGCTCCACTGGAGTTAAATAACAAAGATCATGATAATTCTGTGCTTTGGCCAAGGCAGTAATGAAATGGTAAGCTTTGGAAGTGAACTTTGAAATACATTCTTATTAATTAATACATTTTTGTTCTTGAAGCTGAGATTGTACCCATATAAACCGTTTTACTTCCTCCAGGGCTATTTCAGGCACTATTAAAGGGCTCTGTGTTGTTCATTAAAGAATTTAGGAAGAGGAGCAAAGAACTTAAAGAGTCCTTAATGCATGCTGTAGGAAATTGGAATCATAGGAGCTGAAGATTTTTCAGCAGACCCATACAGACACTTATCTGCCTTATGAATATCCCAAACTCTTATTGCCCAGTACCTTTCATCATCATTGTCATGTTTGCATTCTTCCAGCAGCAGCACTCAGAAAAGAAAATGGAAAACTTAATTTCAAATTTTGCTGCAGCTTTAATTCAGAGAAGGTTTATTAGGAATTAGCAGAGCTACAATTTGGTTGACAATAGATCTTTTCATTCTCTAGTTCTATCCCAAGACAAAGCAGAACTCTAATATTCACCCCCAGAAAGGTACAAAACCACTGACCTGAGGCAAGCTCCTCACTGTGGCTCCACCACTTTTTTAGACCCAGAAACAGAAAATTTCCAAGTCAACAATGTTGAACTATAGCTGTGGACAAATCTGTTGTCATAAACATCTCAGACAGAGCCATTCAGAATTACTTTTACATTAAGTTTAGAAAGTTAGAAAAGAATACATCTGGCAAGCCTTCACCAAGATCATGATAGCACCATTGATTATTTCTTTCATCTAAAGTTTCCTTTGTCTGTTCCTAATTTCATGCAGTTTCGGCCTCATTTCTTTCAGAATTGAAGTCTGATCATCCCCAATAATTGATGATGCCGAAAGCAGTCATCTCATCAAAATCCCGGGAGGCTGTGATTTTTTACATTTGCTGACTCGATCCTGTCTGCCGTTATCCAGGCTACTGGTCAAAATGTATCAAAATGGTTGGACTATTTCCATCAAGTAGCCACAGCAAATTGCTCTTTGGAAGCATCCTGCTCATCCATTATCCCTTTACCATTCCTCCTGTACCATATGAAGTGCAAAAGTGCTGCACAACTGATCGGTGTGGAGCAGATGATGCTTCTTAATCTAGCTCTGCTCTCAAGGTTATCAAAGGGCATATCTTAGGGTTCCCAGAAAAACTCTGCCATTTTTACTTGTCTAGGAAGCCTTAAGGCATAGTGGTTAGGAGCTTGGCTGTCAACCAAAAGGTCAACAGTTAGAATTCACCAGCCCTCCTTGCAAACCCTGTGAGGGCAGTTCTACTCAGTCCTATAGGGTCGCTATGAATTGGAATCTACTCGATAACAACAGGTTTGGTATGGTTTGATTTAGGAAACCCTGTGGGGTAGTTCTACTCTGTCCTATAAGGCCACTATGAGTCGGAATTAACTTGAGGGCAAGGAGGGGAGAGGGATTAGAGTCCTCTAGAGTACCAATAAAGGAGCCCTGGTGGTGCAGCGGTTAAGAGCCTGAATGCTAACCAAAAGGTTAGCAGTTTGAATCCACCAGCCACTCCTTGGAAATGCTGTGGGACAGTTTTACTCTCTTCTATAGGGTCACTGTGAGTCAGAATCAACTTGACGGCAACGAGCACAGGGAGAATATCAGTAAGGAACCCTGGTGGCACAGTGGTTAAATCACTTGGGTGCTAACTGAAATGTTGGTGGTTCAAACCCACCGGCCACTCTGCAGGAGAAAGAAGTGGCAGGCAGTCTGCTTCTGTAAAGATTACAGCCTTGGAAACCTTATAGAGCAGTTCTACTCTGTCCTATAGGGTCACTATGGGTTGGAATTGACTTAAAGGCAATGGGTTTAGGTTTTTTTGGGTAGAGGCTGACATCATATGGAATGAATATGGTATTGGTAGTCAGAAATTGTGAATTTGAGATTCAGCTCCATTATTTGCTCACGTGTTACCTTAACAAAAGCTGCAACATCACATAGACTCTATTTCTTTGTCTACCAAATGGGAAGAGAGAATGCTAAAGTCATTGTCCTCCCAGGACTGTAAATAAGACAATGGACATAAAATAACTTTTCAAATAATTTTGAAAATCTGTACAAACTTTTGCACTGAATAATTAAATTAGTTCTGCAGACGGTCTTTCTGAACCATCCTAATCTAGCCTCAGTAAATTACCAGGGTCAGTTCTGAAGGAAAAAGTTACACACTCTTTTCTATCTCAGAATATCTTTATTCCCTCTTTTTTTTCTTCTTCTTTTTCCTGTGGGAAGCTTGCCAAGCCCGAACAGATGGTGTTTGTTAAAAAAGAAAAGGTAATTTTATAAAGCCAAACGCATGTTGTTTATAACCCATTTTAAAAGCACACAGCATAGACCATTTTACGCTCACCCGGTAGCATCAGATCACTGCTTCACCACAAAGGTCAACTCAGAAAGACTTGTGGATTCACAGCCTTGTCTCAAAACTACTCTCTGACTATAGCCAGCAAAGCTCTTTCCAACTGAGAAAATGTTAAGCAAAAAAAAAAAAAGATTTCCAATTTCTATTCTAAACCTTAAAATGGAGTGGATGACTTGACTTGACATCAAAGTTTAAGTATATTTCAGATAGAAAATCAAACCTTTGAAGAAATTCTGTGTTACAAACTTCCAAAATCTAACATCCTGTCAATACTTTTCAATCAAGCAATAGTGGTTCTCCCATTACTCTTTGGCATATTAAGTCCCATCGAGTGGGAACAAGAGCATCATTTGGCATGAATGTCTGTGGTCCTCAGTCAGTGGCTGCACTGACCCTCTCAGCCCAATGTTTTGTTCCCAAGGGAAATAATGATTTTCAGAATCTAACTTGAAAAATAATGCCCCATGGTAGTAGTGAAATTGGGCAAGCTGTGTGTATGGGCATGTAAGAAGTTGGTCACTGAAGTCAAGTGACTTAGGAGGCACCAAAATTTGTCTGCAGACAAGTCGTCTAACTTTTCAAGAGCAATATAACAAAACTGCAATATGCCCTTGAAAACCAGACCATGATGGAGAAAAACACTTAGAATAGAACTTTTCCTTGTGTTGCTTGTAATATAAGGGCTATTTCTCTCTCAGATCTTTTTGAGAAGGGTACATTTTAGAGATGATCTGATTGCTTTTAACATATGGTATTTGAATTGCTACACATTCTAATATTCATTTCCTAATAGCAAATAACAAAAACTGATTTTTGTTAATTCCCTGACCCATCACAAAGCCATGTGACTTGAGAGAAGCGTGAGATTAGACTCTGAAATCACTGTTTTTCTAATTACTCACACATACATGGAGCCCTGGTGGCACAGTGGTTAAAGCACTTGACTGCTAACTAAAAGGTCAGCAGTTTCAAACCACCAGCAGGTCCGTGGAAGAAAAATGTGGTATTCTCCCTCCACAAAGATTTACAGCTTAGAAACCCTATGCGGTGGCTGTGAGTCAGAATTGACAGCACTGGGTTTGGTTTTTTTGGTTTTATAAAAATATTTTTTATTTTATGTGTGTATATATATACATACACATAGACATATATATATATGTAATTTTATATCCCAGAAAGTTTCCTGAATGCAATAACAGTCTACCATTTTGGACTCAATGCTACCATCACATATTGTAGCCAATATTCTTCATGAACAGAGATACATTTAAGGTAGAGAAGACAAAGGAAAAGAAAATTTCGTACTCTAAAATATATATTCATCCCAGAATCCTATTAATGATTTGCAATTTTTATGCCACTTTAAAGTCTTGGTGCCTCACTTTAAAAAATATATATATATTAAATTTGAATAAACCTTTTATAATTTGTTAAAATGAAGGAAGAGTAATGTTTGCCGGAGTTGAGGAAAACAAAACACTGGAAAGATATGCAGAGCTGTCAGTAATTCATCAGGGCCAGCCTATTTTAGCACCTAATAATTTTTTCTGTGCTCCTTCTTTAGAAGAGAACAAATCAGAACGCCAGTGCAGTAAATTCTCACAGGGGAAACCATAATTCTATTGATGTGCTTCAAGATGTCTTTTTGTTTTCAGTTCTGCAAATGCAGATCGATAGAACTAATGCAGGTTCTCTTCCAAGACTTTTCTTCTACATTCTTAGTAAGGAGACTTGATAACACTGGTTTAACTGATTCAGCACCGGCAGCCATAATGGAACAACCATTTGCAGACAAATAGGATATAAAAAAGGGTAAATAATTAAAAAAAAAAAAAAGCAACAGTATTAGAGTGAGGTAGTCTGGTTTATTGGTTAACCACACGAATGCATGACTTAAGCTTACCAGATTTGAGTCCCACTTGTACTTGCTAGCCATGTGACTTCATAAAGAGATTTAACCACTCTGTGCCTCAGTTACTTCCGGTGTTAAAGAGGATATTAAAAGGTAAGAGAATTAAGTAAATCATACATGTAAAGAACTATTAGAATAGAATAAGCCTGAGCCCTGGTGGCACAGTGGTTAAGAGTTCAGCTGCTAACCAAAAAGGTCAGCATTTGAATCTGCCAGCTGCTCCTTGGAATCCTCTAGGACTCTTCTATTCTGTCCTATAGGGTCACTATGAGTCAATATCGACTCAACAGCAATGTTTTTTTTTTTTTTTTCTTTATTCTAAGTATTCAGAAGAGGATGGGAACCAGGGATATCACTGATGATGCTGACTATGCAGATGCCTCCAATCGTGAGGATGCTGTCAAGTTCTGAATTACATTACAAAGAACTGGAATTCCAGAACCCTCACAAAGGAACCTGTATGTGGACCAAAATGCAGTCACTCAACAGAACGACGGCATACTGCATGGTTTAAAATCAGGGAAGGTGTGCAGCAGGATTGTATCCTTTTACCATAGTTATTTAATCTGTATGCTGAGCAAATAATCCCAAAATCTAGACTATATGAAGAAGAACACAGCATTGAATTGGAGAAAGAGTAACAACCTGGAATATGCAGATGACACAGTCTTGCTTGCTGAAAGTGAAGAGGACTTCAAGCACTTACTGATGAAAATCAAAGACCACAGCCTTCAGTATGGATTGCACCTCATCATAAAGAGAACAAAAATTCTCACAACTGGACTGATAAGCAATATCATAATAAACAGAGGAAGTATTGAAATTTTCAAGGATTTCATTTTACTTGGACTCACAACCAACACCCATGGAAGCGAAAGACAAGAAATTAAATAATGTATTGCATTGGGCAAATCTGCTATAAAAGATATCTTTCAAGACCCAATTATTTTCTCTTTTGAATTTTTTGTTGATACTCTGTGTTTTCACTAACGAAGGCATGCTGATTAAAGGACCAATTCAGAATTTTTATTATGAGTTATGGACTTTGATACCCATTATCTAGGATTGAATGTGTCCCAGTGGACCCAGGATGAAGCAAATTCTGCTGATATGAGTCAATGATAAAAATCATTTTTCAAAGAGTTTTTAATCTTATTTCTTGAAAGTTTGCAAAATATGGAGACACCTGGCAAGGACTGCACATACTTTTTATTCTAATCTCCTTTTTCTTAGTCTTTTCATTATTTTTCACAAAACATGGTACAACACATTCTTCCTTACTTCAAAAGCAGTACTTATAAACCAAATAAATAAAGCCAAGAGCTTTTTTTTTTTAATTTCAGGAAAATTACCAGCACAATGCATTCTTCATTATTGGAAAAGCAGTATTTACAGGCAAAATAAATAACACTAAAGGAGTTTGAATCTCATGAAAATTACCACTACTATGTGTTCTTCATTATAACAAAAGTAGTACTAACAGCTAAGAAGCAGAAACAGCTGCCCTGAAATAATGCAGAACTTCTCACAGCGGTGTATTCCATCTGCTACACATGGAAGCAATGACTGGGTTCTAAGATTGAATTCAGGATAAGAATACATTACAGGAGTTCCAGTCTCTTGGAAAGTACCACTGCAATGCATTATTCGTTATTGGAAAGGCATAATTTACCGTTCAGAAGCTAGAAAAGAAAGGAGCCGGTAACGCTTGGAAACAATGAATAGAATAAAGGAGAAAATGGCCACTATGACTGAATGAAGACTGGCAATAGCTTATTCTCATGGTAAGTACATTCTCACAAGAACATAGTAGCTGAGAAATAGTGAAGAGGCTTATCTCACAGAAATGAAGGCAAACTTATAAAAAATTCTGAAAATTCACACACTCAGGATTCATTACCTAAGACAATGCAAAAATGAGGATCCTACTGAGGATTTTTGAGTTTCCTGCATTTCAAAAGGTTTTCACCTTGAGGCTAAAGAAATTAAAATCTGGCTACCACTTTCCAAAGAGCTTCAGAGTCACAGAAAGTGGGTGGGATATGATACATCCTAAGGGTCTGGAAATGATTTTAAAGTGTTAAAAAGGAAAGATGTTATTACTTTGAGGACTAAGGTGGGGCTGGCCCAAGCCGTGGTATTTTCATCACCTCACGTGCATGTGAAAGTTGGACAATGAATGAGGAAAACCAAAGAAGAATTGATGCCTTTGAATTATGCGTTGGCAAAGAATATTAAATACACCGTGAACTGCCAGAAGAACGAACAAATCTGTCTGGGAAGAAGTACAGCCAGAATGCTCCTTAGAAAGGAGGATGGTGAGGCTTTGTCTCATGTACTTTGGATGTTAACAGGAAGGACTAGTCCCTGAAGAAAGACGTCAAGCTTGCTAAAGTAGAGCATCAGTGAAAGAAAGAAAGACCTTCTATGAGTTGGGCTGACACAGCGGCTGCAATGATGGGCTCATGCATAGTAAGGATTGTGAAGATAGCATAGGACTGGGCGGTGTTCCGTTCTATTGTACATAGGTCACTATGAGTTAGAACCAACTCAATGGCATCTAACAACAACCCTTCAATAAACTTTATCTATTAACCTTATTGCTATTGTGTGACTCTTATACTTTTGCAGATTATACTGGTACATGGGCATACCACCCAGGTCTTTCAAAAAGTGGTAGCAGACATGATGTTATCCAAGAAAACTTTTTGTTATGAGAAAGTACATTTGAGATTTAGTTAGAGTATGGGACTGAGGTATGGAAGGATCCTACGTGGGAAGGAAAGGAGATTGAAAATGCTTTTAGCATTTCCTATCTTTTTAAATTTTTTTATTTATTTTCAGTTTCTACACTGCTAAGAGGTGATGGAAGAGAAAAATATAATACATATGCTAAACAAGCTGAGAGGCAATGTTGAAGCTTTCAGATGCTAACATTTTCTTCTAACGCTCATTTAAGTTATACCTGCACTTCTTCAAAACAATTTCCAACTCTATTTCCAAACAGGAATATACTCAGTTAGCCCTTTGTAACTCTCTAACTGAAATTGTAAGCTCATTCTTTTGTGTTCTTTCCATGAACTTTCTGGAATGGCCCAACTACTCATTTCTGACAATATACCTGTTAGGGGGCTGACTCTCTTGGGTATTAGTTCTGAGGCCATCACTTACTACCCGTAGGGCCTTGAGCAAATACTTTAACCTCTTGCCTGTGCCAGTGACTTAACCTCTTGCCTATGTCCTAATTTTCAAAACAAGGCAACTACTACTACTTGATTCATATGGTTGTGGGAAGATTAAAAACAACAACGCATGTAAAGTGCTTAGCACATGAAAAGTGGGTAACGACTGGTAACTGCTAGTACCATGACTTCCATGTTGTTTTTAACTTTATTTTGTATTGTTTTTGTATTGTTACTGCTCTAGCTCCTCAGCTGCTTTTTCAAAGAGGCTTATACTGAAAAATTTTAAGCATCATTATACAGTACAGAACATAAGGATTTTAGGAATTTAAAACAATACTCAGAGAAGTATTCATTATTCTAAATTCCTAAAATCTTTATGTTCTATACTATACAATCAAGCTCTTGAAAAAATTCAAGACAGTACAATGTCATTTCATTGATCTATCACTACATGTTTACTGTTTCCTCACACATATCAGCTGGGTGCTTTAATTCTTCTTAATTGTTCTTAAGTATGAAATATTATCAGGTTGAAATCATCTTTATATAGCGTACAAAATACTGGACTATATTGCTTCATAAAACAAACAAAAAAAAATCCTGTTGCCATCCATCCAATTCCAACTCATAACGACCATACAGGACAGAGTAAAACTAGCCCACACGATTCCCAAGGAGCAGCTGGTGGATTCGAACTGCTTACCTTCTTGTTAGCAGCCAAGCTCTTTAACCTCTCCACCACCAGGGCTCCTACCTCTTCATACTACATATAAAATTTCTGATTAGGTGTGTTTATGGTAGGATAGTGTTGAAGAGAATTAAGCTTATTTGCAGCCACAGGTTATAATTAGATGGATAGTACAAATTGTTTCCTGAACATAATCAAACATAAGAATAGTGAATAACTTATGTCTTATAGCTATATAGCAAAGTTCACCTTCACACAAGATAACAATGAGTCAAAATCTACAATCACAGCATTTACTTTAAATGATACTCTTCTCCCTGAGAATGATGATTTTGAGAATTGGGTAAAGGAAAAAATTAAGTACCTTCAACTTTTGTTAATTAAAAAAAAAAAAAAAGCTTAGCTCATAATTTAGGATACATTCTGCTAGAATTCATATCCTCAGGTTTCTATTTAACAAATACAGCCAAAAACTTCCATTTAAGACTTAACAATAGCTCCCAGAGGAGTGGTTCATTGTGGAACTCTGAAGTCAATGATATTTGAAAAGGAAGCTGTTAGTGGGGAGTATAAAAACCTACTGATAACAAGCATCACATTTTTTAATGGATTTTGTTTTGCTGCAGTGAGTATATGCACAACAAGGAATTCCTGAATGGTGCAAATGGCTAGAGCTAGACTACTAACTGAAAGGCTAGTGGTTCAAACTGACCCAGAGACACCTTGGAGGTAAGGTCTGGCAACCTGTTTCTGAAAGATCATGGCCTTGAAAACCCTACGGAACAGTTCTGCTGTGCACACAGGGGGTCGCCATGAATCAGAATTGGCTCCATGGCAACTAACAACTACAAAATATATAACACAGAATTTAGCATTTCAACTTTTTTTCACAGGTACAATTCAGAGACATTAATTACTACTTTCACCATGTTGAGCAATCTTCACCTCTATTCATTTCCAAATTTTATTATTTAGAACAGCTTTAGAGTTACAGAAAGATTAAAAAGATAGTGTAGAGAGTCCTTATATACTCCTCACCTAGCTTCCCTATTTTTAACCCCTTACATTAATAGCAAACATTACTTTTAATAATTAGTCATCAGATGGTGTTTTAGCTTCCTAGTGCTGCTGTAACAGAAATACTACAAGCGGGTGGCTTTAAAGAAAAGAAATTAATTTTTTCACACTGTAGGAGGCAAGAAATCCAAATTGAGAATGTGGCTTTAGGGGGAGATCTTTTTTGTCTATTTCATCTTCTAGTAGCCAGCAGCCTTTGGAGTTCCTGGGTTTGTAGATTCATCTTGTTATCAGATAAAGTCTCTTTCACCACTTCCCCTCTTTGTGCTTACTTGTCTCTGAGTCTATGTTGCTGTTTATGTCACTCAAGAATGATTGAGTTTAGGACAAAGCCTACTGACATGGCCTCATTAACATACAAAGAAACCTCTGGTGGTACAGTGGTGGTTAAGCTCTAGGTTGCTAACCAAAAGGTCCATGGTTCCAACCCACCAGCCACTCTTCCGGGGGGAAGAATGTTCCATAAAGATTTACAGACTTGAAAGGTTATAGAAGCTTCATAGATATATCCAAACTCCCTGAGGGAACGAATTGCTGGGCTGAGGGCTGTGGGGACCATGGTCTTGGAGAACACCTAGCTCAATTGGTATAACATAGTTTATAAAGAAAATGTTCTACATTCTACTGTGGTGAGTAGAGTATGGGGTCTTAAAAGCCTGTGAGCGGCCATCTAGGATACTCCTCTGGTCTCACCCCTTCAGGAGCAAGGAAGAATCAAGATAACTAAAGATACAAGGGAAAGTTTAATCCAAAGGACTAATGGACCACATCTACCAAGGCTTCCACCAGACTGAGTCCAGCACAACTAGAGAGTACTACCACTGACTGCTTTGACAGGGATCATAATAGAGGGTCCTGAACAGAGCTAACTCAAAAAGAAAGACCAGACTTGCTGGTCTGACAGAGACTGGAGAAACACTGAGAGTATGGCCTCTGGACACGCTTTCAGCTCAGTAATGAAGCCACTCCTAAGGTTCCCACCTCAGCCAAAGATTGAACAGGCCCATAAAACAAAACGAGACTAAAGGGGAACGCCAGCCCTGGGGCAAGGACTAGAAGGAAGGAGGAAACAGGAAACCTGGTAATAGGGAACCTAAGGTTGAGAAGAAAGAGTGTTGACATGTGCTGGGGTTGTTAACCAATGTCAAAAAACAATATGTGTACTAACTGTTTAATGAGAAACCAGTTTGTTCTGTAAACCTTCATCTAAAGTGCAATAAAAATAATTAAAAAAGAAAAAAAAAGATTTACAGCTTTGGAAACCCTATGGGGCAGAATAGATGTATCCTGTAGGGTGTCTACAAACTCTATTCTTAAAACAGGATTGCATCCACAGGTACAGGGCTTAGGATTCTAACACATATTTGGGGGAAAACAATTCAATCCAAAACATTGGATAGGGAAGTTGATGCAAGATCCAAGCACTATCAGTTTGCTGAGGACAACAGAGAATCAAGATCCCATTCAGTGATGTCTGGAGGCACACAAGCATTTTCCTCTTCTTGCCCAACTAGCAGCAATAATAATAATGACAGCTTAACTTTAGCTCTTAGCAGTTTTCAGGTGATTTTATTACATGTGTCTTAGAAGGAATTCATGATCGGCTAAAAGAATAAGCAAAATAAGCTATCAAATCCCGTTCAATTCTATGATTCCTTCTCTTTTCAGCCTCTAAGTTTAAGATAGAATAGGACAATTTTATGTGTTATTATCTTTATTCGTAAAATAAGCAAAGGAAGGTCCCAAGAGCTATAATGCAGGTCTTCACATCTCCTTTCCAGCTTTTAGTCATCTATACAGTTCACAAAAGGATGCTTTCTCCTCTCTTCAATTCATCAAAAAGTCTGAATAACCTAAGGGTTTTATCCTGCATATTATTTATAACCTTTCTTTGTCATTGCTTATTCTTAGCGCATAGATTTTTCTCCTCTAATCCTAAAAATATGGCAGGATTACCAAAAGATCATCACCCTATTTTGTAAATATACACTTTTTTTTCATGTTTACAGTTCCTTCTGTAACTATACTGCTTTTCATATAAAATAAAATGCTGTGTTTTATCACATGTTAAAATCTCAATCCCAGCTACCACATCTATGTCAAATATCAATACACAGGTAAAATAATTTTTGCCGTCAGGCTGTAAAAACAAAAAAAATTTTTTTTTGTCAGTTGTAGATATTAAAATTACAGTGTCAAATCATAAATCAATAATAACCAGAAAACCAAACCAAACCCACTGCCATCGAGTCGATTCTGACTCATAGTGACCCTATAGGAGAGAGTAGAATTGCCCCATATGTTTTTGAGGATTTGAACTGCTGACCTTTTGGTTAGCAGCCATAGCACTTAACCACTACACCACCAGTGTTTTCTGATCAATAATCTTACTAACAAAAGTTTTACCCATTTTATGTATATATTTATTTTTTGAATTATAACTGCTATCTTAGTTATCTAGCGATGCTACAGAAGAAATAACCACAAGTGGGTGGCTTTAATAAACAGAAATTTATTTTCTCACTGTTTAGGAGGCTGGAGGTACTAATTCAGGGTGCCACCTCTCGGGAAAGGCTTTCTCTCTCTGTTGGCTCTGGAGGAGGATCACTGTGCCTTTTCAACTTCTGTTTTTTAGTTCCTTGGTGATCTCCTGTGGCATGGCCTCTATTTTGTCCCAACTCTGCTTGCTTGCTTTATTGCTTGCTCAGTCTGCTCTTTTGCATCTCAAAACAGTGATTCAAGACACACCCTACTGATATTGCCTCATTAGCCTAACAAAAAAACTCATTCCCAAATGGGTGGATAACTACAGGTATACAGTTTAGGATTTACAACACATATTTTTGCGGGGGACACAATTCAATCCATAATGCTAGCAGCCTTCAAATCTTGAAGCAGGATTTTGTCTCTGTTTCTGTCTTTTTATTTTTTCAATAGATAGTTTCAAGCTATCTCATTACTGAGCAAAATCTCCTACAGACATGGAATTTTCACATTGGTTTCACATTTGTCACAAAAAGTGTTTTTTGGCAAGTAAGGTATTTTAGCTTAAATTTCTTATATATCACAGATACATAAGGTAAATATCTCAGCAAGATGTTCATACATTTTAAATCATCCTTGGAGGGGTAGAAAAACATGTCCGTTACAACACTCAAAGCATCGATTCAGAATGTTTCATCTCACGTCTCAGGTTAGGAGATTAACATTTTCCCCTGAATCTGTATTTGCACTTTAATTTTGGAATTTTCTATCTACCATGAATTTCTTTGGCATTTAGTTCTTCATGTGCCCGGGAAATACAGCTCTCTGTTCCCCAAGAGCACCTCTACGTCTTTTTGATATTGCATACGATGTTTTCATTATTTTTATACCATTATATAACTGTTATGTACATGTGGCACCTGTAAAAAATGCAGGCACTTTAAATATTTTCAAATATTATGAATAAGGAAGCAGCAAATATATATCTTACAAGATTTTCTAACTCTAAAATCTCCATAGTACAATGTTTATAAAGTGATCATTCCTTTTAAAAAAATAATAATTTGTATGGCCTTTTTAAAATTTTTATTAAAGCATGATATACATACGGAAAATGCATATGTGCCCATGTTAATGAATTTTCCCAAACTGAACACGTCTATGTAATCAGCACACCAGACACCCTCCTCATGCTCCCCTTCTAGAAATTGTGAAGCACACACCACCCAATAATCCTAGCAATGCTGGCTTCTTAGGTAGATTTTTAAATGGCAAATTTCCTCCATAGTCAAGGACTTAGGGTTCAATGGTATGTAGTTTTCACTTACATCCACGCATATATTTCCAGGTTCTAGGAAGACCTGGACCATAGCCAGAAAAAAAAAAAAAAAAAAAGAACAAACCCAAACCAGTTGCCTTCTTGTTGATTCCAATTCACGGCAGCCTCATGTGTTTCAAAGGAGAGTTGTACTCCAAAGGGTTTTCAGTGGTTGTCACCTTTCAGAAGTAGATTTCCAGGCTTTTCTTCTGAGGTACCTCTCGGTCGATTCGAACTGGCAAACTTTTAATCATTTTTGCAACCCAGGGATCCTGGAACATGACAAATGCCCCCCCCCCAAAAAAAAAGAGTGGTTATAGGGGTCAATTTGTTATAAACCCATATAGTTACTACAAATTGTGTTCTGTAAGTGCAAATTGTAAACCCCAAAAGTGGTGCTGATCAGTGACTACATTCAAAAGCCCAGAATATTGTTGACAAGCTCCTCCATAGCAGATCATTTTACCTGATCACATATGCAGCATACTTCTCATCAGAGGCAACATATTGTGAGGGAAAAGCAAAAAGGCTTTCGAGTTGAAAACCTGGGTTTGAGTGTAGGCTCTGCAACTTAGTATGACTTCAAACAAATCAATTAAATCAATCGCTGAGCTTGAGTTTATATGTCACTGAACTAAGTATGATAACAGGTGTGCTACTTTAGATTTTCATTGATTCAGATCAAAAACATAAAAATACCTTCACATTTAAAAAGCCCTACAGATACACCATTACTGTTGTTTCTAAAATATGGAATTTCCCCCTATTTAGTCAGTGCTGTAACTCACAGATGGCCAACTGAGTCTCCAGAACATCTCTTACTGTTTATGAAAATAAAATATACAATTTAAAGACAAACACCAGGGAAAAGATAAAAATTAAAAGTAATGTTTCCTGATTTGATTCTAAAAATGCAATCTCATGTCATCAATGACTGCTTACTACATGCTCAGAGAAACTCTAGTTACTATGTTGTTACTGTATTAAGAAGATATTTTGATTTAAATTAGTTACTACATTATAACCTCAACATTGAGAATCCTGAGTCTGAGTTCTGGATCTTTCCGTCCCTAAAATCACAGCCCGTTTTACATCTCTGTCTCCCTTTTCCAGTCCATATATTGGTTTTTGCATTCATTAACCAATTTGCCTTGGAGTCAACTCAGACTCAAAGTTACCCCTTACATGTCAGAGTAGAACTGTACTCTATAGGGTTTTCAATGGCTGATTTTTCAGAAGTAGACTGCCAGCCCTTTCTTCAAGGTCACCTGGGTGAACTCGAACTTCCAGCCTATGGGTCAGCAGCAGAGTGCACTAACCATTTGCACCACCCAGGGACTCCCTCTCTCCTCGTTACTAGTATCTAATCAAGCTCTTCTTCCAGGGCTAAAACCCTGCTAGTGATTAGGGCCCTAGACATTTTGCCTATCCCTTGGCAGCTTCCAGTTCCCATGGGCTCAGGTCTCTCCTCCAGATTTTCTAGCAGCAAATTGGGCCAACTTCCTATTTTTCTGATTTTAGATCACTGATAGTAGCCCAAGTGGTGCAGTGATTAAGGGCTATGCTAATAAAAGGTAGGCAGTTCAAATCCACCAGCTGCTCCCTGGAAAACCTATAGGGCAGTTCTGCTCTGTCCTATATGGTCACTATGAGTTGGAATTGACTTGACGGCAGCAGGTTTGGAATTTTTTTTCTTTGAACATCACCTAGAAATTTTAATATCTCTTTTAGTACTCAACCATCAAATCTGACTCCCTTGGATGTTAGCACTCTCTGCAATCAAATTTCTTCTCTTTTAGCAACAGAATATGGTAGCAACTTTTCTCTAAAAATGGGCAGGATGTGTGAAAAGGAAGAAGGAAGCTGAAGTATGCTACAGTCTCAGGGATTCAACAATAGCTGAGGCCACAGTCCAAAAAGAAGGAAAGAATATGGCATTGAATGCAAAAGGTAATGTGAACAGAGCTGAAGCGTGATTTGGGGCCAAATGGGCAATCTTAATCTTAAGCATTATGTTTACCTTGGAAATTCTAAAGGGTTTTGGTTAGGCAGACAGGATAAGAAAAATTAACTGTTTTTATCATGTTGGTTATCCATGGACTTCAAGAAAATTACAATCTAGTTTACTGGACAAAAAAAACTATACTTTAAACAATAGCAAGTAAGACAAAACAATACATAATTTAGTATTTAGATTCACCAAGACTTTAAATGAATGGAGTAGGAAGAATTCAGTCAAGAAGGAACTGATCTTGACCCTGAAATAGAATTTGGAAGAGAATAGAGATGACATTCAAGAAACAATGGATTCATTGGGTTGGAAATATTATGGCAGGAATCGGTACCAGGTTCACAGGAGAGAGGGGAGATCAGTCTAAATATTTCAGCATTGTACCAAGAAGTAGTAATACAAATTTCCATTAACCCAAGGAAAACAGAATCAGATTAAGAACTACTTTGAAGGCCAGGGAAAGAAGATTAAATGAAGTCGAAGTATGAAAACATTGATAGCTTTGGAGCTGGGGAATGAGATATGTCTTCATATATTACATCTATTTTATTTACTCTTTTTTTTCTGTTAAACTGATATTGATGAGTGTAGTCTAGGTCAGTCAAGTTCATATTAAATTGTAATTGACTAAACCGTAGACTTCTCTGTAGTGCCTTGGAGGTGGTGAAGAAGAGAGCTTGAAGGCAAATAAACCCTCCACCCCTGTTTCAAACAGTACAGCACTGCTTTGGTCTGTTTGTTATATTGTAATTCTGTGTCATGGTTTTTTTGTAACGTAGCTTCACTGGTTTAAAATATTGAAAACCACAGTTCTAGGTAATAGAATCATAAAGTTTTAGAGATGGAAAGGAATGTTCAAGGCTAAAACCTATTTCAAGTTGATGGCGACCTGCCTCAAAATGCCTGGGTTAAAGTTGTAGCTCAACAAATCTTTCTAAATTGTTAAAATTACAGGTAGAGAGCTGAAACCTCCACCCTGAAGTTGACTTGTCTAAAAGTTTACAATCTTTGGTAATAGAGGGGAAATTTGCCACTAGTTCTGCTTTTGAGAATACTTTTTTTTTTTTTGACTCTGGCCCTAAATTTCCACTTTTAATATTATGTTGCAGTATTATTCATTGGGACAAAAAACATATTTTATTAACCTGTAAAAAAAAAAAAAACCAAACCTGTTGCTGTCCAGTCGATTCCAGCTCATATTTTATTAAGACCATCAGCTAATCTCATAATAATAGGTATAAAAGAAGCAGACCTTGAATCAAGCAATTGACTAAACTAATCATGATCTCAGAGTTAATCTTTATCAATACTAAATATATTCTCTATGTTGTACTGTTGCATTTTTATGGTTATTCTTTGTTCAAAACTAAATTATCGACTAACTCTTACACTTTTACCTAATCACATTTTGGAAGAAACGTCGTCAACACTTGCATGTCTCATTAACAGACCTGTCTTAATCCATCATAATGGATTATTTTCCCACATTTATCCCAACTTAAATGGAATCCTTTTTTCTTAGTACATTGTGATGGGCTTTGGCTATCATCAAATTACTTCCCACACATCGATACATTCTACTAAGTGTGGATTTTAAGGTTTTTAGTAATTTACGAAGAAAACAACTCTTTAATCAGTCAGCTATGATCATTTATGGGGCACCCTTGATGTATAAGGCACATGGCCAGATGGTGCAGGAACAGCACCAGAAAAGGAGGTCCCATTTTTTTGCACTAGAAAGAGTATCTTAGAAAGTAAGGGAAAGATATTTCAATGAGGAAAAGACTTTATAACATGGACAATGTAACCTGTAAATGAGAGCGAATCAAATTCAAAATTAAAATAGTACAACATATGGAAAGGACACAGATCATGGGAATGGCCCAGGACTAGGCAGCATTCTTTTTTGTTCATTGTACATGGGTTGCCATGATTCTGGGGATGATTTGACAGCAGTTAACCATAACAACACAGAAGGGATGGGCATAGGGGATTCACATTCTATGTTTCATTTAGTTCCACTAGCATTAAGTCTTCTATTATTGTTGTTCTATTATTATTGTTCTATTATATGCTGTTGTATGCTGAATGCTTACCTTGCTATAAACCCTCTGGGTTGCTTGATGATACTGCTTTTACATTCTCTGTCAATCTTGATTTTAGCCTTGGACACTTATCCTCTCAACAGGCCCTCTCAATTTAGCAAGCTCTCCTTCCATTGTCACTATTGTGTTATGAGTTCCAAGTTTTTGAGGGAGCAGCATCATGTAAGGATATCATAGCAAACAAACACACTCACCAACCCCTATCTTAGTCAAAAGGAAAAAAATCTCACACCTCAGGTAGGTATTAAATTGGGTTAAAATTCTCAGACAGCATGGACTGAACGAGTAGAACATAACTTGCCATTCAGTGTCACTGACAGGTTAGATCAGAAGAGTAAAAATGCAGCCTTTGAAAACTCATTGTTAAAATACTGCTGCTTTTGTTGATCCATGTTTTACACTAACATGTTGCCAAGTTATCAATTATCATGACTAATATTTATGGAGCTGTTATACCTGGCGATGTAGTGGTTAAGAGCTACAGCTGCTAACCAAAAGGTCAGCAGCTCAAATCCACCAGGCATTCCTGGGAAATTCTATGGGGCAGTCCTACTTTCTCCTATAGGGTCCCTATGAGTCGGAATCAACTTGATGGCAAAGGGTTTTCTCTTAAAGCATTTAACTATCAGTTTCTTAATAAGAGGGAGTAAAGCCATAAAGGAATGCCATAGAGGCAAAAGTCATTTTAAGGGTGGTACACGGCAGTGTCCATAGTAACCCAAAGGAGCCCGAATGGTGCAAACTGTTAAGTGCTTGGAGGCCAACCGAAAGAAAAGCAGTTCAAACCTACCAGCAGCTTTGTGGGAGAAAAGACCTAGCAATCTGCCATCTTAAAGTTTACAGCCTAAAAAAACCCTATGTGGGCAGTTCTATTCTGTCACTTTGGGTTACTGTTAGTTGGAATCAATTCAGCTGCACCCAACACATAGGAACCTATGGGGACAGGAGCTACACATACTGGGCAACTTCGTCAAGTAAGTAAGGTGTGTATGTGGACGGGCTGTAACTCAGTACAAGCATGAACAAGCCAGGCCAAAGAGTACAGCTATGTCCTAAGCTAATTCAATTAATGACACCTACAATTCTAAGACTCTGAATGGCAGATTACTGACTGGAATTTAATAACAATTTTTTTTTGGTTTTGTTTTTAACTTTTGAGAAGTTACTTTCTATTTATAGTAAATGGAACTGATTTTTATATTTATGGGACTAATATAAGCTTTCTAAAACAAGTTCATGTAATTTAAAAGATGAGTGGGCTGAATTTAAAGAAGATATGAAACCAAAAAGTCCAGGGATTGTGTATATAAGCCAAAATAGTAAAATTGATATACAAATGAATAACACAAGTTTTAGAAACCCTGTCTCAAGACTTAGAATACCATCTACATGCTGGTCTCTGCTCTCTCTTCCTCTTCAATGCTCACTGTCCTTACCCCTGCTTGACTACTCTGCTCTACTTAGTTGTTATCATTCCTTGCATACCTGCTACCTTGCACTTCCTTTTCTTTCCCAGTGCTGGTTACTCTTCTTGCAATTAGCTTCTCTACTACCATCATCCCCATCTCAACTCAATAACATCAATAAATGATGTTTTAAATCCATATCCTAGAACAAGTCTTCATCATGGAAACTATATTTTTTCGTACCTGGTTATTTCTTCGTTTACCCTCCCAAGTTCTTAGAGCTTAGAGACATGTTTCTCATCTTTTTTGTATCTCAAGGGACTTGACACAAAGCTTGATTCAGAGTAGGAACCTATCAAATGTGTTTTGAATCAAAGATCATTTCTTCAGTGTTATCAATTAATGTTTAATATGTCAGAGCCATACACATGCTTTGTCTTTCTGCCCTGCATAGCCATTTCACCAAATATTTGTTTGCCAGGTTTCTCCTCAAACTCTAAACAGAGGCATATGCAACTCTTGAGAGCTGACAACCTCCAGATGTTGCTTCCAGAAGCCAACAGCTCATCTTTATGGCCTATTCTCAACTCTAACTGCTCCTTATTACACACTCTCTCCTTTTAAAGAATCTCTTTCATTTAAAACTTGAGCATATCAGAACCTCTATCCCACATTGCACGATGTAGAGGACATTATTCCAAAGCCTGGGGCTTAATAGGTAGTGAGCAAATGTCCCTCTCCCATTAGCTTGCTGTATCAAAGATTTCTAAGTATAATTTAGTCCAAAACTCCACAAGAGGTTGGAATATTTGCCAATCATTTTGTTTCCTGGAAGAAAAGTGTTAACTTTTCAAGCATAATGTTACATCTATTACTTATAATTAGTCTTTGGCATTTAAACATGCCATTTGAGCCTGAATCTGACTTTGTATAATCTTTGGATGGATATCTGTAATCTTTCTTCAAAAATCCTTTAGAATATATATATACGTGTGTGTGTGTGTATATGTATATTCCTAAACAGAAGAAAGTCTCTTAATAAATGATTGAGCTAATTTGAATCTAATAGACAGATAGATAGCTATATATTGTTTTGATATGAAAAACATCTAAGGTTTATTTATTTGTTTATTTTTGATGTTTTAGAAGGCAGTCAGCCCATTTTATTCAATCCTTTCCAGGTGGGGAAGTGAGGGATGGTGACTTTCCCAGGGCAGCATCAGAATACCAATATTATATCCTTAATTATTCCTTTCCAGGTTGTGGACACCCAGATCACTGAGTTTCAAAGGACAACTCTTCTTCGATTTCAAGAAAGAGGAATATAGTGATTAAATACCCATTTTAATCTGATCTGTAAGCTATAGAAATTGCTTTAAGTAGTGTTTGAGTTTTTATGGAGTAAAGTAAGGGGCTGGGAATTCTGAAAGCAGTGGAGAGGAAGACTAGGACCTCAAGTTAGGAGAGTGATACTAGAAGACAGTTGCCATTCAAGATGGCTAGATGAATATTCCACGCAGACCTTATAATTGTTGCCATTTAAATGCCCAGAAACTTTTTATCAGCGTTTGGCACAGCTTATTAGTCTGTCTTCATAGCACCTGAGTCAAGTGTCCTCATTAAAGGAATATTTCACAGTCTGAACTCAAAATTCCAGGCAATCTACTATAACATCACCCTGGTAGACAGAATAAGAGCCCCCAAATATGTTCAACTCATAATTCCCAGGACCCATGAATATGTTGCTGTACATGGAACAGGGGAAAAAATGCTGCAGATGTAAGTGCTGTTGTCGTTGTTGTTAGTTGCCATCGATTTGATTTCAACTCATGGAAACCCCATGTGTACAGAGTAGTACTGCTCCATAGAGTCTCAAGGCTGTGGCCTTTTAGAAGCAGATTACCAGGCCTGTCTTCAGAGGTGTATGTGGGTGGGTTCAAACCTCCAAACTTTCGACTGATAGTTGAGCACTTAACTGTTTATGTCACCCAGGGACTCCTATACAGATGTAATAAAGATTGCCTAATCAGCTGACCTTAAAATAGAGGAAACACAAAGTTCCTTAAAATTGGAAGAGGGAGTCAGAAGAGTGAGTCAGAGAGGTGTCAGTTCCACACAAGAGAACAAATAAGAACAAAGGAAGCTCCAAGTCACATAGTAGAATGGTATATAGACGATCCTACACTATATACACTTGTACTTGGAGGTAAAACTGAGCTCACTATACTATCATGAGAACATAGAGCAGAAATGTCCTCTTATCTCTGCACTACCAACACGCAGCACTCTCCTTGCCCCTATCCTATCCTCTGTCCATCATAATTGTGAATCTACTGCCTCTGCACCTATCTACAGCTGATG
The DNA here is from genome assembly GCF_024166365.1 of Elephas maximus indicus. Classification (NCBI taxonomy): domain Eukaryota; kingdom Metazoa; phylum Chordata; class Mammalia; order Proboscidea; family Elephantidae; genus Elephas; species Elephas maximus. Next base: position 39,355,697 of record NC_064828.1, on the reverse strand, counting down.
ATTTGGTACCCATTCCTTTCTACCTTCACAGGCACTTGACTGAATTGATTACACTTTCTCTCTGTTGTGTATTTATTCCCACCCTCTGGAATGGAAACTTGTTGTTGTGGACTTTAAACATGATCAAGTCTCTTTCATCAGAAAGAAATCAACAAAAAAAAATCTTTCTCCTGTTTCTTGCCCTCTCTACCTAGTACCTTGGGAATAAATGTTACTAATAGAAGTACTCTTATTTCATGCAACCGTTTGTCATCCCCCACTCATTCTTCATTTACATCAAGCCTGGAATCATATAATTTGCCCTAAGAGGACCAATGACCTCCATGTCACTAAATCCAATGGACATTCTTGGAGCAATTGACATTGTTAAACTCTCCCTATTTCTTCACTCTCCTTTACCCAACCATTTATAAAGAACCATTCCGTAATGCAGAGATGTATTTTCCTCCCAGTTTCACCTAATCTTTGGTTTACAGGCCTCAGCTCATTTGACACTTACATTAGGAAGCATTGTCTAATTAAGTAGAACCCTTCTCTTATATACTTATCAGAATTGTGCTTTTAAATATGTCCTCGTGATTATTTGATTAATGTCTGTCTTGCCAATGGGAATGTAAGCCTCTCTGATGATGATACCCATCTAGACTTTGTTCAGCATTATATCCATAAATACAAAAACATTGCTAAGAGCAATGCCAAGAATATTGGTAGGCATTCTAAAAATATTTGTTGACTGAATAATAAAGTTAAAAAGGGAAAAACGTATATACGAATAAATGATAAATCAGCTACAATATTTACTGACTAATAATAATTGGTAAGAACATGCTAAATACTTTGACTTCCCCGTCTTATCTAATCTTCTAAAAGATGTGATATAAATTGTAGTTTCACTGTAAAAATGAGGAAATCGAGATTCTGAGAAGAGAAAGTTTCTAAGATCTCATTACTAAGAAGTAGCAGAATCAAGACCTTGAATTTAGATATTTTTGGCCCAAAATCCACACTATATCATTGCAAATTGAAGCTGCTTTTATTTAAAATTTCGACATTTGTTTGTCAAATGTCAAGTTATTGTTTGCATTAGTTTTGATTTTGTAAAACATTGCATTAAACTATTATTTATTGTGATTAGTGTGTTTTTGGAGCCCTGGTAGCACAACGGTTAAAAGCCTGGCTGCTAACCAAAAGGTTGGCAGTTTGAATCCACAAGTGTGTTTTTGGTACACCCTTGATGTTTGCACTCAAGACAAATGCCTCACCCATCTTCTTTGCTTTATCCTGGTCCTGGCCCTGCGAACTTTATGAAGAGTTTGGTCACGATATGTATTTTTAGATGTAAATTATAGATGTAATTAAGTGGTAGAAAGAAGCCTTTCTTATGGAAGATTAGGAGCAATCAGTATTCTTAACTTGGAAGAGAACGCACTTAATAGCTGACTCCATCTCTCAGAAAGGTGACTACTGGTGATCTGAAGGAGCAGTGACAAGTGATTCTCCACCATAACCAATGGCAGAAGAGGGGAGTGAAAGCCTGCCAGGACTTTCCATGCAGACATAAAAACATGTTTATGTCTGGTAAGAGGCCATATTCTGCTGGTCAAAGCAAGTCACAAGAATACCCCCGACTGAAGAGGGCAAATGTAACCTACCTCTTGATGAGACTCATGCAAAGGCAGGTAGCGTGAGGGTGGAGTCATAGTCAGGTAGGGGGATAACTCTTACCATTTTTGCAGATAATACACCTAGCAGCATCTGTATATGAGAATGCTCATATCATCCTACTATTATAGAATTAATTAGTTGTTCATTTATAAATCCTTGGCTATTTGGGAAATAACACTGCTTTGGTGTTGTTTTATTGTGCTTGTGAATGCTTAATAGAGGGCTCCCTCTCTATCATTGTAGAAACCACACTCTACAACATTCTGATTAGAATATTGGGGGTGGGGAGGGACAAGAAGATGATTCTTGAACAAGAGACACTCCAGGTACTTCATTGTTTCATTTTTTCTTAATAGAAGGAAAATCTACAACCACCCTAACTCTTTCTTTGCCAATTTAACAGACTTGGGTCAAATTACTCTTGGGAATGTATGATCATCCAGTTTGGGCATGTTGCCTGTGCTAGGAAAGGCCATAGGCAGGACAGAATTGAGGGAATCTGAAGCAGATGGACTCTGGAGAAGTCCTTTCTATAAAAAAAAAAAAAAAAAAAACTTCTGTGACTGGCAGTCCAACATGTCTCTAAGGGTATGTACAAATGCCTTTGAATGGCATTTGAGAATGGATTACACACCCATGATCTTCTGGCTTCAACCTCAGGGACAGGGACACATTATCCTTGTCCAGGTCCAAAATAAAAGAATAGATTGGGAGAAACAGGTTCTTTCAGTTTACTGCCTCAAACAAGGTTTCATTATTAATGGAAATTGTTATTGAAAAACTTTTTCTTTTTTTCAACACATTGTTTATATTCCTCTTTAAATTCAAACCTGAGCCAGCAGCTAGGGAAATAAGAATATTTGAAGTGTATGGCAAAAATCTCATATGCTGAAGGCTGATTTATCCAGAAGCGTAAACCCTGAATTATACACCTCCCACTTATTCTAAATTGAACTGCCCACATCTTTGCGGTGCTGCCCACAAGGTGTCTAATGAGTTATATGCCAGCACTTATTTAACAAGAAAAGAAACCAAATAGAGCGTAACTGAAACCTGGGTACATTTTGTTTTTGTTTTGTTTCAGAGAGCTGTCAGATATTTCAGTCCAATCTTAAAGTCATTGCTTCCTTTATTGCAAGGCAACTTCAGAATTTTAGTTACCTCTTGCTACTTTTTTTTTTTTTTTTTTTTCTTGCTACAAAAGGTTTCAGTTTACAGAGTGGCAGGAAGAATGAAGATCGATGGTTGCTGGGACCGGTTGGTCATACCAATTTGTACCGCAATCTAAGTGCTGCAGTCTCTGAGATTTGAGTTTAAATGTGTGCCTTGCAGCTTGAGAAGAAAGATGTAGTCTGCATACAGCTGTAGATCAATGCCGCGAGTTTATTCACAGGACGAAGCAACCATTAAGCTTGTGGACATGGGCATTCCATGGGTTAGAAAAAGGAAAGAAAAAGAAAAGGAGAGAGATGGGATGAGAGAAGGGGAAAAGAAAGACAGGAAGGGAGGGAGGGAAGGAGGTGATTTTTTTTTTTTTAAATATCAAAGATACAGTAAACCTTTCGGGTAACAATCATGGTTTGTTCATATAAAAAAATCACCCGTTGAACATACAAATATTATTTAATGAATATATGCTTGGCAAAATGTAATGATAGCTAAACTCCCATGCGCACTGAATAATAAAAATGTACCCAATATTTTTTCTGGAAAAAGATACATATAAAATTAATCCAAATTTTAAAATTATTTCTTATTTATTGTCTTTAAGACATTGTCTTTCTTGTGTGCAACATAAAGTACCCCCATATTGAATTTTAAATTATTTGCATTTGAGAGACTTCATATGATTCATAATTTATTTTTTATTCCAAATAATCACACTAAATTATTAAGGAAGGCCAGAGTACCTTTGTTATTTTATATATTATAAAACAGAGTAACAAAAAGCTTAGAAGTTCTCTAATCTTTTAATACAATCATTCCAAGTTTCAATGACTTAACTTTCTTGCTTTTGAGACAACTCATACTGTTTTACAAATGTGATTGGTTTTTAATTATTACTTTCTTGTCCCATGAAACCCTGAAGGAAGGCAATAAGAAATAACGTCTTTGTAGCAGAGGAAAAATATCTACGGCTCGTTTTAAAATCACAAAGCTTGGCCCAGTGGTATCATGTGCGTATTTGAACTGGGGGTAGCTGACGAAGGGAAAATGGAGTTTGCAGGCCAGAATTTTCCTTGCTTTACAACAAAATATATGTCTTTTTTTGTGTGTGCTTGCAAAGAAAAATATTCTCTTTTAGACTGGGAGTGGATTTGGATTTATTTCGTGAAATTGGATGCTAAAGTAATAAACTAACATGATCTGCTAGGAAGAAATAGGTATCTCATGCTGTCTGGTTCTAAACAATAGGAGCAGAATGTATATACTCTATACAGACTATCCATAGCATATTTCATATGGGAAATTTACTCTTTTGCATTCCTAAGGCTATGATTTATATATTTATTTAATACAGCGGTATGTCCTATGCTTACATAATGTAATTAGGAAAGTTATTCTTTTCTCTGAAATATCCCAAGGTGATTCCCTTTGTCTCCTCCACATTAGATAATTCCCAAATGGTAGAGGAGAAAGGCCATAGGAGAGTTCTAAATAGTAAGAATTGTCAAATGACTTTAATCCAGACGAGAAATGTCTTTCCTCTTCATTCAGTTCTGAAGGAAACATTTAGTTATATTCATGTGTATTAATATATATATATATATATATATATATATATATCATTCTTTCAGGTACCTCTGAAGTTATCTTTTTCATCTAGAAATGAGGACAGAGGGTCATAGAGTAATGGGGTCTTCCTTAGTTAAAGAGCTGTGTTCAGGAACTAAAGTTCAGTGATTTATGTGTAAGTAAACATGACCATCAGCTTAGAATATTTGAAACACTACGTATTTGGCTCATTCAGTCATTATTCTGTACTCTCTGTTTCCAGGTAATCATATCGTCTCATGATACTAAGGGCTAGCTTAAGACCTTTGTTGTTTTTGTTACGTGCCTTCAAGCAGGCTCTAACTTATGATGACCCCATCCATGTACAACATAATAAAATACTGCTCTGTCTTGTGCTGTCTTCATAGTCTGGAAGTTTTGCTTAAACCTGTCCGTCATAGGTGAGCCTGCTGCTTTTTGAAATAACAGTGCCATACCTCCCATCACTATAGCAACATGCAAGCCACCACAGTCTGACAAACTGACAGACGGGGATGGTTAAAAGCAAAAAAAACCAAACCCACTGCTGTGGAGTCGATCCCGACTCATACATCTTTAAAAAAAATCCTGAATAACCACAAAGGGTATGCGCCCCATACACATTTTTAATTCATACTATGGCCAGTACTAAGCCACAAATATTAGGAATTGGAAAAATTTTTCTGATTTCTCCCATAGCTACTTTGATTTTCTTTTTTTTAAATATCAAATACAACATTATTCCACAAAATATTTGGTGTCCTTGTTTTGTTGGGCCCTAACCACAAAACTGGAAACCCTGGTGGTGTAGTGGCTAAGTGCATGGCTACTAACCAAAAGGTTGGCAGTTCAAGTCCGCCAGGCTCTCCTTGGAAACTTTATGGGGCAGTTCTACTCTGACCTACAGGGTCGCTATGAGTCGGACCAACTCGACAGCAATGGTTTGGTTGGTGGTTGTTAAGCAAAGCCTTGGCCTGCCTTTTGGATGTTTTTGACTGATGATGTCTCAAACATTAACATCGCAGTAGCACCAGGCTCTAACATTTAAACTCTGCTTCCTTTTTTCCCCATCTTCTTGAATATTTTAATTAGAAATCATTTAAACAGAAACAATTGAATTATCTAATATAGTCTTTAAACAACAGCTCCAGTAAAGAAAAAAAATGGCCCCCTTAAATGGAATTGTCAGCTTTGCTGAGCATTCAGAGTAGCTGAGTGTATGGTGCTACTCTGAATTTGCTCTTTAGGTTTCATTAAAGCGTTATATTAAATAAGTTAAATATCTCTGCTTCTAATTTAAAATGGTAATGAGAAGCTGAAAATAAAAAGCAGTGCAATGAGGAATATTAGGGACATGAATGTCAACTTTACTGAAGAGACTCTTTATCCTTGCTTTAGCCGTGGTTTTATTATTTGACCAAAAAAGAACATTGGAACCTTGATATGAAAGAGAAGACTATGAAGTGAAGCGTAACGATTTTAGAGTTGAATGCATTGGTTCCTGTACCCTTGGAATTGACATTTAGGAAATCTTAGGAAAACACATTTCCAAAAACTATAAAAAGGCATAATTAATAATTCTACTTGAAACTCTTTCTTTTTGAAATTATTATTAGTATGTTATAAAAATATGTGTTAAGTGGATCACTTTGATAAGAATTCACCAGTACTGTTGGCTTTCTTAGGGTATTTTTACAACTTTCTATATTTTATTATATGGTAAGTGGTGTTTCATCCTATACTAGACTCTCATTTTCTAACACACAATGGCTTCTCCAAGAATATACATGAGAAGTGAAAGGCATTGTTTCCAAATTACCCCAGGAGATATAATCACCCCATAATGTATAAGGGTGTGTTATCTTTAAAATTCTCACTAAGGTTATATACCTTTCATGTATTTCAGGGCCACATCGTATTGGAAGATAATGGTTTAATATAGGACCGTAAAAAGGAGGTTAGTTAAAGATTTGAGACTTCATTTTAACTGACAAAAACCGTTAAGGGGCTGGAGTTGGGGCATAGGTTGGTGGATTTTGTAGCCACAAGAGGGCAGCAGATGGTCTGAAACTAATGAATTGAGCATGTGGAATGAAGGTGGTTTCGATCTAGACAATAGTGATTCACAGAATAAATATTAAAAAAAAAAAATTAAATATAAGAAAGACATGAAAAAGAAAATCGAGAAATGAAGGAACAAAGGAAGGGAAGGAGGGAGGGAGGGAGGGAGGCAGAGGGAGAGGAAGGAAGGAAGGAAGAAGGGGTGCCAAGAAGAATGTAAAGAAAGATAAACACAGGTGCTTTTTAACAAAAAAAAATTTTTTGGGGGTTTACTTTGTTCGTTTTTTTAGATAGGAATGCCCTGTGCGTATTTATGCGTGTGTGTATGTTTCCGTGTGTGTGTGTGTGTGTGTGTGTGTTTTATCAATATTTAAATTACTCTGTTTTCCAGACCAAAATATGTAGAAACTCCTAGTTCTGCCCATCAAAAGGTGAAATCATTGGTAAAGTCCTTCCCCCCCACACATAATAAGCCTTTATCTGTACAGTTTGCTTTTGTTGCATACTGTCACTTCTTCTGTCCTAGATGATTAGCCCTCCATCAGGACACTGGCTCTTGACAATCAGAGAGAATAATCCGCCTGGCGCCGTCCCTGCACCTCCATAGTCCCAATCCAGGAGGCACACAGCTCACTTTCCTAAATTCTGTGCTTCATTTAAAAAAAAAAATTATTTTCAATCATTTCTTGCTACCGGTTATGTTGTTCAGCTATGGTCAAAGTATCACTAGAGAACACAAGATCTGCGTGTTAATTAATCAGTGTTCTTCACAAATGACACAAGAAAACACGCACATGCTCAGCACGGGGGCAAATGCACACGAAGACATAGTATGCTACTTTGCTTTCCCTATGCATTTAATCGCCTATTAAACCACCACGTCTTGTTTTCCAGTTTTTCCCTCAGTAATACTGAAAGAGACTTCAGTCGCATGTAGGTCTAGATGGACGTATAACAGGTATGTTGTGAATGGAGCATTCATCCATGAAGGAGCTTCTATTCATCCTTCTATCTCCACACACCCTCGATAAGTAGTTTTTAAGTGAATAAATCTTTTGGATGTTCCAGAAGAAGCATAAGTCTGGATGCAGTGCAGAGTGTAGATTATAAATCTCAGCATATACCCAGCTCTCCAATTCTTTTTACAATTACATCAGACATCCAACTCTTATTATAATTTGGAATAGTGAATATATGGTCAAGTCTCAATTATCTGGGATCAAAATGTAAAGCCAAGAAAGAAGCTTAAAAAAAAATGTGTCTTAATTATATCGAGTGATAGATACCAGGAATCATACTGATAGATAATGACATTCTTTTGGGATGTATTCAATTTACTCTGCTTCTTCACTCAGTAATTTATAAAACTTTAAAAAGTTACACAAGTAATAATGACAAACATATGGCTTTAGTCCCTTTTGTTTGCACCTGTTTTCAATCAGATTGTATTGGCTATGAGCAGTAAAATGATAAAAGATTGGGTATCAACATAGTAAAAAGGTTTCAAGAAGAAACTACATAATACATAAAGCCATACATATACCAGAGTTAACTATGAAGAGACAGTCATGATTTCTTCAAGTCAGAACACTTGCTAACTTCAAAAAAAAATAATAAATACTTATTATATACTAGGTATTCTTCTAAGTGAAGCCCTGGTGGCACAGTGGTTAAGAGCACAGCTGCTAACCAAAAGGTTGGCAGCTCAAATCCACTAGGCACTCCTTGAAAACCCTATAGTGCCGCTATGAGTTGTAATCAACTCAAGGCAATGGATTTGGTTTGGTTTTGCTTATTCTTTTAGGTACTTCACAAATATGAATCATATCAGTCTTAAAGCAAACCTGTAATTTGGTTTTATTATGCCATATCAATTTTATGTCGTTGTTGTTAGGTGCCATCACGTCAGTTTTGACTTGTAGTGACATTATGAACCACACAATGAAACACTGCCTGGTTCTGTGCCATCCTCACAATCGGTGCTATGCTTAAGCCCATCTTTGCAGCCACTATGTCAATTCATTTGGTTGAGTGTCTTCCTCTTTTTTGCTGACCCTCCCCTTTATCAAGCATAATGTCTGTCTTGGTCATCTGGTGCTGCTATAACAGAAATGCCACAAGTGTATGGCTTTAACTAAGATTAATTTATTCTCTCACAGTCTAGTGGCCTACACGTCCAAATTCAGGCATCAGCTCCAGGGGAAGGCTTTCTCTGTCAGCTCTGGATGAAGATCTATGTCATCAATCTTCCCTTGGCCTAGTAGCTTCTCTGCACAAGAACCTTGGGTTCAAAGAACACACTTTGCTTCCCGTGCTGCTCTCTTGGTGGTATGAGGTCCCCATGTCTCTCTGCTCACTTCTCTTTTTTATATCTCAAAAGAGATTGGCTTAAGACACCATCTAAACTTGTAAATCTCATCAGTATAACTACCGCTAATCCATTTTATTACATCATAGTGATAGGATTTACAACACATATGAAAATCACATTAGATGATAAAGTGGTAGACCATCATACAATCATACAAAGGAATCATGACCTAGCCAATTTTAAAGATATCTGGGGGGATACAATTCAATCCATGACAATATCCTTCTCCAAGGACTGGCCCCGTCTGAGACCATGTCAAAACTATGTGAAACAAAGTCTTGCCATTCTTCTTCTATGCAGCATTCTGGCTGTACTTCTTCCAAGACAGATTTGTTCCTTCTTCTGGCAGTCCGCGCCATATTCAATATTTTTCACTACCACCATAATTCAAAGGCCTCAGTTCCCTATGTACTGCTGCAACTGCTTTTGAATTATGCTCAGCAAAATTTGACTTGTGTGTGATATTAATGATATTGTTTGATATTTTCCACATTCTGTTGGATCACTTTTCTTTGGAATGGCACAAATATGGATCTCTTCCAGTCAGTTGGCCAGGTAGCTGCCTTCCAAATTTCTTAGCATAGACGAGCGAGCACCTCCAGTGCTGCATTTGTTTGTTGAAATATTTCAATTGGTATTCTGTCAATTCCTAGAGCCTTTTTTTGGCCAATTCCTTCAGTGCAGCTTGGATTCCTTCCTTCAATGCCCTTGGTTCTTGTGATCATTAAGATTGTGTGTCGACTTGGCTGGCCCATGACTTCCAGTGTTTTGGCCGTTGTATAATGTTGTGATCAATTTCCTGTTGAAATTTGATATGTGACTACCCCCATGATGGAATCTACTGAGTGGTACCGATGGGGGTGGGGCCTGTGGTGGCTCATCATCACCCCCTTAGCCTTCATTTCTCCACTTTCCACAGCCTACTTCTGTCTTGCTCTCCTTGCAAATATTGTTGGCTTGTTCTGGATCCAGCAGTTGTCTCTTGTCTGACCTCTGGTTCTTGGGACTTGAACTAGCAGCTTACCTATCCATCTTGGGATTTGCTGATCTTCACGGCCTGGGAGCAAGAGTCCTGCTCTCCAACCTGTCTATCGTTGGTTCTCCAGCCTCTGCAGCTAAGTGACTCAGGAGAAACCTTGCGGTCTTGCCTGCAAACTTTGGGAGTTCCTCGACCATCACAACGTGTAAGCGGGATCCCTGCTTTCCAACCTACTCATCTTGAGTTCAACAGCTTTTGTGGCTTTGTGAATTGGGAAAGGACTCTATCCTGATCCAAGGACTTGGGACGTTCCCACCTGTACAATTGCGTGAGCTGTTTAATTAATATAAATCTCTCTATATCTATTTATACACATTACTGGTTTTGCTTCTCTAGAAGACCCAGCCTAAGACAGTTCTATATCACATGCTACCTCCTGAAATGTTTGAATGTCTTTTCTTGTACGGTTACTCTGCGTATTCCTTCCATCTTCTTTTTTTTTTTTTTATGCTTCCTGTATCATTCAATATTTTACCCATAGAATCCTTCAATATTGCAACCTGAAGCTTGAATTTTTTCTTCAGTTCTTTCAGCTTGAGAAATGCCAAGCGTGTTCTTCCCTTTTGGTTTTCAAACTCCAGGTCATTGCATATTTCATTGTACTACTTTGTCTTCTCATGCCACCCTTTGAAATCTTCTGTTCACCACTCTTACTTCATCATTCTTCCATTCCATTTAGCTGTTCTACATTGAAAAGTAAGTTTCAGAGTCTCTTCTGACATCCACTTTGGTCTTTTCTTTATTTCCTGTCTTTTAAATGACCTCTTCCTTTCTTCATGTAAGATGTCCTTGATGTCATCTCAAAACTCATCTGGTCTTCTGTCATTAGTGTTCAATGCATCAAATCTATTCTTGAGATGGTCTCCAAATTCAGGTGGGATATACTCAAGGCTGTATTTTGGCTCTTGTGGACTTGTTTTAATTTTCTTCAACTTCAACTTGAACTTGCATATGAGTAATTGACGGTCTGTTCCAGTGGGCTCCTGGCCTTATTCTGACTGATGATATTGAGCTTTTCCATCATCTCTTCCCACAGATGTAGTCTATTTGATTCCTGTGTATTACATGTGATGTGGTCTATGTGTATAAAAAAAAAAATAGTTACCATTCATGTTGCTGAAAAAAGATATTAGCAATGAAAAAGTCATTGGGCTTGCAAAATTCTACAATCATACAATCCCTGATATTATTTCTATCACCAAGGCCATATTTTCCAAATACTCGTCCTTTTTCTTTTTTCCAACTTTCTCATTCCAATCACCAGTAATTATCAATGCATCTTTGATCAATTTCAGACTGCAGAAGTGGGTGAAAATCTTTAATTTCTTAATCTTTGGCATTCGTGGTTGGTGTGTAAATTTGCATAATAGTCATATTAACTGGTCATTTTTATAGTAGAAGAAAATAGGGCAGGGAGTCAAGTAACTTGCTCAAGGTCATGCAAATAAAAAATGAAAGCCTTATAGCAAAATTAGACTTTCATAAATTTTGTTCTCTCAGGTAGGAAGCCTGGTGTCATAGATTGAATTATATCCCTCCCCCCCCCAAACTGCATGTATCAATTTGGCTGGGCCATGATTTCCAGCAATTGTGTGGTTGTCCTCCATTTTGTGATTGTAATTTTATGTTAAAAGGATTAGGGTGGGATTGTAACACCACACTTACCCAGGTGATATCCATGAGCCAATGTAAAGGGAGTTTTCCTGGGGTGTGGTCTGCATCACCTTTTATCTCTCAAGAGATAAAAAAGAAAGGAAAGCAAATAGAGAGTTGGGGACCTCATATGACCAAGAAGGTAATGCTGGGAGCAGAGTGCGTCCTTTGGACCTAGGGTCCCTGTGGGAAGAAGCTGCTAGTCCAGAGGAACATTGATGAGAAGGCTGTCAGAAAGTCTTCCCTGAGCTGACGCCTTGAATTTGGACTTTTAGCCAACATCACTGTGAGAAAGTAAATTTCTCTTTGTTAAAGCAATCCGCTTGTGGTATTTCTGTTATAGCAGCACTAGATGACTAAGACACCTGGGGAAAAGACACAAGCTGCATTGACTATATTAGTACATTACTTTTACTTTTTTCAATTAAAAGGCAATAGGAAGTTTACAAAAAATAATTATATGCTACTAGATTTTTTTTTTAGAATGAGTACATGAAAGTAGTAGCTTGAACCATGGAAAGAGTGGGGAGGCTATTAGTGTTGCAATATGGCTTAGAAATTAACTCACAAATATCTAACCAATCTTATCTTACACATTTCATGTACTTTTAAAATTTTGTACAATTTTTCTTGACAATTTTGTTTATTGTATTTATAGTCCAAATCCCTAAAGCAATGAAAAGAAAATTGAATTGAAAGTCAGGATACGTGGGTTCTAGAACAAGGTTTTTCATTCTATAGGCCAATATTCAAAACCATTCATTTTAGGTGTAATCTAATGTATCTTTGTATTGCCTCTCATTATATAAAATATGGGGTTGCATCAAAGTTGTATCCTTTCACCATACTTACTCAATCTGTATGCTAAGCAAATAATCTGAGAAGCTGGACTGTATGAAGAAGAATGCAGCATCAGAATTTGAGGAAGATTCTTTAACAACCTTCAATATGCAGATGACACGACCTTGCTTGTGAAGAGGACTTGAAACACTTACTGATGAAGATCAAAGACTACAGTCTTCAATATGGATTACACCTCAACATAAAGAAAACAAAAATCCTCACAACTGGACCAATAAACAACATCATGATAAAAGGAGAAAATATTGAAGTTGTCAAGTATTTCGTGTTACTTGGACCCACCATTAACATTGAGGGAAGTGGCAGTCAAAAAAGAACACAAATGACATATTGCATTGGGCAAATCTGCTGCAAAACATCTCTTTAAATTGTTAAAAAGCAAAGATGCTACCTTGAGGATTAAGGTGTGCTTGGCCCAAGCCAAGGTATTTTCAATTGCCTCATATGCATGCAAAAACTGGACAATGTATAAGGAAGACTGAAGAACTGAGGCCTTTGAATTATGATGTTGGCAAACAATATTGAATATGACATGGAATGCCAGAAGAAGGAACAAATATGTCTTGGACGAAGTACAGCTAGAACACTCCTTAGAAGGGAGGATGGTGAGACTTTGTTTCACATAGTTTGGACATGTTCTGAGGAGGGGCCAGTCCCCGGAGAAAGACATCATGCTTGGTAAAGTGGAGAGTCAACAAAGAAGAGAAAGACCCTCAACAAGATGATTGACACGATGGCAGCAATGATGAGCTCAAGCATAACAGCGATTGTGAGGATGGCTCAGAATCAGGCAATGTTTCATTCAATTCTGTGCAGGGTTGCTATGAGTCAGAACCAATTTGACAGCACCTAACAAAAATAACAGTATACATATATATATATGAATAGTTACAATCCAATATATTTGAATATATCCTAGTTATTTCTCACTCTTTCTTTTTTCATATACTATTCTCTAGGAGAGAGAGATAGGGTCTCATCCTCTGTCTGAATGCCTGGCCTGTCACCCTAATATGTCTTTACCACACAGCCTGCCTTCCAGGGTGATTGCCCTAGGAAAATCTCCATACCCCAATATAGCCTCTCTAGGAGATCCAGCTCCTTGAGAGATGCTTTCCTCATTGTAGAAATAAAGCTTCTCAGAGTGATTGTGTGTGTGTACAAGTGTATGCAAGTACATGTATGATTTTTATTAGATCTGTGGAATAGCCTATTTCTGTTAATAATGCCACCTTACTCCAAATCACCATGACTCCAAACCCCCAAGTCATTATCCACTTGTCCTTCATTCTGGCACCCCACACTCAGATACTATGTCCAGCCACTTCTACCCTAAGATAGATTAGATAGAGGATAGATAGATAGATAGATAGATAGATAGATAGATAGATAGATAGATAGATAGATAGATAGATAGATAGATAGATAGATAGATAGATAGATAGATAGATAGATGATTGATAGATATACATATATATGTGGATATATAGAATCATGTATATATAGATATTTTACCTCACCTCTCTTTCTTATTACCTTTCTTATCATTATAGTGTAGACTCTTATTACTCTTCTGGGTTGTTAAATCAACTCATAACTTCTTTCCTATCCTTCAGGCTCTCCCCACTCTAATCCATCTTCCAGAGAGCTGTCAGAGCAATCTTCTTAAGCGTGACTCTGATCATGTTACTTCCCCTCTCAAAAACCTTCAGTGATGACCATTTTTTACCAAATCAAATGTGAACACATGACAATGTGATTAAGGCTCTCTGGAGTATGACACAGAGACAGCACACTTTGAAGAGGCAAGATGGAATTCAAGAAAGTCTTAGCTTGGACTGGACGCAGAACAATTGTGTGCTCCATTTTCTTCATTTATTAAATGAGAAGGTTAGGGCAGGTAATCTCAAGGTCACCTTCAGAAGCGAATATTTTGTGAACACACTTTTTCAACCTTAACCCCTACTTTTCTCTTTCATGCACTGAGTACCCCAATTATGGAGTAAAAGTACTTGCCATTCCTAGAATATGGGCTATATTTCTAACAGCATGCTTATATTCATGATGTCTTTTCTATCTCAACTGCCCTACTTGCGAAGCGTGAATCAAAACTCTGCCCATCATTAGGTTTGCTCTCTCTCTTGCATCCAAAATTCTTATTTAAATTGTTGCATTTTCCATGTTTATATCTTAGCTCCCCTATTCAAATTAAGCACAATGAGTACCAACCAGATTTCTTTCATCGTTTTTATCTCCTTAGGATCTTGTTCATTATAAGTTTTCAATAAGTAAAATGATTTACTGAGTTATAAGATATGATTTAGGTTTTCAATAAATAAAATGGTTTGCTGAGTAATAGGGTATGAGAACCAAATAATAATAAAAACTTAAATGTCTCATTTATTATAAGAATATACTTATTTTTGTTTACTATTATGAGACTTATTATTTTATTTAAATTAACATGCCTTCATGAACTCCTGGAAGAAGTCTCACCTACCTCCAATGGGATGATTCCCTGACACCCAGGCTTCTGAAAAGACACTGACAGCTTATAACCATAAAAAGGAAAGATAGTTTCTATGAGACTTAATCAATGACATCAATAGAACTCCTTTGGGGTAAATAAACACTCAAAAGAAAAGTTATCGATCACAGCCATCAGTGAGACCTTGAAATGGAGGTGCTTCTAAGATTTAAATTTATTGGGGAAAAATATATTCTCGAATTTTATAAAATAATTCTATTTTAATTCAGTTATAAAAATGAAAAAATTGATTGCATTTATTTAATTAAAAATAAGAAATTGATAGACAAATAACAACTTTAAAGAATTTTGGGGACCAGACATTTTTCCTTCTGTAATGGAGAAAACCCAAATGCAAAATAAGTTACTTAGATATGTCTTGCAATAAATGTATGCCACCTTTCTTCTCTGAGCAGTAGACATAACGGATGATTATAGATCTTGGAAAGATTATCTTAATTCAGAATTTAGAAGTTCATCAAAAACAATAAAAAAAAAGCCTTGAAAATCTTTTAGTTCACCCTTGACTTTGTTTTAAAAGGTAAAAACTTTAACATTAACAATAAAAGAATCACACAAAGGGAATCCGAGTTTCCCTACAAACAGAAGAATATAGGTTTCCCATAACTATATTAAGAAAGCAAATAAAATCTAATTTTGGAAAATAATTAACTTTTTGGAGTAAAAAAAATAGACATACAAGATGATTTTCATTAGAATATATCTAATTTATCTTTTTGCCTCTAGGATTTATTCCACTCCAAAACCCTATACTAACCCTCCATCTCTCCTCATTAGCCATATCTTTCTTGGGGCCTCAGGAACAATGTAGAAGAAGGATAGAGACCACTCCTACTTGAAAAGTCTTCAGAAAATGTCTCAGACTCGTGAGCCCTTTGGAGCAGAATAAATAATCTCAGCTCAAAAGAGTACATTTTGACAGTTTAGTATGAAATGATTTTAAAGCCCTTTTCTCAACAAGTTTATGCTCCTGTCTTAGCTATATAGTATTGCTATAACGGAAATACCATAAGTACATGGCATTAACAAACAGAAGTTTATTCTCTTGTGGCCCAAATTCAGGGCACCAGCTCTAGGGGAAGGCTTTCTCACTCTGTCAGCTGTGAGGGAGTGTCCTTGTCTCCTTTCAGCATCTGTGGATCTAGCTTTCCCTGGAAATCTCTTTGTGTCTTGGCATCAGCCTTCCCCTGGATCTAGGAGGTTGGCAGCACAGGGACCCCAGGTCCAAGGATGTGCTCCATTCCCAGCTCTTCTTTCTTGGTGACAGTAAATCCCTACCTCTGTTCACTTCTCTCTCTTTTTATCTCTTTATGTCTTGTAAGATAAAAGGTGATGCAGGCCACACCCCAGGAAAACTCCCCTTATATTGATTGGATTAGGGCTGTGACCTGAGTAAGGGTGTTGCATCACACCCTAGTGCTCTTTAACATAATGTAATCTTGCCTGGTCAACCACAGGCAGAGATTAGGGTTTATATCACATAGGACAATTACATCAGGTCACAAAATGGAAGGTAACCACACAATACTGGGAATCATGGCCTAGCCAAGTTGACACATATTTGGGGGGGACACAATTCAAACTATGACAACTCCCTTTCTCATAAAAATCTTTTTAGATGTATGAAATTATTTAAATGAAATTAAGATAAGCTGAATGTCTCTCCCCAAAGAGATGGAGCAGAGGCATTCTGGGAAAATTAATGACATACTAAAGCCCTGGGCTGTTTCTCAAGTTGTGTTAATTATTCTTTAGTTCATTTCTTATCTTATGATAAAATACATTTTTAGAACTCCAAATGTACCTGGCCTGACACTGTGCTGGGCTCTGTGGATACATGGATATATAAGACACAGCCCTGTGTTCCCATCCTTACTCTCTATTTGCCTTATGATCCTTGAAAAACCTATGTCGTTACTTCTTTGCTCTCGTACCCAAGTACCCTTGTGAAATCAAAGGATATAACTGCAGGATAGAAATAATGTATTTCCTATGAAAAATCATTTGGCTAAAATGTAAATTTCAAGTCAGGTATCCTCAGGACCTGTCCGACAGGACTTGAATGTCACTTTACACTAAACTATTCTTATGCAAAGGCAAACATCTGCTTAAATTAGAACTGAAAACTGTTCTTTTATGTGGAGTGGTAAAATATCATTTGAAAGTAAACTATCATAAGTTAAAGATATATACTATAAAATACAGAGCAACCCCAAAAGTTAAAATAAAGGTGAATGGTTAAAAAAGCAGATCATTACATTAAAATGAAATAATCAAAATTTCCTCAATTAATGTACAGAAAAAAGATGATAAAAATGAAAATGTAAATAGCAAGATGGTTGATATGAATCCAACAAATATGACAATTATATAAAATGTAGAGGATGTAAGCACTTCAATTAATGGGAAGAGATTGGCAGACTAGGTAACAAACCAAGACCTAACTATGTGCTGCCTATGAAAAACTAATTTTTAATAAAAAGAAATAAGCTAAAATTAAGGACTGAAAAAATATAGACCGTGCAAACATTAATCATATGAAAGCTGGAAAATAGACTTCAAAACAAGGAATGCTGTAAGGGATAAAGATAGATAACTCATAATAATTACAGGGTTAAATTATCAAGAGGACATACAGTTCGAAATGTGTATGCACCCCGCCACAAATCTTCAAAATATTTGAAGGAATGTATGACAGAATTGAAAGCAGATATAAAAATTTACGGAGTATAACACTCTTGACAGAAAATAACTGATGATATAGAAGACCTGGATGACACTACCAATCAGCTTAATCTAATTGAAATTACAGAATATCCTGTTTTACAACATCAGAATGCATATTTGTCTCAAGAACATATAGAACATTCATAGGGATAAACTATATGCTGCACCATAAAGCAAGTCTCAAAAAAATTTAAAATATTGAAATTATAAAAGTATACTTTCTGACCTTATTTAAATTAAACTAGAAGTCAACAGCAGGAAAAAAAGGTTAGAAAATTCCTAAATATTTGGAAATTTAAAAATACAAATTATTAACTCATGGACCAAAGAAAAAAATCACAAAAGAAATTAGAAAATATTTTGTAATGACTGAAAAGGAAAACACGGTATACCAAACTATGTGGGGGTGATTAGAGGAAAACTTTTCATTTCTATTTTAAATGCTTGGATTGGAAAAGAAATGTCTAAGATCAATGATCTAAGTTTCCACATTATTGAATTAAAAAGGAAGAGCAAGTTGAAACTGCAGTAAAAAAAAAAGGTAGAAAATATTAATGATATGAGAGTAAATTAATATTATATAAAATAAACAAAATTAATGAAACTAAAGACTGATTTTGGCAACGATCCATAAAATTGCCAAACGTCTTGCTAGATTGATTCAGAGAAAGAAGGAAGAAAGAGAAAGAGGGAGAGAGAGAGACAGAGAGAGGAAGAAGACAACATTATCAACATTTGGAATAAAAAATAGGATATTACAGGTGTTAAAAGGATAATAAAAGAATGATCTAAAAAAAACTATATTTCAATATATTTAAAAACCTTCATGAGAGGGGCTAATTCTTTAATATATATAACCAAAACTGATTCAGAAAGACATTAAAAAAATTTGACTATTCTTATATCTATTAAAGAAATTGAAGTTTTAGTTAAAAAATTTCCCACAAAGAAAACCCAAGATCCAGATGCCTTAACTCATGAACTTCATCAAATATTTAAGGAACAATTAATACCAATCTTCTGCAAACTCTGCCAGAAAATTAAAGAGAGTGAAAAACTTTCCAGTGAATTTTAGAAGAAAACATTACCTTGACACCAAAAATCAAACACATTAAAAAAATATATTAAAAATGGGCAGAATTTTGAATAAGATTCCAACAAAGATATACAAAGGATCACTGTGCACAGGAAAAACTGATCAGCATGATTAATCCCAGGGGAAAAGCAAATTTAAACGACAATAAAATACCACGATATAACCTTTAGAAAAGCTAGCGGGTTTCTGGGTGGCACAAACCATTAAGCTCTGGACTAACTATTAAACTAAAAATTGGTGGTTCAAACCCAGCCAGAGCTGCCTTGGAAGACAGGCCGGGCAATCTGCTTCTGAAAGGTCACAGCTTTGAAAACCCTATGCAACAATTCTACCCTGCACAAATGGGGTGGTCTTGAGTTAGAATGGACTCCATGGCAACTAACGACAACAAGAAAAGCTAAAATTAAATATACTATCAATACAAATACCAGGAATCCCTGGTGGTGGCATAGTGGTCAAGAGCTACGGCTCCTAACCAAAAGGTTGGAGTTCGAATCCACCAGGCACTCCTTGGAAACTCTATGGGGCAGTTCTACTCTGTCCTATAGGGTCACTATGAGTCAGAATTGACTCGAGTGCAATGGGTTTTTGTTTTTGTTTTTTAATCAATATCAAGGGTTGGCTAGGATGGAAAAACTGGAACTCTGATACATTGTTAGTGGAAATGTAAAATGGTTTAGTCACATTAGATAACAGTTGGGAAGTTTCGAATAAAGTCAGGATAACCTTACCATATGAACCAGCAAATACACCTTTATGTATTCTCTCAAAATAAATGAGAACAGTCCTCCAAAAAATATTTGTATGGAGATATTCATAGCAGGTTTTTTCATAACAGCAAGTAACTAGTAACAACCATTAACATGAATGGATAAACAAATTGTAGTATATCAATAGGAATATTACTACTCCGCAATAAAAAGGAACAAGCTACTGATACACACAGTAATATAGGTTAATTCCAAACCATTATGCTAAGCAAAAATGCCAGCCACAGAAGAATACGTGTGGTTCTATTTATGTAAAACTCCAAGAAAGACAAATCTAATCTATTGATCCAAAGGAGATAAATTGTTATCAAAGGCTGGGGGTGAAAGGTACGAAACAGTGAAAGAAAATCATTTAGGGGTGATAGAAACGTTCTGTACCTTCAATGGTGTGTTTAGATTTGGCAAAACACTTCACATTGAAAATGTACGCATTATTAAAAAAAATTTTTTTTAAATATAACGTTGACATCCAATCTATTCTGACCCATAGTGACCTTATAGAACAGAGTAGATATGCCCCCATAGGGTTTCCAAGGAGCGGCTGGTGGATTTGAACTGCTGACCTTTTGGTTAGCAGCCTGAGCTCTTACCCACTGAACGACGAGGATTCCACATACATTGTACAGTTTTTTTTTTTTTTTTAAATTAAACCTCAGTAAAGTTTATTAAAACTGCCTCATAAAAAAAGTTAGAGCAGAAATAGCGTGGCTGCTATTTCAATTATGCAGTATCGGTTCTATTACTTCGGAGCCCACAAAGTTAGCACTTCCCAAAAACTAAGTACATATGACTTTCAACTAAAATAAATGGGCTACAGCTAATAAAGAACTGGTTCAATTAATAAATTAACTGACTATGGATGGAAATTCTTTACAAATATTCCAAACTAGTGATACTTCAGGATTTCTTAAGCAAATATTAAGAGTGGCTTGCTTCCTTTTCTGTCACAAAAGAGACTGTTCTCTTTAGTAGTACCTCCTCAACCATAAAGTAAAAGCCCAGAAAGTATTAGAGGTCTGGTTCAGCCTAGGTAGAACGAACAGATAGCCAAGTTCTTTGTATACTTAGTGGTGCCCTTGTTCAACACAAAGCCATTCTCCTGTCAGCATTTAATAAATGGCAAACCACAAAAACACTAACCTTGATAATTGCAGGGTAAAGTTGAGGAAGTTTAATTTTACTTGGAAATAGAAAAGGTTATGTTTCCAAGCTGTAGGCTGTAAGAATAAGAAAAAAAAAGACAAATACGTTAGCAGTCCACTACCTCACTCCTTCATGTTTTCCAACTATCCTTTTTTCAACAGCCCAAGGAGAAATGCACCTCTTATTTTCTGAACAGGAAACAGGCACAGCCAGAAAGTGACCCATGAAGGAGGAGTCTCTGTGAGTGCCTGGTACAGTTCATCAGTGCACACATATCTGGTTTCTAATGAAGCCATTTACTTGCAGATTCGGGCCTGGGTGTGTGGACACCAGTCCCAACTCGGGGGATTGTTGTTCCATCTAATCAAAAGAAATTTGCACATGAAAGCCACATCCATGTTCATTAACCTCACAGCTCGCTCAATATTGCTTCTCTATTATTCCTCACGAAATCTCAAACCTTCACATGATTAGGTACCCCACTTCAGAGCTTTATTCTCCCCTCAACCAAGGCTTGCATGTAAATGTAAAACTGAGTGTGGACCTGTCAGACTGAATAATTCCTAAGTATTCATATTGAAAAACAACTTCAAGCATTCTTTTCACAGTGATTGGCTCAGATAGACAGACTCTTACTCTCTCCAGCCAAGGACCGTCTTCTATGCGTGCAGTCTTGTCATCACTGAAAATTTTGAAAATGCTCTGCAGGGTGGGAATCCCAAGATGATAAGTTTAATTGCCAACTTTATCTTCAGGTGCGAATAAGAATTAAAGTCATAAATGGGTCTGGTGACGATATTGTTCACACATTACATTTAAACACAGAGCCCAATGACAAAGGCATTTGCAGTAAATCCTAAATGCAAAATTCATGGTTATCAGTTGATGCCAGTCAGTCACACATTTAATAATCATTGCCTCTCCTGTCAATTGGGGGGATGTTCACTGTGCAGAGTTTCCGTCAAAACTGCTATGTTGCTTTCTCATAGGGGACAAACAAGAAGCATAATATTTGCACCTATTCTTATTATCAGCCATGATCCTGAGCCTGGATCTTCCCATATGTGCAATAAATGCGTAGTAAGAAATACACTGGAATTATTTATTTTGCTAGCACTGGGAAATTGAATTTCTCTTTCTACAGAATTAGAAGAACAAGAATAACATAGCTTTGTTAAAGCAATTTAGCAGTGAGCTGCCAGGAATTCTGGGGCTGAGAGGGCAGTCGGATCTTCCTGCCCACTCTGTGTCTGGCCTTTTTGCTGAAGCTGCCAACAATAGTCTTAATTAGTGCCAATTATGATTTTTTTCTTTTAATGTGGACACGTGCATAATGTGAATTAGATGGAGATCCCTACTACATTTTCTATAAACCCTCAAACAGCTGTCAGAGGCTGACAATTTTTGGTTGTTATTGTTCTGGGAAGAATTCAAATTACTAGCCTAGAGGTGTATTTCTTTATGTCTCATTTGTATAATCCTCTCAATTATCCAGACCCCTATTATTTCCTTTTCTAAATCTGTGTTTTTATTTTCAGACAAAGCTACGGCTTAGAGCTCCTTCATAAAACAAGCAAAGGAGCCAAAGTACAATACTATGTTTTCAGTTTATCAAGTGACTTTAAAAATTTAATCAGTTGACTATCAGTACTGAGGAATTGACCATAACTGTGAGGCCCAGTAAGGTTCTGCTATAGAAGGTCAGAACTTGGATTAAAATGTCAATTATAGAGTCACGCATTTCTGAGGGAAAAGCCAAACTTTCAGCCCACTGGCTTGGCAACAGCGTTCATGGATACATCTCAGGGTTCAGTGTGGAGGGTTAACAGAAGAAGGTGGGTATTCTTCCCCATTCCCACTATGTTGCCCCAATTGCCACTCAGAACAGTTCCATTTTTCTGTAACTAGAAACATCCATAAGGTGTTTTCTGAAGAGAGCGTCTGCTGCCAAAATTATTTGAAATCACTGTTGTATGCAGAACACAAGAAAAAGAAGGAAAAGCAAAAAGAAATCATCTATTATCACTTATGGAAGTAAAGGGAAATGGAAAACTGCACTGTTACATTTTCTAGCGGCACCAATGGTCCCGTGGAATCGTTTTATTGCTGCAGTTGTTGAAAGAGCAGTAAAACAACTGTTGGGTTTCATTTTCAATTGTTGCTTAGTCTGTAAGAATGTTCAGCAAGTAGATTTGCAAAAACTTTGGAGCAGTCCATCTGTTCATTTTAAAAGATGAAGAAAAGGAACATAATTATGGAAAAAAAGAAGGAAGAAGGGAAATCCGATATTAGGGGAAAGTTCTTGTTTCATGCATATAAATTTTCACTTTAAATAAAAATCTTTGAACTCTGGAACCAGTCTAAGTATAGAGAAAATTCTAGAGAAATGGATTTAGAGGTGCAAAAAAAAAAATACATATCGTACTTCTGGTTCATTTCAGTTTTATACAAGCTCTTATACTCAAATACTTTATATGGAGGTTGTAGAATTCATAAATGTATAAAAGACCTATTCATTTATTCAGTCACCTACTCAATAATTATTAAGAAATAACTAAATGCTAGATACTATGCGTTTAATGATTCAAAACATTTTGAACTTTGTAGTGCAAAGAAAAATCAGAGAGCAGATAAGTACAATGCAGAGTAATAAATTATTTAATAGCCATGCTATGGCGCATAGTACTACGGGAGCTTCCAGTCCAGAAGTTGTAGAGGTCCTTTTGATGAAAAGATGCTTAGGGTACAAAAATCAGTAAGGGGAGAAATAGGAGAAGGGTAATCCAATACAGGTGCTAAGGCACCAAAGAGAAGAGGAGAGTAAAGATGATGAGGTGTCCAGAGAACTGGAAAACAGCCTCTATTTTTTGGAATAAGGGGAAAGGAAGTGTTGACAATGAGGCTAATGTTTTAGTCTTGATTTAATGCTTCTCAAATTATTGCTAAAAATACGTATTATTGTAGAAAATAGATATTCTGAAAAGGAACAGTTAAAATGTGAAATATAACCAAAGACAAAAGGTCACATTTTATTTTTAAGGCAAAAGGTAACATCTCTTTGGTGGTATGTCATTTGCAGGTAACTTCTGAAGAATATTTACTAAGTAATTCAAAATAAAAATCTGTGAAGAGAGAGAAGGGGGGCATCTCAAAAATGCATTTTAAATTATGTCTGACTTCAAAGGAATCAAAATTGAAGTTGTAGAATTGGGGATTTTGTGGGGGAGGGGGAAGTCAGACTTTTCTAATTAGTCATCTATCATTTCCCAAGTCTACTCCACGAAAGACTAGTCTGGGAGGTGCTCATGAAAAATGAGTTCTATGCTCAATTAATTTTGGGAATTGTTTTATTCTGAAGTTCCTTTTTGGAATGTACAGTGCATATAAAAGTGATAAAATTACAGGCAGTCTTTATTTAAAGACATCTTGCTACCTTTGGACAACTCAGCTTTTTACAAACTCATTTTACTCCAGATCTCCTTTGTTTCTGTAACTCTCACACTAGTAATGTCCAATGGAACTGGAGATTTTTTTGGAAAACACTTTGTAAAATTCATGCTTATATCTTAGTTATTTGCCTCAAAGAAAAACAATAGGGAAAACACTATGTTGTTCACCTATTGACTACATATAACACATGCACCATAAGCACGTAGTAAAAGAAAATTTCCTAGCAGTTGCAACTTTTTCATGCCAGGGCAGTACCAATTTTTTTTTTTTTTTTTAATAATTTCAACTGTACTTTAAGTGAAAGTTTACAAATCAAGTCAGTCTCTTACACAAAAACCCGTATATACCTTGCTACCCACTCCCAATTACTCTCCCCCTAATCAGACAGCCTGCTCTCTCCCTCCACTCTCTCTTTTCGTGTCCTTTTCGCCAGCTTCTAACCCCCTCCACCCTCTCATTTCCCCTCCAGGCTGGAGATGCCAACATAGTCTCAAGTGTCCACCTGATCCAAGAAGCTCACTCCTCACCAGCATCCCTCTCCAACCCATTGTCCAGTTCAATCCATGTCTGAAGAGTTGGCTTCGGGAATGGTTCCTGTCCTGGGGCAACAGAAGGTCTGGGGGTGATGACCACCGGGGTCCTTCTAGTCTCAGTCAGACCATTAAGTCTGGTCTTTTTATGAGAATTTGGGGTCTGCATCCCACTGCTCTCCTGCTCCCTCAGGGATTGTCTGTTGTGTTCCCTGTCAGGGCAGTCATCCGTTGTAGCCAGGTGCCATCTAGTTCTTCTGGTCTCAGGATGATGTAGTCGCTGGTTCACTTGGCCCTTTCTGTCTCTTGGGCTCATAATCGCCTTGTGTCCTTGGTGTTCTTCATTCTCCTTTGATCCAGGCGAACTGAGACCAACTGATGCATCTTAGATGGCTGCTTGCTAGCATTTAAGACCCCAGACGCCACTCTTCAAAGTTGGATACAGAGTGATTTCTTAATAGATTTTATTATGCCAATTGATTACAGGTCCCCTGAAACCATGGTCCCCAACCCCTGCCCCTGCTACGCTGGCCTTCGAAGCATTCAGATTATTCAGGAAACTTCTTTGATTTTGGTTTAGTCCAATTGTGCTGACCTCCCCTGTATTGTGTGCTGTCTTTCCCTTCACCTGAAGTAGTTCTTATCTACTATCTAATAAGTGAATGTCCCTCTTCCACCCTCCCTCCCTTCCCCCTCTCATAACCACAAAAGAATGTTTTCTTCTCAGTGTAAACTATTTGTCAAGTTCTTATAATAGTGGTCTTGTACAATATTTGTCCTTTTGCAACTGACTAATTTCACTCAGCATAATGCCTTCCAGGTTCCTCCAGGTTATGAAATGTTTCACAGATTCCTCACTGTTCTTTATTGATGTATAGTATTCCATTGTGCGAATCTACTGTAATTTATTTAACCATTCATCCATTGATGGACACCTTGGTTGCTTCCATTTTTTTGCTATTGTCAACAGTGCTGCAGTGAACATGGGCGTGCACATATCTGTTCATGTAGAGGCTCTTATTTCTCTAGGATATATTCCAAGGAGTGGGATTGCTGGATCGTATGGTAGTTCTATTTATAGCTTTTTAAGGAAGTGCCAAATCGATTTCCAAAGTGGTTGTACCATTTGACGTTCCCACCAGCAGTGTATAAGTGTTCCAGTCTCTCCACAGCCTCTCCAACATTTATTATTTTCTGTTTTTTGAGTTAATGCCAGCCTTGTTGGAGATGAAATCTCACTGTAGTTTTGATCTGCATTTCTCTAATGGCTAATGATCGTGAACATTTCCTCATATATCTGTTAGCTACTTGAATGTCTTCTTTAGTGAAGTGTCTATTCATATCTTTTGCCCATTTTTTAATTGGGTTGTTTGTCTTTTTGCAGTTGAGTTTTTGCAGTATCATGTAGATTTTAGAGATCAGGCGCTGATCAGAAATGTCATAGCAAAAAACTTTTTCTCAGCCTGTAGGTAGTCTTTTTATTCTTTTGGTGAAGTCTTTGGATGAGCATAGGTGTTTGATTTTTAGGAGCTCCCAGTGATCTAGTTTTTCTTCTACATTCTTTATAATGTTTTGTGTACTGTTTATGCCATGTATTAGGGCTCCTAACGTTGTCCCTATTTTTCTCCCGTGATCTTTATCATTTTAGATTTTATATTTGGGTCTTTGATCCATTTTGAGTTAGTTTTTGTGCATGGGGTGAGGTATGGGTCTTGTTTCATTTTTTTGCAGATGGATATCCAGTTATGTCAGCACCACTTGTTAAAAAGACTGTCTTTTCCCCATTTAACTGTTTTGGGGCCTTTGTCAAATATCAGCTGCTCATATGTGGATGGATTTATGTCTGGATTCTCAATTCTGTTCCATCGGTCCATGTATCTGTTGTTGTACCAGTACCAGGCTGTTTTGACTACTGTGGCTGTATAATAGGTTCTAAAATTAGGTAAAGTAAGGCCTCCCACTTTGTTCTTCTTTTTCAGTAATGCCTTATTTATCCAGGGCCTCCTTCCCTTCCATATGAAGTTGGTGATTTGTTTCTCCTTCTCTTTAAAGAATGTCGTTGGGATTTGGATCAGAATTGCATTAAATGTATAGATCGCTTTTAGTAGGATGACATTTTTATAATGTTTAGTCTTCCTATCCACGAGCAAGGTATGTTCTTCCACTTACGTAAGTCTCTTTTGGTTTCTTGCAGAAGTGTACTGTAGTTTTCTTTGTATAAGTCTTTTACATCTCTGGTAAGATTTATTCCTAAGTATTTTATCTTCTTGAGGGCTACTGTAAATGGCATTGATTTGGTGATTTCCTCTTCGATGTTCTTTTTGCTGGTGTAGAGGAATCCAACTGATTTTTGCGTGTTTATCTGTATCCCGATACTCTGCTGAACTCTTCTATTAGTTTCAGTAGTTCTCTTGAGGATTCTTTAGGGTTTTTTGTGTATAAGATCATGTCATGTCATGTCATCTGCAAATGGGGATACTGTTACTTCTTTCTTGCCAGTCTGGGTGCCCTTTATTTCTTTATCTAGCCAAATTGCTCTGGCTAGGACTTCCAGCACAATGTTGAATAAGAGTGGTGATAAAGGGCATCCTTGTCTGGTTCCTGATCTCAGTGGGAATGTTTTCAGGCTCTCTCCATTTAGGGTGATGTTGGCTGTTGGCTTTGTATAAATGCCCTTTATTATGTTGAGCAATTTTCCTTCTATTCCGATTTTGCTGAGAGTTTTTATCATGAATGAGTGTTGAACTTGGTCAAATGCCTTTTCTGCATCAATTGATAAAATCATGTGATTCTTGTTTTTATTTATGTGGTAGATTACATTAATTGTTTTTCTAATGTTGAACCATCCCTGCATACCTGGTGTGAATTCCACTTGGTCATGGTGAATTATTTTTTTGATATGTTGTTGAATTCTATTGGAAAGAATTTTGTTGAGGATTTTTACATCTACATTCATGAGGGATATAGGTCTATAATTTTCTTGTGGTGTCTTTACCTGGTTTTGGTATCAGGTATATGGTAGCTTCATAGAATGAGTTTGGTAGTATTCCATCCTTTTCTATGCTCAGAAATACCTTTAGTAGTAGTGGTGTTAACTCTTCTCTGAAAGTTTGGTAGAACTCTGCAGTGAAGCCATCTGGACCAGGGCTTTTTTGTTGTTGTTGCTGGGAGTTTTTTGATTACCTTTTCAATCTCTTGTTATGGGT
Organism: Elephas maximus indicus; assembly: GCF_024166365.1. Classification (NCBI taxonomy): domain Eukaryota; kingdom Metazoa; phylum Chordata; class Mammalia; order Proboscidea; family Elephantidae; genus Elephas; species Elephas maximus. Next base: position 39,327,823 of record NC_064828.1, on the reverse strand, counting down.
CTATTTAGTTGTTCTACCTCTGTTTGTGTTAGTTTATGTAGGTAGTGTGTTTCTAGGAATTCATCCATTTCTTCTAAGTTTTCAAATTTGAGTATATTTTTTTCATAGTAATCTGATATGATTCTTTTAATTTCAGTTGGGTCTGTTGTAATACTGCCCATCTCATTTCTTATTCGGGTTATTTGCTTCCTCTCCTGTTTTTCTTTTGTCAGTTTGGCCAATGGTTTATTAATTTTGTTGAGTTTTTAAAAAAAACAGCTTTTGGTCTTGTTAATACTTTCAATTGTTTTCCTGTTTTCTATTTCATTTAGTTCAGCTCTAATTTTTATTATTTGTTTTCTTCTGGTGCTTGTGGGTTTCTTTTGTTGCTCTCTTTCTATTTGTTCAAGGTATAGGGATAATTCTTTAATTTTGGCCCTTTCTTCTTTTTGGATGTGTGCATTTATTGATATAAATTGGCCTCAGCACCGTTTTAGCTGTGTCCCAAAGGTTCTGATAGGAAGTGTTTTCATTCTCATTGGATTCTGTGAATTTCTTTATTCCATCCTTAATGTCTTCTATAATCCAGTCTTTTTTGAGCAGGGTATTGTTCAGTTTCCAAGTGTTTGATTTCTTTTCCCTGCTTTTTCTATTATTGATTTCCACTTTTATAGCCTTATGGTCAGAGAAGATGCTTTGTAATATTTCAATGTTTTGGATTGTGCTAAGGCTTGCTTTATGACCTAATATGTGGTCTATTCTAAAGAATGTTCCATGTGCACTAGAAAAGAAAGTATAGTTGGTTGCTGTTGGGTGGAGTGTTCTGTATATGTCTACGAGGTCAGTTTGGTTGATTGTGGCATTTCGATCTTCCGTGTCTTTATTAAGCTTCTTTCTGGATGTCCTGTCCTTCACCGAAAGTGGTGTGTTGAAGTTTCCTACTATTATTGTGGAGGTGTCTATTTCACTTTTCAATGGTGATAGAATTTGTTTTATGTATCTTGCAGCCCTGTCATTGGGTGCATAAATATTTAATATGGTTATATCTTCTTGGTGTATTGTCCCTTTAATCATTATATAGTGTCCTTCCTTATCCTTTCTGATGGATTTAACTTTAAAGTCTATTTTGTCAGAAATTAATGTTGCCACTCCTGCTTTTTTTGATTGTTGTTTGCTTGATACTTTTTTTTCCATCCTTTGAGTTTTAGTTTGTTTGCGTCTCTAAGTCTAAGGTGCGTCTCTTGTAGGCAGCATAGACGGATCTTGTTTTTTAAACCATTCTGCCACTCTCTGTCTCTTTTTTGATGCATTTAGTCCATTTACATTCAGGGTAATTATGAATAGGTATGAATTTAGTGCCATGATTTTGATGTCTTTTTGTGTGTTGACAGTTTCTTTTTCCCACTTGATTATGTGCTGAGTAGATTTTCCTTATATATTGTCCTTTCCTTATATTTGTTGCTGTTGATTTTGTTTCTGCCGAGTCTGTATTTTTCCCTTGTATTTTATTTTGATGAGTAGGATAGTTTGTCTCCTTTGTGGTTACCTTCTTATTTACCCCTATTTTTCTAAATTTAAAACTAAGTTTTATTTCTTTGTATCGCCATATCTTCCTCTCCATATGGAAGGTGTATGATTACATTTTTTAGTCCTTCTTTATTATTTTAATGTTGTCTTACATAATAACATTGCTGTTACCCTGTTTTGGGCTTTGTTTTGTTTTTTACAATCTTCCTTTTTTTTTTTTTTTTTGATTTTCCCATCTGGGTTGAATTCTGGTTGCTCTGCCCAGCGTTCTAGTCTTGGCTTGATACCTGATGTTATTGGTTTCCTAACCAAAGAACTCCCTTTAGTATTTCCTGTAGTTTTGGTTTGGTTTTTATAAATTCCCTAAACTTGTGTTTATCTGGAAATGTCTTAATTTCACCTTCATATTTAAGAGAGAGTTTTGCTGGATATATGACTCTTGGCAGGCAATTTTTTTCCTTCAATTTTTTAAATATGTCATCCCATTGCCTTCTTGCCTGCATGGTTTCTGCCAAGTAGCCCGAGCTTATTCTTATTGGCTCTCCTTTGTAGGTGACTTTTTGTTTATCCCTTGCTGCTCTCATAATTCTCTCTTTATCTTTGGTTTTGGCAAGTTTGATTGTAATATGTCTTGGTGACTTTCTTTTAAGATCAACCTTATGTGGAGTTCGATGAGCATCTTGGATAGATATCTTCTCATCTTTCATGATATCAGGGAAGTTTTCTACCAACAAATCTTCAACAATTTTCTCTGTATTTTCTCTTATCCCTCCCTGTTCTGGTACTCCAATCACTCACAGGTTATTTCTCTTGATAGAATCCCACATGATTCTTAAGTTTTCTTCATTTTTTTATTCCTTTTATCTGATTTTTCTTCAAATATATTAGTGCCAAATGATTTATCTTCAAGTCCAGAAATTCTAGCTTCTACTTGCTCAATTCTGCTCCTCTGACTTTCTATTGAGTTGCCTAATTCTGTAATGTTATTGTTAATCTTCTGAATTTCTGATTGCTGTCTGTCTATGAATTTTTCCAGCTTATTAAACTTTTCATTATGTTCCTGAACAATCTTTCTAATTTCTTCAGTTGCTTTTTCTGTGTGTTCCTTGGCTTGTTCTGCATATCGCCTCATTTCTGTCTTGATGTCTTGAATGGTTCTGTATATTAAACTTTCATATTCTGCATCTGGTATTTCCAGGAATGCACTTTCATTTAGAAGATCCCTGGATTCTTTGTTTTGAGAGACTGTTGAGGTGATCATGGTCTGTTTCTTTATGTGACTTGATATTGACTGTTGTCTATGAGCCATCTCTAAGTTATTGTATTAGTTTCTGCTTGCTTACTGTGTCTTAGCTGCTTGCTTTGTTTTGTTTTGGTATACCCCTATGGGTTGCTTGAGTGAGCTAGCTTGATTATTTTTGCCTTTGGAGCTCTGGTAGTTCTGTTCCCAGCTGGCTAGAGCTGTTAACAGGTATATCAGTATAGGAGTCCACTCAGTTTTCTTGTATGAATTCAGCTCAGGTTTCCAGGTAGCTGATCATCTAGTGTGTGGTACAGGCTCTGTCCTACAGTCTTAGAGGGGCAGGGGGTGATTTGCATATATACCAGTATCTGATTGCAGCAGGGGGTCATGCTCTGAACAAGGCAGGGGGCTGTGAACTGACCCCCAAGTATCTCTGAGGAAAACACGTCTCTGTTCCCTACAGCGTGCTGGCAGGTGGATTCTGCAGAGGGACCATGGGCACCCAAAGTTTTTGGTTGTAAGGACTGGGAGGTATCAGTTATCTCTGGACCCCTGTCGCAGGTGGCTGGGTGACCTCAGTGAAGCTACCAGTCCTTAGGTCCCTGATGTGAGCAGGTAAGGATCTTGTTTAATAGGCAAAGCAATGTCAAACATCAAGCCCCCACCTCTCCACCGCACAGCTGAAATGGTTGGAGTTTGCCACAAAGGGCCTATTTTGGGAGAATAGACACAGGTCCATGCAGAAGGGAAAGGTGCTCAAGGCCCACGGGTGGTTTATGCCTGGAAAGGAGACACTTCTGTCCTAAGCTCCCCTAGTTAATGGAGCTACCAAATTATCTTTCCCCCCAACTGCAAATTTTTTCCTTCCCCAAGGTCGGGAGGATGGCCCTAGGTGCTCACCAGGGTCTATCTCAGGCCCAGGGATTCAGCATCTGAAGCCGGCTTGGGGTTGCGGGGGGGCGCGGTAAAATATACGCAAGTACTTAGCTTTTGCCGAGACTGCCGTTCTCCTCAGGTTCCAGAGGTGTGAGTAGGCTGTGTGGCTGGCTGCTTCTCCCTGAGGAAACTGCAGCCAAACGCTAATACCTGCCCGCTGCCGCTCCAGTAATGGTGCCTGAGAGTTCCCTGCAATTCAGGTCCGGTAACTCCTCTCTACTTCTGAATGGTCTCTTCCTCCCCCTAGCCCTCAGTTCCTTGTCTAAGCTTGCCTTTGATGCTTAGGGCTCCCAGCTTGTCACAAATATACTCGTTTCACTTTTTTTTGTGGGGGGGGGGTCTTTGTTGTAAACAGTGCTCATCGGAAGCGTCTGTCTATTCCGCCATCTTGGCTCCACCTCATACCAAATTTTTAATCCAACTTGAAGTCTACGGTAACCTGGGAAGTATATGAATCTCTTCTATGTTATCCCCTGTCATGGATTGAATTGTGACCCCCCCAAAATATGTGTCAACTTGGTTAGGCCATGCTACCCAGTATCGTGTGTTTGTCCTCCATTTCATGATTGTAATTTTATGTTAAAAGGATTAGGATGGGATTGTAACACCACCCTTACCCAGGTCAGATCCAAGATCCAATGTAAAGGGAGTTTCCCTGGGGTGTGGCCTGTACCACCTTTTATCTCTTAAGAGATGAAAAGGAAAGGGAAGCAAGCACAGAGCTGGGGACCTCATACCACCAAGAAAGAAGCACCAGGAGCAGAGCACATCCTTTAGGCCCAGGGTCTCTGCATAAAGAAGCTCCTCGTTAGGGGGAACTTTGATGAGAAGGCCAACAGAGAAAGAAAGCCTCTCTCTGGAGGTGATGCTCTGAATTTGGACTCGTAATCTACTAGACTGTGAGAAAATAAATTTCTCTTTGTTAAAGCCATCCACTTGTGGTATTTCTGTTATGGCAGCACTAGATGACTAAGACATCCCCTATGTTGATACTCTATTTCAACAATTTTTTTCCAAAATATTTTTCAGAACACTGCAGCATTTGGAAACACTAACAGCTGTCACCTTAAAACATTCCCTTCCTTTTTTTGCTTTCCAAAGACATTGTAGATTTTTCCTCCCCAACTCCAGGCTGATTAACCATTTTCCTCTGAGATATTTGCTGTTTTATTATCCTCCATTTCTAGATTTTGATTATTCCCGGAGGCTCAGGTTTGGACTTCTGTTCTTTCTCTTCTCCATTCTAGTCATTATCTAATCTATCATCTCTAACAGCTTAAAATGGTACTTGATGGTCCTTAAATGCATATATTTAGTGCCCTCTTTCTTATGTAAGCCCTCTTCCCATATTACTGTAGTTTTACACAAATAATGTGCACCTTCTACATTTGTTTGCCAGCTGAGTCCCTCCCCCAAAGTATTTTCTTAAGTGTGCTATGTTGTTTTTTTTTTACAGCAACATGTAAAAAAAATTGGCATAGTGGTGCTTATGAAAATACTCACTGAAGGGTGCAATTGGCAAACAAACATAGAAAGGCACCCATTATTGGGCAAAAATGTAGTACATCTGTCTCCAAACTATTTCTGCCTGGGCACTTGTCACCACCCTAAAATTTAATAATTCAACACTAAAATCATCATTGATTTTATCGCTTAAACTAGTAGTGTTTTTTCAATCAATTTCTGGGCTTGAAATTTTGACAATATTTCTACTTCACAACTTATATCCAATCCAATATAAAACCCTGATCATTTTCTTTTCTCACATTTTTTCTTTCCATTCCAATCATCCTCTCAAGTTTATGCAATTAGATATGGATCCTGAATTCCTACATCTCACCTCTACTCTCTTACACATTGATCTTCCTAAAGTACAGGACTCTTTAAGCCAATATCTTGTCACCAATTATTTTATGGTTGTTTATTCTTTAAAAAAAAAAAAGTCCTACAAAGTAAAACCAAAAACACGTTGCTGTCAAGTAGATTCCAACTCAGCAACCCTATAAGACAGAGTAGAACTGCTTCAGTGTTTGTAAGGAGTGGGTAGTGGATTCCAACTGCCAATCTTTTGGTTAGCAGCCAAGTTCTTAACCACGGCACAAAGAGGGCTCCAAAATAATATATACTCAATGTACAAAGTTTTTAAATCAAGAAAAAATCATCCATAATCCCTTGCATCCATTTATAACCAGAGTTAATATTTTTGTGTATTTTTCAATACTAGCAATATGCTTTTATCTTGTTTAATTTACCAATTAGTGGGTGGAGTAAATGATTTACACTCAACTGCTAGCCTAAAGGTTGGCAGTACAAACCTACTCGGTGGTACATTTGATGGCAACTAAAAATAACTTTAAATTTTAATGTCATAAATAGTCTTCTGAAATATGGTGTTTCATGACCATTTCATGTTTCAAGAGATATCCATATTTATTTGACTGCATGCCTACCTATTGGACATTTAGGCAATTTGTTGTTTTTCAATATCATTAATAGTACTACCAAAACCAAAAACTTCCTGTTGCAGTGGAGTCGACTCTGACTAATAGGAATCATGACTTACTAAGTAGACACACAGTACCTTAACCATCACAGTTCACCTTTTGTCAGCTTGGCACCTATACACATCTCCTCAAACCATACATAATCCGTAAATAAAGACAATAATGAGGTCATTCTTGCACATAACATGATACATGTGTGCATAACATGAGCATGTGTGCAACTGAAAATCCAGTAGCCTCTTTATATTTTCTATTTTACAAGTGATAAAGAAAACAAAAAATATTTGCTATACACACATATACACAAGCATGTATAATATAAAAAAGGAAGAAACACTCATAACAATTACAGTCCTCGTTTCTGAACCGGTTATATGATCTTAACTGGTATTTGGAACTACTTTCTTCCACCACCCATTCTGTATACTCTTTACCCTCAGTAAGCACATCAGCTGGTTATTGTCCTTTGCCTGGTGGGGTGACCCAAACCTTCATTCCTGAAGGGTCTGAGTCATTAATAGTCAAAATTGGGTTGCTGTAGTTTTTCATTGACTTTAATCATAAGGCATGGTAGTACTAAGAAATGCCCTAAGGGATCCCCTGTATTCCACATACACACTTCTTTACCTCCATTATGTAATATCAGCCCAATTTCCTCTTGTAATCAGGATCAATCACACCAGCCCATATGTTAATCCCTGTTTTGCTCATTGATCCAGAGGCATGAGGAGACCAAAGCAGCTGAGTGGCATTCTTAACTTTCAGTTCAGTGGAATCAGTGTTGTCTCTCCAAATGAGAGCATTCCTCCCTTTGGAACTAAGACATCTAGACCTGCAGACCATAGAATAATGGAGGCAGGAAGCAAAAAGTCCACAAGTGGGTCACTAGGGAGAATAGTGAGTGGTGCCACTTCTACCTCCACCACTTGTTTACTGGACCCATGAATCCTACTATGGAAAAAACAGCACCATATATTGGATACTGGTTTAGAACACATCATCCTCCTGGAGAACATTACACCAACCCTACAAAGTATTGAAACCTAGCTGGCACCACAATTATGTCTTTAGGAGGCTATTCCATCTTTCTATCAAACCAGCTGCTTCAGGATTCTGGGGAACATGGTAAGATCAGTGAATTCCTTCAGCATGGGTCCCATTGCTGCACTTCATTTGCTGTGAACTGAGTCTCTCAATCCAAGACAATGTTGTGTGTGATACCATGACACTGATTGAGGCATTCTGTGAGTCCGTGGATGGTATTTTGGCAAAAGCATGGCATGCAGGGAATGAAAATCTATATCTGGAGTAAGTGTCCATTCCAGTAAGAAAAAAATGCCACACTTCGAATGATGGAAGCAGTCTAATATACTCAACTTGCCACCAGCTTGCTGACTTGCCTCAAGGAAAAGCTCCATATTGGGGGCTCAATGTTAGTCTCTGCTGCTAAAAGATTGGGCACTCAGCAGTAGCTGAAGCCAAGTCGGCCTTGGTGAGTGGAAGTCCATTTTGCTGAGCCCATGGATAAACTCCCAAATGAAGGATGTGTTGCCTCCAAAATTCAAAGAGGCCCACCAGGCATTGTACCTCCTTTATAGTTGTGAGAGGGCTCAGATGTAACAACTTAAACTTTACTTTAGAAGGAATATCTTGACATGCCCCACACCACTGGATTCCTAGAAATTTCACTGAGATGGAAGGTGCCTGAATTTTTTGTTGGATTAATTTCCCACACTCTAGCATGCAAATGTTTTACCAATAAGTTCAGAGTCATTGACACTTCTTCTTTACCAGGTCCAATCAGCATAATGTCATCAATATAATGGACCAGCGTGACATCTTGTGGAAGGGAAAGGCGATCAGGTTCCCTGTGGACTAAATTATGACATAGGGTTGGAGAGTTGATATATTGCTGAGGTAGGGCAGTGAAGGTATATTGCTGGCCTTTCCAGCAGAAGGCAAACTGATTCTGGTGTTCCTTCAAAACAGGCATGGAGAAAAAGGCATTTGCTAAATCAGTAACTGCATACCAGGTACCAGGAGATGTACTACTTTTTTCAAGCAATGGAATCACATCTGGAACAGCAGCTGCAATTGGCATCACCACCTAGCTGAGTTTTTGATAATCCACCATCATTCTCCAAGATCCATCTGTTTTTTGCCCAAACCAAGTAGGTGAGTTGAATGAGGATGTGATGGTAAGAATAATCTCTGCAATCCCTCCAGGAATACCGTGCTGCTTTTGGATTACTATCTTCCTAGGAAGAGGCAGTTCTAATGGCTTCCACTTGGATCTTCCTCTCATAATTGCCCTTACTCCACATGTGTGGGATCCAGTGTGGGAGTTCTGCCAGTTACTGAGTATGTCTATTCCAATTATGCATTCTGGAACTGAGAAAATCACTATATGATGGGTTGGGGGATCTGGTGGACTCACTGTGAGATAGAGCTGGGCTACGACTCCATTAATAACCTACCTCCATATGCCCTTACACTGACTAGTGGACCACAGTGATGTTTGGGTCCCATGGAATCAGTGTAGTTCAGAGTCAGTATCTAGTAATCCCTGAAAAGTCAGATTATTTCCTTTTCCCCAGTGAATAGTCACATTCATTGAGGAAAAGCCTGGGAGCAAGATTAACACTATAAATTTTTGGCAGTGTAGTGGGGCAGTGTAGAATAAACAGCTGCAAATATCCATTAGTAATCAGAATGTGGAATGTACCATGTATGAATATAAGAAAATTTTAAATCATGAAAAATGAAAAGGAACATAAAGTTAGATATCCTAGGCATTAGTGAGCTGAAATGGACTACTGGTATTGGCCGTTTTAAATTGGACAATCATATGGTACACTATGCCAAGAATGACAAATTGAAGAGGAATGACGTCACATTCACCTCCCAAAAGAACATTTCAAGATCTATCCTGAAGTACAATGGTGTCAGTGATAGGACTATATCTCTAGCCTACAAGCAAGACCAGTTAATATGGCTATTACTTGAATTTGCACACCAACCACTAATGCCAAAGATGAGGAAATTGAAGGCTTTTACCAACTTCTGCAGTCTGAAATTGATCAAATATGCAATCCAAGTGCATGTGGACTTTGCCGGAAGGAAAACACAGGAATCAAATTGAATAAATCTGTGGAAAGAGACAATGGAAAAGCTCAATATTATCAGTCAGAACAAGGCCGGGGCCGACTGCAGAATAGATCAATTGCTTTTATGCAAGTTCCAGTAGAAGCTGAAAAGAATTAAAACAAGTCCACAAGAGCTAAAATATGACTTTGAGTGTATCCTACCTGAATTTGTAGATTATCTCAAGAGTAGCTTCGACACATTGAACACTAATTATTCAAAACCAGGCAAGTCGTGGGAAGACATCAAGATATCATACATAAAGTAAAAATTCATTAAAAAGACAGGAAAGAAAGAAAAGTCCAAAATAGATGTCAGAGAAAGACTCTGAAACTTGCTCTTGAACGTAGAGTAGCTAAAGGGAATGTAAGAAATGATAAAGTAAAAAAGCCAAACAAAAAATTTAAATGGCAGCTTGAGAAGACAAAGTAAAATATAATAACGAAATGTGGAAAGACCTGGAGTTAAAAAACCAAAAAGGAAGAACATGCTTGGCATTTCTCAAAAGCTGAAAGTGCTGAGAAAAACTTCAATACTTGAGTTGCAATTTTGAAGGATTCTAGTCATTATGGGTTGGAATCGATTCGATGGCAATGGGTTTGGGTTTTTTTTTTTTTGGTATGGGCAAAATGTTGAATGACGCATGAAGTATAAAAAGGAGTGGAAGGAATATGCAGAGTCATTGTACTGAAAAGAATTGGCTGATGGTCAACCATTACAGGAGGTAGCATAAGATCAAGCTGACGGTACTGAAGAAGTCTAAGCTACACTGAAGGCGTTGGTGAAAAACAAGGATCCAGGAATTGACTGAATACCAATTGAGATGTTTCAACAAACGGATGCAGCATTGGAGGTGCTCACTTGTCTGTGCCATGAAATTTGAAAGTCAGCTACCTGGCCAACCGACTGGTTTTGCCCATGCCGAAGAAAGGTGATCCAACAGGATGAGGAAATTATCGAAAAAATATTGAACAATATCATTAATATCACACGCAAGTAAAATGTTGCTGAAGATCATTCAAAAACAGCTGCAGCAGTACATTGACAGGAAACTGCCAGAAATTCAAGCTGCATTCAGAAGAGGACATGGAATGAGGGATATCATAGCTGATGTCAGAAGGAGCTTGGCTGAAAGCCGAGAATACCAGAAAGACGTTTACCCGTGTTTTATTGAGTATGCAAAGGCATTTGACCAGGCGGCTTATAACAACTTATGAATAACATTGCAAAGATGGGAATTCCAGAACACTTAACTGTGCTCATGTGAAACTTGTACACAGACCAAGAGGCAGTCATTTGAACAGGTCAAGGGGATACTTCATGGTTTAAAATCAAGAAAAGTGTGCATAAGGGATGCATCCTTTCACCATATGTATTAGGTCTGTAAACTGAGCAAATAATCCAAGAAGCTGTACTATATGATGAAGAATGGGACTTCAGGATTGGTGGAAGACTCATTAACAACGTGCAATATGTGATGACACAGCATTACCTGCTGAAAGCAAAGAGGCTTGAATCACCTACTGATGAAGATCAGAGACTACAGCCTTGAGTATGGACTACCTCTCAACCTAAAACAAAAATCATCACAACTGGACCAATAACCAACATCATGACAAATGGAGAAAGGATTGACATTGTTAAGGATTTCCATTTTACTTGAATCCTCAGTCCACACCCACAGAAGCAGCTGTCAGGAAATCAAACAATGTATTCCACTGGGCAAACTTGCTGCAAAAGACTTCTTTGAAGTGTTAAAAAGCAAAGACATCGCTTTGAGGACTAAGGTGTGCCTGAGCCAAGCCATGATATTTTCAATCTCCTCATAGCCATGAGAAAGCTGAACAATAAATAATGAAGACCAAAGAATTGATGCCTTTGAATTGTGGTGTTGGCAAAGAATGTTGAATATACCACAGACTCCCAGGAGAACTAACAAGTCTGTGTTAGAAGAAAAACACCCAGGGTGTTCCTTGGAAGTGAGGATGGTGAGAGTTCATTTCACATACTTTGGACAGGTTATCAGGAGGGACCAGTCCCTGGAGAAGCACATAGTGCTAGTAAAGTAGAGGGTCAGTGAAAAAGAGGAAGACCCTCATTGAGAAGGATTGAGGATTGACACAAGGCCTGCAGCAATGGGCTCAAACATAAACAAAGATTTTGAGGATGACGCAGGACCAGGCAGTGTTTCATTCTGTTGTATATAGGGTTGCTATGGGTTGGAATGGATGTGACAGCACCTAACAACAACAGCAAAAGTGATGTCCATTGTCAAGGGAACCCACCCTGCCCTTTACTCAAAGGGTTGTGGGTCTGTAAAATGGCTCATGTGGGAGTTAATTGCAGGGCCATGACTCTATTCTGGTGATTCAAGTTAAACTCATTCACTAGACCTAGAATTCTTCTCCTTATACAGATCAAGTAAATATTTAGTAGATTTAGCAACTATTTTACTCCTAGGGACACCATGACTAAGTAACCAATGCATAAGTCCATAAGGGCCTGACTGCTCTGATTACTGCTTTGACTCTGCTGTCTGTTGTGGTAACCATGTTCACCTAGTCTTTGTCTATTAAGTGACACCACTTGGCCCCTGCCACCATGGGGTCCAATCAGCCCCATGGTAATTAAATGCCTTAATTCAGTTAGGCCAGTTCCCTCTGTCAAATCAGACTTACACAAAATAGCAATCACAAGAATGCTGGGCCTTTCCTACCATTGTAGCAAAAGGTGTGACCTCTGGGGACTCCACAGGTGGGTCTGTGGGTCTAACCTGATAAATTCATTCTAAAATGCCATATTCCCTGAGACTTTGGGTAGTTGCTTCTAGAATATACCACGTAGGTCTGTCATTTCAACTTGATTTAGGGTAGACCACCGCATAACCAATGCTTCGTTAACCGATCAAATAAACTACTAGAACTTTTTCTAATCTCTCGAGCTGAAACATTGAGTGAAGGATCTGTGCTTAATGGGGCTATATCAATAAACTCAGATGGATCTAACTTTATGTTCCTTGCAGTATTATTCCGTATCCTTAATAGCCATTCCCACACACATTTCTGATGTTTCTGTGTTTGTATATATTAGAAATATCAAGCAGTTCTTTTGAAGTGTAGCTTACATCCTCCTGGGTCACACTTTGTACTTCACCTTTGGGATTCGCTGGGACTTAAATCCAGTTTATGTCTAGAGGTAAAAATGGGTGATGGGGGGTGGGTCCCAGGAACATTCAGCTGCATCTTGTAAGGATTTGCTTCATATGATGCCTCTGGCAACACCCCAGACTCTACCCCAGGCTATTGCTCAGTTTCAGGCACAGCTAGGTCAATCTTGTCAAATGGGTGTAGAAGGGATAGTGGTTTTCCTGGGGAGGATTGCTTGGTAGACAGCGATGGAGTAATCTCATCAGATGGGAGTGGTGGTGCTGTTGGCAGGAGTGATTCAGTAGAATTTAGGGGTCTGGTGTCCGCAGTTTCCTGCTTACCTGCCCATATGTCCCTGTCTTAGTTATCTAGTGCTGCCATAACAAAAATACCACAAGTGGATGGCTTTAACAAAAAGAAATTTATTTCTTCACAGTAAAGTAGGCTAAAAGTCCAAATTCAGGGTGTCAGCTCCAGGGGAAGCCTTTCTTTTTCTGTCGGCCTTCTCATCAATATTTCCCTGGATTAGGTGCTTCTCTGCACAGGGGCCTCAGGTCCGAAGGATGTGCTTTGCTCCCAGCACCGCTTTCTTGGTGCGGTCCCCCACTCTCTGCTTGCTTCCCTTTCCTTCCATCTCTTGAGAGATAAAAGGTGGTGTAGGCCACACCCAGGGAAACTCCCTTTTCATTGGATCAGGAATGTGGCCTGGGTAAGGGTGTTATAATCCCACCCTAATCCTCTTTAACATAAAATTACAATCACAAAATGGAGGACAACCACACAATACTGGAAATCACGGCCCAGACAAATTGAAAAACACATTTTTGGGGGGACATAATTCAATCCATGACAGTCCTCATTCCAAGTTTCAGGATCCCATTTCTTTCCAATCAATGCCCTCACTTTAACTTCAGACACCATTCAAAGTTGGGAATTCAATTGCTGTTGCAATTTAGCCACACTTATGACCCTGGTAGCGTAGTGGTTAAGAGCTATGGCTGCTAACCAAAAGGTCACCAGTTTGAATCCACCAGGTGCTCCCTGGAAACTCTACGGGGGAGTTCTGCTCTGTCCTATAGGGTTGCTATTTGCCGGAATCGACTCTAGGGCAGTGGGTTTGTTTTATGATAAGAATCTGTGTTTGGTTTTTGGCAATATCAGCTCCATTACTACAAGAAATAAGGCTTTCTTTCAGGGCACAATTGGCCACTTCAGATCTTTCATGTGGCACTTGAGCTCTGACCCTGAAGCTCTGAGCTCATTTCTTTGTCTAGTAAAAGTAGGTCCAACCAGCCAATTTCCTTATAGCTCTCTTTCTGTAAGAATCTTAGAAAGTTCTCCAATATGCAATCTCTTGGAGCCTTGTTTCTCACAAATATTTAATCTATTGGTGGTGATATCTTGCTTATTTCTATTGCCATCTCACACCATGGATTAGCAGTGCCCTCTTTACTACTGGAGGCACAGTCTACTACATGCTTGATTAGTTTTGCTTTTCTAGAGAACCCAGCCTAAGACATTTAGTACCAAGAGCGGTTCTAGAAAAACAAAATTATTTATTTATATTTATAAAACTTATGTTTATTTATATTTCCAGAGAAACAAAATTTATATTTATATAAAGCTTTATCTCTAGGAAGTGGCTCTCAAGGTTGGGGAGGCTGGTAAATTCCAAATCTGTGGGTCAGGCATCAGTCTGGAGGCTTCTCCTGACTCACGTGGTTGCAGGACCTGATGAATCCCTAATCAGCAGGTCAGATGTTAGGCTGCTGGCCCACAGGGCTGCAGAAGCTGGCAAACCCCAAATCAGCTGATCAAACATCAGGCTGCTGGGTCACAGGGTGTGGAACTTGGCAAATTAGGTCAGACTACAGGCTACTGGCTCTCAGGGCTGCAGAAGCTGGTAAATCCTAGAATCAGCTGGTCAGATGACAGGCTGCTGGCTTAAGTCTCACAAACTGGGGAGATCAGATGCCAATGAGTAAGAGATAGACTGCCCAGAGAGTTCATATGTATTGGCTGCAGGCCACATCCTTAAAGAAACTACCCTTACATCAGATATTTGAGTAAAGCAGCAACTTGAATAAAGGCATGACTTGAGTAAGGTGTTGACTTAAGTAAGGATGTGACTTGAGTCATGCCCCCTTGTAAGAGTTGACTCAAGATGCACCCCAAACTAATTCTGCTTCATTAACATATAGAAGTTTAGGATTTACCACCCATGCAATGGAAGATAATTACACAATACCACAAAATGGAGTACAATTGCATCAGATCACGAAATGGAGGACAACTAACAATGCTAGGAATCACGGCCTAGCCAAGTCAACAGATAACATTAACCATCACAAGCAGTTAAATTATAATCATATTCCACCCTAAACCAACTATAAGTCTTAGAGTGAACACAGTTATCCCCCCAGAAATACATTATGCTCAGGAACTGAGAATATTTTGAGGAGAAAAAAAAAATTACTATGCGTTCTTGGAAATTATTAAGAGGATTTATTTCATTGCAATGCTTGGTAACGAATTAGAATATTTCCACCATTATTTATAGTTTTATGACTGCGGTCAGTCTTAGCAGTAATTTAACAACTAATTGTAACAATAGGTTTGGGACTTACTACAAAATTAGAAAAATAATATAATTTGATTCATGAGTAGATTCAGGTTTATAGTCATTAGGATATGGATAAAGTTTGCTTATACTGTTCCTTTCTATATATCAGGGGACTTTTGTGGTACTTTGATTATATCACAAATTACTGGGTCCTTCAATATCAGGGAAAGTTTGTGGTGCTTTGATTATATCACATTTTATTGGATCCTTCAATTCGAATAATGTAAAGCCATATAGTGGAATGCTGCTGACTGAAATTATGCTCTTAATCTTTTTTATTTAAAGAAGTTATCTATAAATGATATTGAATTTCATTGGGTTGTATAAGAACTCCAGCAGCCATGAAGAGCAAATTCAAAGTTGTTTTAGATTTTTTTCGGTATAGTAATGTTTTAGAAAATATTAAGCATACGTCATATTAATAAAGAATTACTCCCACCTTTAAATGACATATCTAGGTATTATACTCTTTTTAAGATGATTTTTGACATAGATACTTCAGACCACATTCTGCCCATGCTACAAAAAGTTTGTCTTAAAATACAAAAAAATATATACATATTTGCAAAAGCTTATCTACTTATGCAAAAAGAATAATGAAAACTAATCCTTTAAGATATCGAATACATTTCAACTTTTACCTCATCAGAGCATTTTTTTTTCCTGCTGAATTCTAAGACAGACTATGAGTTTACACATCAAAATTGGTTCCATGCTCTCAATGACTACCTATCACCATAAAAGAGCCTGGAAGTATTGCTTCAACTTCCAATCTTTGTTTCTCCTTGATGACCGGAAGCAACTCCGGACAACGTGATTCAACCCCACAGGCACAAAGGAAGGGCATCTCTGGATATTAAAGAGTCAGAGATCTTACTTTGCCTCTGACTTCTCCAATTTTTCTTGTGCTCTCATGAATATGTACACCCCTCATGGATCTAAGTCAGAGCCATAAAATAGAATTAAGAAATTGTTGGAGCAGACCGTAAAATTCTTGGTTGAAAACTCCTTAATGGAGCTCTGCTTTTTCATATAGATGTTTTAGTTAAGATTTTTATCTTCAATACTTTATCTACCAGAAATAGTTGAAGAATGAGAGTAAAATACTCAGGAGAGTCAAACTTCATGATTTATGTGTTTGGAAGGGGACTAATTTTGCCTGTCTCAAAGATTTTGAAATAATTTTCCATGTGTTATCTCTTTAACTGTGGAAATACCATTGTGAGTTAGGTTATGTAATTTCCATTTTTTATAGATGAAGACAGTAAAACTTAGAAAAGCTACTTTAGTAATTTTACAAAGAGAAATGAAACAGTTAATAAGTCAGGATCTAAGGCAGTGATTTGACTATGAATTTTAGGGAAAGAAATAGGGAACTTCGGCTTTAAAAGCATCATGGAAAACCAACTGGAAAAAAAAAAAGAAGAATGCTTGCTTTGTTTTTGATTCTGGACTGGAATTCTTTAACATCTCACTGATGATCTGAATAGACTATAATCCCAGGTCCAAGGACTGAATACAGCCAGCACCTGGGCATGACGCTGAGTCATCTGTATGATACTTCTGGCTGCCTTGAAAGGACCCCATGCCTAGAACAGAAAGTACTTTCAGGGAAAGAATGACATTGACTTGACCTATTCCCCAGCTGCCTGGAGCGTAGTTCACACATAGGTCTAAGATTGTTTGCCTAGCCAAAGGAAGCTTTGGATGAATTGCTCATTCATCATTCCAACATCATTAATTCAGGGTTGCTCTCTGTGTGGGTGCTCTATTGCTCCTCAGTGATATCAACAAGGCTAAAGTTATACAAACAAGACAACTTTGTCCTCCAACCTATTGTACAAAAAAGCTTACAATGTTGGTCTGTTTCTTTCTAGGTTGCTATGAATCCCTTCTAATGAAAAGATGAATAAAGGCACATGTTAATGAAGAATCAAGTGCAAACTGAATGTAAATAACAGGGAGGTTTCCTAATCATGAAAAATATTTGAAAGTGATTTCTCTTCCTCTCTTGTTCTCTCAGATTTTACTCACTCATATTACCCTTCCTTTTTCCCCTCAACAAAATTGTTCAGAGAATGAATCATAGACATGAAAAATATTTTATGTGTAAGGGGAAAAAGAGAGATAAAACTGTCTATGCTTAAATTGTTGTGAACATACAAGTTGTTAATATCCTAACCCACTGTTTCATATGCTTGACCAGCATTTCCAGATTTTAAATAATAGAAGACTGATTTTTATGAATACCTGAAAAAGTCATTTTTTTTTTAAATAGAAACTCTCCGATAAAAAGATTTGACATTTGCTGTTAATGTATGAAAGTTTTAGTATAACATTGTTTTTTTTTTAATTGTAAGTCTCTTAATGCCTGCACATTGCATATTACTAATTCAAAATGAGGAATTCCTTCCCAAATTTTTTATTTCCTTTGACAAATATGTGGAAAAAAAATAAGCTTCTTCAGAAGATTATATAACTAGTAGCACAGCTGTCTAATTCTTTAATCCACTTCCCATAAAATTCCCAGTAATTTAACACAAATATCAAAGCTGACCCTCTCTGTATTAATCCGTGAAACAGACCCTAATGCATTTGTATGGCATAGGAGTATGACATAACTAACTTTGAGGCATATAAAGTTTGTTCTTTATAATAATTATTTACTTTTATAATTATTAGGCATGAACAGATAGTAGTTGCATATTTTTTCTCACTTTAAGTGTTCCAAGAAAAAGACTGAAAAGACAATACATGATGAATCTGTACTGAAGCATCTAGAATCAACTCAGGATAACATAGAAATTCAAAGCCACAAGGAAATATTGGTGAGTAGCCAACTCTTCCCCACAGTGCCAAAGCCGTGTTTCTCAGACAGCTAATCCTCTCTGAATAACGGAGGGCAAAAGTAGAAGAAATGAGCTGTATAGAGATGCTGCCTACCAACCTATGTCCATTTATTTCGAAATGATAACCAATATATAATTACTTCTCACTTATTCCTACCTCTGCTCAGCTGTCGAACCCCTGGGAACTGTGGGAGACCATCACCCCAAAATTCTGCACATCATAGAATGTCCATTTTCTGGCTTGAGATTGGAGTGTGGTTGCCATGGTTATATAGCTTGCTTCAGACTCTGTTCATACAAAAAGACTGTGCATTTTCTTTATAGCAACATAGAGCAGCATGTCACCAACATGATTTACACCAAGAAGCTAGGGTCAGGGGTTTACAGAGAGAGCTCTTATTGCATGAGCTCTGCTGTACAATCCTTGAGTAGGGCCAGTTCCTCACTACACACACGCCCAGGACTTGTTCAGCTGTCTTTCTTTTTTTTGTAACAGCAAATCTAAGGCATGGTTTCTATCTGAAAAATTGAGTATACTGGGGCTAGCCACTATTTACACCCAGCTGTACCTCCTTAGATTCCCAGGGTGGTACAAACAGTGAAATGTTCCACTACTCATCAAAAGATTAGCAGTTCAAACCCACCCAGTAGTGCCTTGGAAGACAGACCTGGCAATCTGCTTCTGAAAAGTCACAGCTTTGAAAACCCTATGGAGAATTTCTACTCTGCACACTGGGGTCGTCACGAGTTAGAACAGACTCAACAGCAACTAGCAACAACCGCCACCTCCTCAAGCTTTTATTACACTCATTCTCCTCTTCCCATTCCTGAAAGCCAGGCTCTACTCAAGCACAAAACTTTATAACACATTTCTGGACGTTCCAATCTCAAATCTCTTAAAAAAACTTATTGGCTATCTATGTAAATGTAAAATTTAATAATTACGATAAATATTAAGTTTTTCAAGACAGAAAATTAGGAATTTCTCTACACTTGTCTAAAATGTTTTCAGAATACTAAAAATGTAAAATGTTGATTTCAAAAAATCTTAAAAACTTTATGAATGGCCTTTATTTTACTATGGCTCCTACCTAATTTTCAAATTGTATCTACCATCTCCTCCCTGGTGGCATAGTGGTTAAGAGCTACTGGCTCCTAACCAAAAGGTCAGCAGTTCAAATCCACCAGGGGCTCCTTGGAAACTCAATGGGGCAGTTCTACTGTGTCCTATAGTGTCGCTATGAGTCAGAATCGACTCAATGGCAGCGGGTTAACGGGTTACTCCCTCATTACACCCCACCCACCTTGTTTTGCACCATGTAAAATGGGCTTTCATGCATTAAAAATTCTCTCTGCCTCAAATACTCACCTTTCCTCTCTTCCCTCCCTTTAGCTTTCTAACTAGCATCCTCTTCTTCTGGCTCTGGACTCACCAAAAATGACAAGGTTGGGATTCCCTTACACTTCCTCCAATAGCAAACAGCTACTTTTTACAGTTGCATTTTTATCATTTGTGTAATGATTTCTTTAATGTCCGTATCCATCACTACACTGTAAATGATGTAAAAACTAGCACTGTGTGTACACAATAGTCACCCCACAATTAATAAATGACCACTGAATGAATGAGGAAATAAATGAAAGAACAAATGAATACGTAACTGAATGCTTTGAAGATAATAAAGAGACAAGGCTTTAGCTTTGCTTTTGTTAGCATATCTATATGTTCTGCTCTAATTGTGGTTTATCTGCAGAAAAAACGTTTCCAGTAAGCTTCAATTATTTTTTTAATATCAAAGAGTGAATTTACTTCTAAAGAGTATACTTATGCATTATAACACATATTTATATTTTGAAAAGTCCTAGTTGACAATCCTAAATTCTTCTCAGTTGAGACCATGACCTGCTTTAAAGGTGGGTGACTCATTGAACACTCCCTGACTGTTCACTGCAGGAAGCACTTACATTTAGGGCTCTGAGAATACAAAAATGAGGCGAGTCCCGTGCCCCGCAGAAGCTTGCAATTTGTTGCAAATCCCCTGGGAAACAGCACTCCGTCCCCCTTCCCCCACCAAAAAAGAAAAAGAGCTTAAAAACAATGAGAAGGAAACATGAATTCTTTGTGTTGTGCACATTTAAATGGACTCCACCATGGCACTTTACCTGTCTCTCCTTGGAGCACTTTATCACATTATTTGACAGTCAGTTATATCCTTGACTTAGTTGACCTTGTAAATGGCAATTTCTTTCTGGTCCGGATCCATATCGGATGGATCTTAATATATCTCTCAGTTGGTAGCAAATTCTCTCACACAATAAACATTGATAACATTATGGAAATGCTAAAAAGAAAAATTAAATATAAAAATAGATATTCATCTCCTTTTGTCAACACACATGTATGGAATATCTCTATATGCTAGATATTATTTGAGTCAACCCCTGCCGTCATGAAGCTCATATTTCGGGCGGGAACACAGACTGCAAGAAAGACAGTATCTCCACAGCATAGTCAGGGCTCTACCACAATGGGGGCCGAAGGGCTTCAGAAGCATTGATGAGCATTGGAAGGCAATGGCTGTACCCAATAGGTCAAAGAGAACTAGATTTTCTTGAAGGATGGGTAGGTTTTGTCAAGTGGATCAACAGGGAAAGAACATTATTAGGAAAAAAAACTATAGTAAAAGGCAGAAACTCTTCACAGCATTAGAACAACTGTGGCAGTCATAATTGAATCTTATATTAATGAAAAAAATTGTCATATCAGAAAATAGCAAAGGAAAAATTATTTCAGAATATTATCCTACGTTTTGTATAAATAGGAATAATTATATTTCTCACAATGCTTTTTTTTTTTACCATGGAAGAGTGTTAATAGAGTGGTAATTGTAATAAGCAGGTTGATACCAATGCCAGTAACAACTATTTGACATTGATGAATTTACTATTTTTCCCTGGTTATGGTTGCTTTTGAGCTGCACTGCTAGAATATTTTTTTTTTTTTTATGGTTGCTTTTGAGCTGCGCTGCTAGAATTGTCTACGCATAAAACCGTAAGAGAATAGTCCCTCTCATCACATGGCTCTAAAACAATGCAATAACATAGAAAGCCAAACAGCTTAAAATTTCCAGTATAGTACTGAGTCTTTTGGAATGTAGAAAAGTTATCTATATTTTAGGGCTCAGAAAGTCTGATTTAATATCCTCTTAGATTGAGGGATGGCAGTTAGTCCTTATTAAATGACACCAACAAGGAAAATTTCTGTTTGGCATGAAATTTAGTAAAACATTTCCTTTGTCAGAGATTGAAGAAATTGGAGTTCTCATTAACTCAACACAAAAAAAACTGTTTGTATATATTTATATATATATATATATATATATATGTTTGTGTCTCTGAATATTGGCATCATTCTTAGAATACCTGAAGAGTGTCTGACCTGTATTGACCTTTTGGTTAGCAGCCGAGCTCTTAACCACTGTACCACCAGGGCTGAAAAAAATGTTTTTAGGTCTACAAACTCTGTATTAAAGTAAAATTCACAAAAACGAAACAGCTCTCACACTCTCCAGGTATTCTAAGAAAGATGCCAATATTCAGAGGAATAGAGAGAGAGCGCTCTGGTTGCACAGTGGTAAGAGCGCTAACTAAAGGATGGGCTGTTCAAATCCACCAGCCGCTCCTTAGAAGTCCTATGGGGCAGTTCTACTCCATCCCATAGGGTCACTATGAGTTGGAATTGACTTGATGACAACTGCTTTGGTTTGGTTTTATATTATAGTGTTTTTCTTATAATATTGAAATGAAGCTGTTAACTTCATTTTAAAACTCTTTTATTTAAATGCTTTTTAAAAGCATTTTAAAATGAAGTTGGGGTCATTTCTAATAAAAAGAAATAAAACTATCAGAGATCAGAAACTCTAGACTCTGAGTAATGTTCTAGACTCAGAATAATGACCATACAATAAGACAAAGGGGGAAATTTGGACCATGGTATATCTTCTTGATCTTGGTTTAGAAGGAACAAAAAACAAATGGTAATATTGTTGTATCATCACAGAAATTGGAAAAATAAGAGTAATTTTGAGTTTTCCTCAAGTTTCCAAGAAGATTTCCAAGTATAATATTTTGCAATACTCATATTTGAATGTCTCTCAGGTTTTCAGAGATGATTTGCTATTTCATAACGTTTGCATTTCCAAAATAATAGCAATTTAACTATAGTCCTCTGAGAAATATTTAAGATAGTATATTCGTTTTTTAGAGTTGGACAGTTCGGAATAACAGCTTCTCATAGGCACTCCTAACATCCTAATTAAATTCCTTATTTTTTTCTACCTACCCAATAATAGTTGTGATTTGATCGCGTTACTCAGAGAAGATACACAGTGTTTTTAGAGATCTTTTTGCCAGGAAGTTAACTGTGTTTCTAGGAGTTAGTTGTATTTATATCTAACACATTTATCTCACTTGCTGACTTTCTGAGATGAATCACTGGAAAATATAGGCATAAAAGAAAATAGACATGCCAACTTAATACTTATTATGTGCACTTGTAAGGGTGTACAACAATGTACTAACATTGTTATCCCTACAGTTATCAGTGCATACAGTTCAGGGATAGTACATGCTATTGAACGGGCTTCCCATATGGACATACAGAGAATCATTTATAAATATATAAACAGGTGTAGTATTTACATGGGCACAATCCAATCTTGTTGCAATGAACTCCACAGGGCATTAGTTTTCATCTCCTTTTCTTCCCCCTGCTATTGCGAGATTTCATTGTATATGGCTAGAAATCATATTCCCAGTTGTGCCTGAGAGTAAATGAACTCAAAACAGGATCCCTAGGTCTCTTTACTGGTGCTGTCCTGAGAGGATGCAGTGCATTAACAAGTGGGGAGAAAAAGAAGGGGAAGAAGAGCTTTAAATTCTACGCAGTGAAGGAGAGGAAAGAAATTCTCGAAGGAGAGCAGTTTACTTTCCAGCAGGTTAATTTCCTCTTTGTTTTCCAGGCTCTGAAATGCCTGCGATGGGGCCAGGGGTGATGGGATTGTGGAAGGGAGAGGAAGGGGTATTGGGAATGAGGTAGAGTTCCCTTGAACGAGGTGTTTGTGATTATTTAAGGTGACTGTGTGCAAGGGAATTAAAAGTCTCTGGTTACAAATAGCTTTCTCGTCAGAATAAAAGATTTTACTTTGTCTTAAAATTTTACTTGTTTAAATTTAACAGTCAAAAGGGCTCCTCAAGCAACTGGTACTTATTATGCACTCAACACCTAAGTTTGCTATTGGACATTATTTTCTTTTTTTACAGACAATGATAATAACAGGAACTTCTGTGCAAGTTCCTATTATTTGCTGTAAACATACATACAATACCTGCATAGACAAATCCATAAAGCAACAGTCTAGGTGTTATAAGTGGTAAATGTAGAATTTTGGACAGCTCTTGTTACAGTGTGTGCTAAGAGAAGTTTCTGGGTACAGGTATTCTCAATTCCAATCTGCATTCTCTGTTCATAGGGTATGAGCGTGCATAAAATCGCCTCCTTCTGGTTTCGGAGAAAGTTCATCTGAAGGATTAAAAACAAGTATAGGTTTTCTAAAAAACTAGATTATGTGGGCATACCTGCTAGAGATGCTTCTTTTCTAGCTCTTCCTCCTACACATTAGTTTGGGACATGTATTTGATGAGTCTGTGGACACCATTTTTCCTTGGGAGCCTTAAAGTCACTACCCGGTAGTGCTGCTCCCACCACAGGTGACTGCCCTTCCCTTTTGTTTACTTCCCTACAATTAATTTCTTACACAGTGGAAGCAAACAGGGAGATTTCAACTGTTGGTAAATAAAGGGCTGTGCCTGAGTGCCTCTTAATAGCTTATCATTGTGTGTAATCAAACTGAATAATTGCCAGCAAGGAGAGTGCCTACACATCGGCAGATGCCCGTGGGCTGAACTCCGCTTTGGAATGTCACCACGCAACAGAGCCCTGAACGGGTAATGCATCATCAGCGTGGTGCTCTAGGCATGTCACGCAGGTGGGGAAAAATCAGCCAGGTGAGGTAAATGTAAGTGTGCCAATGACATGGGAATGGTATCAGATGGATAGGGGGCAAGTGAAAAGACAAAGAAGCCAAGAAATTGAAGAAAACAGCTTTCACCACTAAATGGAAATTACCTTGAAGGGTGCATTGCACCAGTGACTTTGACAGCTGAAGCAGCAGCAAAGAGAACTTGACTAAGATATTGGCCGTGCTGTTTTCTTTGTAAGGGCTAAGTGTGGTTGACAAGATCAATCACCGTTCATGCAACACAATGAGCCAAACTCAAGAAAATTTTCTTGGGGGCGTTCGTAAATAGATTGAAAAGCAGCAGACTGTTCCTATGCCGGTATCCATAGGAGAATGCTGTTCAACAGAAGCAGAGAAACACATTTGCCAAATGGGAATTTTCTTGTGTGTCCTATAAAATCATAGTTTGTGCATGTTTACTATTTTAATGGCAGATAATTAGACTGCAACGTCTTTTGTCAATCAGAGCAACAGTCACAGATTGCAGGTAATCTTAAATCTTGAATTTACAATTCTTTTGCCCCCATTTGAAACTGGGTTTCACAGTCTTGAGCCTCTTGTTCTTTCTGTCTGTGTTCCCTGTGTTCTCCTGCAGAACACTGTATATATATGGCAGGTTGGCTAATGTTTGCCATTTGGTTTTGTAGCACTGTAGCTTTGTCGTACACATGTTCGTGCACGCACACACGTGCGCACGCACCAAGTCAAGTGAGCCTCATTACAGGCTGGCATTTCTTGTGACAGACAAGCAACATCTGTGCTGCTTTGTCTGCAAACAGTGTGTCTGTTGGGGAATGTTATGCGCAAACGTTTAAAACACATGGGCTCTCCCTTTTCCACCCCTCCTCTTTTTGCAGGACGATGTGAATATGAATTGAAATTCCAAATTAACTATTCCAGATAAAACTTAAGGTTTTCATTAATATTTAAATTGAACTATCAGATGTGATGTTGTGATATTTCATACCAATAGCTTGCACAGAGAGGCTTTTAAATATTAAGGTTTTATCATTTTCAAAAGAAAGCAAGAATTGTTCTTTTCTTTCAAACAGTGATACGGTAGAGACTAACCTGAGACACTGAAGAGACAACAAAAGCATTAAAATAGCCAGATAAACTTAGTTATCATCTCTGCCATTGGGTATCTCCGTGAATACCAGAGCTCTGCGCTCTGTCAGGTAGACTCATTCCAGCATTCAAAAGGGAAACAACTACAGTTGTTCAGTCAACAAGTATTTGTTGGGCTCTTTACAGCATCTGGCACATAATAGCCACTCGATACATATCTACTTAATATTGAACAACTACGACCGTGAGCTAGATGTTGGAGAGACATGAACGCATAATAAATGGTCTTAACCCTTGATCATATTAGAGTATTGACAAAATATTCTCATGATTCCCAGAGTAAACATGGAAAGACACTACAGAAGAAGGATGACAAAATTTAGATATTGGGTAGAATGAAGAAGGCATTCCAGAAAAATAAAATGCCATAAATAAGACAAATACGGATATTCCAGACTGTTGACAGATACTTGAAAGATTAGTTGGCCTGGAGCATGTGTTTCATATAAAGGAGTAGAAGAGGTGACAGTTGGAAAGAGAGTGAAGAGTAAATCATGAAACCCCCGAAGGTCAGGTCTTTGAACCTCCCACTGCACTCCATGGGAAGGAAGTCTTTGAAAGATGTTTTAACAAAAGAGTGACATGAAAACTAGCACAGGGGGTAGTTTAATCTAGCTATCTCAGAGTCCTGTCCGTCTTTCTAATGAGAAAATATAAATACTCAATCCAAGAAATTCGAAGCCATTCTAAGTAAGAAGCAACACACTCTCAAAGCACTGGTGTTATGGCCACCTTTCTTTTAAGCTATAAGTCTTTTAATCAGCTTATAATGTCTACATCAGTTCCTGGTATGCATTTATGTCCAATTAACTGGTTTTTTCTGTCCCATTTGCAGGCACATCTTTTTCTTCCCAGATGTTAAATGTCGGGACATCCCAGTGCTAGGATTTAGACTGGTTCTCACTCCAATCTCTCTTCCTAAACTCTTTTTACACCAATGATTGACATAGCTACCTATTGACAGATGATCAGCAAAATTATATCTACAGCCCAGCTATTTCCTCTGAGCTCTCAGCCCTTATAACCAACTTTATACATAACATTTCCCCTTGGATATTCAAGGAAACTTACTAGTACCTGATATGCTAAATATGTATTTATTATTTTCAATCTTCCCCTGCAAAAATGAAGGCTCCACATAGGCAGAAATTTTTTATCTCTTCGTTCAATGATGCATTCCCATGTCTACAACAGTGCCAGACACATAGAAAGTACACAACAATATTTACTGAATGAACACATAACTGAATCTGATATTATCATCTCTAGTGGCATACCAAGGGCATGGACTATTTGAATCACTGTTTAGAATTGCTGGTGTATGGTGATAACAACAAAAAAAGAACTAGCTCTTAATTAGTTGCATTATTCTTTTTAATTTCTCTGCAGACAATGCACCCCTTTATTACCTGGACCTAGAGAGAGCAGCTGCCACAACCTCTTTCTTGATAAGTTATTGATAATCTCTCTCCTTAATGATGTCAATCACCACACTGTTGTCATATACACCTTTTAAAAATCTAAATCTAATCATGATACCACCCTGATTAAAATGCCTGAAATGCATTCCTTTGTTGTTAAGATAAGATGGTTAACATAATCACCAAGTCTCTCCACGATTCAGTCCATCTATCCTCGAGTAACAACCTCTAGCCAATGCCCACTCCTACTCTCTCTGCTCCAGTCACACCGGCCTTCTTGCTTCACACTCTCATTCTTGGCATGTTCCTGCACTTCTTGAAAGACCCCTCCCTTCTCTCTTCACCTGGTTACTTGTGCCCTGAGGATCCAGGCTCAGAGACACTGTTCCTCGGGGAAGCCTTTCCTGATCTTGACTTGGTCAAGTTTTCTTGTAAGACTTAGAGCTATGATTTTACATTTTTGTGTGAAGTTTTTGTTTACCTTTTCAAACAGGTAGTTAACAAATGCTTATTAGCAGCCACTTAATCATGCACTATTGTAGGCACTTGAAATACAGCAGTAAACCATTGCAGTCATGGAGCTTTCACTCAAGAGGGGTAGCCATGTATTAATCAAATTAATATATACTATAATGCCAGCCAGTAATAAGAGATAGAAAGAAAAACAAAGTAGGCTAAGCGGTTAGGGAGTGAATGGGGTCAGGGAAATTTTTTCTGAGGAAGGGATATTTGAGAAAAGAACTGAATGAAGTAAGAAAGAGACACAAGGGAAATGAGATCATATAGGATATTATAAGCCAAGGAAAAGAGTTTGAATTTTGGATTTTGTTTTGAGTGTGCTGGGAAGGTTTGAGAAGGAGAGTGCCATAGTTCAATTTATCTTTTAAAATACTCAGTTTGGCTGGCATGAGAGGAATAGGATATGGTGTTGAAAGAGTAGAAACAGAGACATTGGTTAGGATTCTATTGCAATGGTATAGACAAAATGTGTTCCTTGCTTAGACAAGGAGGGTAATGATAAAGATGATGAGAAGATGTCTGTGTCTGAATAAATTTTTATGATAGAGTCAACAGAACTTACTGATGATTTGGATGTAGGATACAAGACAAAGAGAGGAGTAGAGGATGACTCCAAAGTTTTTGGCCAAAGCAATTGGGTGAATGGTGGTAATGTTTACTAATATTATTCACCAGGAAGGGACACTGGAAGTATAGATTGACAGCTTGACAATTAAGATTTAGACTTTGGGCATAGTTATTTTGAGAAGACTATTAAGTATATGGAGCCCTGGTGGCACAGTGGTTAAGAGCTCAGCTGCTAACCAAAAGGTTGGCAGTTCAAATCCTCCAGCCGCTCCTTGGAAACCCTATGGAACGGTTCTATTCTGTCCTATAGGGTCACTATGAGTCCGAATTGACTCGATGGCAATGGAGTTTGTTGTTGTTGTTTATTAATTATATAATTGAAGTTGTGAAATATGTTTGCAGTTGGATATGTAAGTAAGTAAACCAAAGTTCAGGTTTTAGGACATTATTTGTGCTGGTAATCCAAAAATCTTCAAAATTAACAGAAATAAAAGTAATACTGCAAATTTTTCATGTATTTTTTTAAAAAATCAATTGCTTTATGACATTTAAGGTGGGGCCAATGTACTCATATATGTTCCACCATTGGAGAAATATGTGGGTATGAATATGCTTTACATATTGTATTAGTTTCCTAGGGCTGCCATAACAAAATACCACAAATTGAGTGGCTTATAAGAACAGAGATTTATTGTCTCACAGTTTTGGAAGCTGAGAGTCTGAGCTGAGGGTGCTGGTCGTGTTGATTCCTCTTGAGACTCTGAGGGAGAATCTGTTCTATTCTTCTCTCCCAGCTTCTGGTAGCTCCAGGCCCTCCTTGCCTTGCAGCTGCAGGGTCACAGGATGCCCTTCCACGGCCTCCAGGACTCTGTGAATCTTTTCTTCTTTTGTAAGGACACAAGTCATATAGGATTAGAATCCACGCTACTCCAGTATGAGCTCATGTTAACCATACTGATAACATCTTCAAAGACCCTATTTCCAAAAAGGGTCACATTCACAGGTACAGGGGCTCAGACTTCTTTCAGGGGATGCAGTTCAATCCTTAACGCATACCTGTTCTAACCTCAAATATTGATGGAACAAAAAAAAAAAAAAAAAAAAAAAACAAAGTAGGTACTAAACAAAAACTAAACTGTTTTTATTTTCTTTTGGTAACTAAGATGAGTGGAGAAAGAAAATGACCTCACCTCTGCTGTGGGCGTTATGTAGCCCTGAAGAGATTACACAGATCACACTTTGATAAACTCTGTCTTAAACCAAACATTAGGAAATACGACAGTATACATGTACGAGAAAGAGCACTAGAGAGGGAATTAGATTTTGAGTTCTGGCCCTTTCAAAAACACATTGGGTAACCTTGTGCCAATACCCTCATTTCTCTGGCTTTCAATTAAGTCTTCTCAAAAAAACTACCCAATCTTATTATTCTTCTGAATTCCAAAGAAAAAATGAGCCTCATTTACTTGGTCACTTATCTTTCAAAGTGGCTTATTTTTTTGTTTTTAGGTTTACTTTTATTTTGGACCGTGCTATCAAAACCCAATTCAGAAACTCCTGTACCTGAGCCATTACTGCAATATTGTTCTCCCACCAACCAAAGTTAACATATCAACCTCCTCAACTTCGTAGTTAATAGACAACTGTCCTCTTACACAAGTTTTGACACCTTGATTAGACATTTTATGGGTACAAAAAATAACTCCAACCATCCAGGATGCTATGTAAATAAGTGACAATTCCAGGAGGTATGGGGGGGGGGGAGTTGCCGATAATGTATAAATAACAGTTTCAAGATTACTTTCTCCATTTCCACATAGGCTTAAAAATTAAAAGAAAAATATTTGAAAATATAGTATGGACATTGCCATTTAATTAAAAATAAACAAGAGATCTAATTAAATTTCTAAAAAATGCACCTCAGATAGTCTTCCTTTGACTTGGTAATCTAGAAATATTAGAGGACACTCATCCAAATAGAAAATGCTGAAAATAAATTCGAGGACTACAGGACTTCATGACATACTGATTGAAATGAAATGACAGTAAGAACGAGATGCACTAGCACAGTCAAGAGATGTTATTTCTCCTTCTGAGATGCAGCTCTATTACAAAGAAAGGATATTCTACAGGGGCTAGTCTAATTTCTATTTAATAGATATAACCCAAAAAAAAAAAAAAAAACTCTTTGCCTTGCCATCAAGTCCATTTCAACTCTTAGCGACCATGTATGACAGAGTAGAACTGTTCCATAGGGTTTCCAAAGAGTGGCTGGAGGATTTGAACTGCCAACTTTTTGGTTAGCAGCTGAGCTCTTAACCACGGTGCCACCAGGGATCCATATACTTAATACGTATCTCAAAATAAACATGTCTAAAGTCCAAATCTTCATATAGATTATTGAAGCCCTGGTGGCACTGTGGTTAAGAGCTTGACTGCTAATGAAAAGGTCAGCAGTTCTAATCCACCAGTTGCTACTTGGAAAGCCTATGGGCAGTTCTAGTCTGTCATATGGGGTCACTATGAGTTGGTATCTACTCAGTGATAATAGGTTTATAGCATTTGTTAAATAATACACCATAAAAAAGAAACCCTGGTGGTGTAGCAGTTAAGAGCTATGGCTGCTAACCAAAAGGTTGGCAGTTCAAATCCACCAGGCAGTCCTTGGAAACTCTATGGGGCAGTTCTGCTCTGTCCTATAGAGTTGCTATGAGTTTGAATTGACTCGACAGCAACAGGTACTATCATAAAAATGGATATTTATAACTTAGCTTGAAACCAGGTTCTGTTGAGACAAGCCCGTGTGTGTCAGAGTAGAGCTGCGATCCATAGCATTTGAGATGGCTGATTTCTCATAAGTAGATCACCAGGCTTTTCTTCTAAGGCACTTCTGGGTGAGCTAAAATGGTCAAATTGTCATTAGCAACCAAGTGCATTAACGATTTGTGCCATCCAGGGTGGCCTATTTATCTTTAACTCTCCTTCTTTAGCTTTCCATGAAATAACTCTCTCCCCCGTCTAGGAAAAAACTGATTGACTTCTTAACTGTGCTCTCCAACACATAGTGTCCTAAACGGTGTTTGGCATATTAGTGCTCAAGAAGATGATAATACATGTTCTACAAATACGTAAATAAATAGATAAGGAGTCATGTTCAAAGAAGTGGAAAAAATATTGCGTGATATATTTAGAATATTAATGGCTCTGAAAAGTTCCTCAGAAAAAATAGTTTAATTTGTTTCAACCAGCAATTTCCATACACATTGACCAGAGAAACATTTTTCCCTTTGCAGTTATGAACAATTCCCAGAACCCTCATGTTGTATAGAATAAGGTTTTGAAAACATTTCCATAGGAGTTGACAAATATCTCTACTATAGAGGACTTCCTGGAAACCTTCGCGGCATAATGGTTAAGTGCTATGGCTCCTAACCAAAAGGTCAGCAGTTCGATTCCATCAGGCACTCCTTGGAAACTCTGTGGGGCAATTCTACTCCATCCTATAGGGTAGCTATGAGTTGGAATTGACTTGACGGCAACTGGTTTTTTTTTTTTTTTTGTAATAGCACTTCCTACATTGAATTTAATTACTAGACAATGACCAATTTATGAGTAGCATCTTATATCATTCTTGCATGTCTAGATTCTTTAATAGTGTCTGATCTATAGTAAGTCTTCACTAATTTATTGTTAAATTTAATATGGTAAGAACTATCTCATTTAATTGTATTTACATATATGAAAGTTATATGTAGAAATGCGTTAGTTAAATTGCTTCTTTTAAAAATATGCTTTGACTAATTCCCTGTATGAACTCATGTGGCTCTTTATGTCTGATGTAACTTTCCATGCTATACTGACTTGTTGGAATCATATCCATCTTTCAGGTCCTAGGTCAAATATAATTTCCCCTGTGAAGTTTCCCCTGATCCCCCCACTGAAAGTTTTCCACTACCCTTCCTTCTAATTTCTGACAACACTCTTCATGCATCTTAGTTCTCAGCTGACTGTTTACTCTGCAATACATCTTATTTGTGGGTGTGACTCAGCCTCCATATGCTGCTCCATACTTGGATCCATGTGCTTTGCTGTGTTCCTTGTACAAACAAGTATTCAAAAAATACTTGCTGAGAATATGAACAAAAGATTGTTCTAAAAAGATAGCATTCAATTACATAACATTTACCATTTGGTTTTTGAGCAGGACTTCCAAAATGATTTAATCATGGAACACAGTAGAGAGAGAAGAAAGTTTAAAAGCATTTAGCCCGAATGTTATCAAACCTAGCTAATTATCAGAATCACTCTAAGGCCTTTCGAAATTGCAACATCTAATCTCTATTGTGGACCTGCATTCTAATCTCCAAGACAGGCTTGGGACCTAGTTTTGTCCTCATCACTTCTAAACTTTCTGCCTCCATTCCTCCAGAGACACCATATTACACAACCCTTTCTCTTCCACCACATCATCATCTGAGAGTCTGATCCTGGAGAACCAAAGCCTCACAGCAGAGCATAAAGAAGCAATGAACCCTTTGGTTGCTATCTTATCTTTTCTGTGAGCACAAGGGCTTGTCAACAAGGCCTATTTGCAGGTCACTGCCAGAGAAGAGGATAAAGAGGCAATTGGAAATACTATAGTATCACTTACAATAACCACTGACCACCAGCATCAGAGTCACTGGAAAAGATGGTACAATGCATTAACTCAGGTCCAGAAAATCAGAATCCTTGGGGCAAGGTCCAGGAATCTGCAGTTCTAACATAATTTCATGAGCACTGAAGTCTGAAACTAACTGGAATATTGGCAAGGACATGAGCTTTGCAATAAAAAAAAAAGGCCTGTTTTCAAATCCCAAATCTGCCCTTTAACTGTACACCCAATGCTTGGCAATTTGATGAATCTCATCTATCTGTTAAATAAGAGTAGTGATACCTACCTCACAGGGCTTTTGTAACAATTAAATGGGATAGTATATATCATATGTGCCAGCTGGAATATAACAAAGAGGACTCAATAAATAACAGTTACTCTTGTGGTGATAGTAGTAGTTACACAAGCAGAACATTTGACCCAGCCCAGAGTATACTGCAGCCCATTATGTGATTTGTGACCCTCATATTTACCCTACTCTGTACTCATTGGCCCATTCCCTGTGGGTATCTAAGGTTCTACTTTGTATGCATATAGAAGTTCATATAGCATTCACTTTTGAACTCCTACCCACAGGCAAGCAAAATTTTGCTGAAGATCATTCAAAAGTGGCTGCAGCAGTATATTGACAGGGAACTGCCAGAAATTCAAGCAGGATTTAGAAGAGGATGTGGAACCAGGGATATCATTGTTGATGTCAGATGGATCCTTGCTGAAAGCAGAGAATACCAGAAAGATATTCACCTGTGTTTTATTGACTATGCTAAGGCATTCAACTGGGTGGATCATAACAAATTATGGATAGCATTACAGAGAATGGGAATTTGGAAACAATTGCGCTCATGAGGAATCTGTACATGGACCAAGAGGCAGTTGTTTGAACAGAACAAGGGGCTACTGCATGGTTTAAAGTCAGGAAAGGTGTCAGTCAGGGTTGTGTCCTTTCAGCATACCTATTCAATCTGTATGCTGAGGAAATAACCCAAGAAGCTGGACTGTATGAAGAAGAATGGGGCATTAGGATTGGAGGTAGACTCATTAACAACCTGTGATATGCAGATGACATAAACTGGCTTGCTGAAAGTGAAGAGGGCTTGAAGCGCTTATTGATGAAGCTCAAAGACCACGGCCCTCAGTATGGCTTACACCTCAACCAACATAAAGAACACAGAAATCCTCACAACTGGACCAATAAGCAAGGTCACCATAAACCGAGAAAAGATTGAGGTTGTCAAGGATTTCATTTTACTTGGATCCAAAATCAACATCCATGGAAGCATCAATCAAGAAATCAAAAGACGCATTGCATTGGGCAAATCAGCTGCAAGAGATCTCTTTAAAGTGTTCAAAAGCAAAAATGTCACCTTGAAAACTAAGATGAGCCTGACTCAAGCCATGATATTTTCAATCTCTTCATATGCATGTGAAAGTTGGATGATGAATAAGGAAGACCAAAGAAGAATTGATGCCTTTGAATTGTGGCGTTGGTGAAGAATATTGACTATACCATGGACTGCTAAAAGAAGGAATAAATCTGTCTTGGAAGAAGTACCACCAGAATGCCGCTTGGAAGCAAGGATGACGCAACTGCATCTCACATACTTTGGACATGTTGTCAGGAGGGATCAGTCTCTGGAGAAGGACATTATGCCTGGTAAAGCAAAGGGTCAGAGAAAAAGAGGAAGACCCTCAATGAGATGGATTGACACAGTGGCTGCAACAATGGGCTCAAGCATAGCAACGATTGTGAGGATGGCACAGAGCTGGGCAGTTTCGTTCTGTAGTGCGTAGGGCCTCTATGAGTCGAAACTGACTCGACAGTACCTAACAACAACAACAATAACCCAAGGAGCAAAAACCAGTAACTTCCATTAGTATGGTTATTTAGTTTTCAAAACAAACTTTAAAAACATTTTGATTTACGAAAAGCCATTTTAACTATTACACCAGTTTCATAGGTGAGGAGAATGGAGGTTTAATGGTGTTACCACATGGAAGGTACATATGTGATAGAGCTGTGAATCCAAATCCTTATTGCTACCACTATACCAAAGCAGGTTGCTTGGTGCATTTTCTGAAAAGTTAAAGGAAAACTTATTACACTTATTTTTATCTTATTTTAACACGTTGGTAATGGCGATAGCATGACTCTGTGCATCAGAAAATTTGATTCATCATGCTATAAGATTACAGCTTTACATAAATAAGGAAAAAGCACCTGGTCCCCAGAGACCATGAAGAAACTCTTCTCTTTTATATTGGAAATATTAAAAGAAATATTAGTTACAGTTAATTCGTGAATAAATGAAACATTCTTGTAGTTCAAATATCAAAGCATTAAAATGTATGCAGTGAATAAAATCCCTCCCACACCCCACCCTGGGCCCTATCCACGCAGTTGTTCTCTTTTACAAGGACCATATGTTTCCCAATTTCATGTGACTCACATTCAAGAGCAGAAGTCCTGATCAGCTCTTCCCCCAAGTTAGGCTTATAATTAAGCTTCAGGATCCCTTTATGCTTATGCAATTAAATACAACATATATTTTAATTCTGACTGTTTTTTACACAAAATGTAATAAATGATGTGCCTTGTTAAAAATCCTTTTTTTTTTTGGCGACATAGCAACATGTATTTGCAGTATTTCCACAGGAGTAGGTATAGGCCATTTTCTTTTTTTTTTTTATACTTTGCCTGAGGCACCATAATTTATTTAACCAGACCCTTATTACTGAATATTTTTTCAATCTCTTGTTATTACAAGCTTCAACCATATGAAACTGCCAACATTCAACCAATTTTGATCCACATAAAATGTCAATTTCATATAGTTCAAACTAATATAAAAAAATGCTGGAAAATCGTCCTTGTACATTTACAATTTTGTACAGAGGTATAAATGCCCAGAAGTGAAAGTATTAGGTCAAAGGGTATATGCAGCTATAATTTTAATATATATTGACATTTTAACAACTATGAGGATTATACAAATTTATACTCTCAACAGCTATATGTAGCAGTGCCTATTTTCCAATCAGCCACTCCTGGGAAATCCTAAGGGGCAGTTCTACTCTGTCCTATAAGGTAACTATGTGTCAGAGTCAACTCAAAGGCAAAAGTTTTGTTTTTTGGGTTTTTTTTTTTTTGTTGTTGTTGTTTATATTCCAACAGCTCCGCCATCAGAGTA
Source organism: Elephas maximus indicus (assembly GCF_024166365.1). Lineage (NCBI taxonomy): Eukaryota > Metazoa > Chordata > Mammalia > Proboscidea > Elephantidae > Elephas > Elephas maximus. The sequence continues at coordinate 39,292,315 of NC_064828.1, read as the reverse complement.
TTATCAAAATTTAAAAAGAAATTTTCCAATTAATAATTTGAATTTACTTTTCTCTTGTTGTAAATGAGATTGAGCACCTTCTTATGAGCCATTTTTTTCCTCTTCAGTGAACTCTCTTTACATATCACCTGCTTTTTTTCTTCTATTACATAGTTGGTCTTTTATTCAGTTCCAGAATCTCTTCCTATATTAATGAGATTAGCACTGTCTATGGCATGAGATATAAAGATTTCTCCACAGCCATTAGATACCATCAGATAAGGACTCACATTTACAACTATTCGGAAAATTCAAACAACAGACAGCAAGACCTAGTGTGATTTCAAGTCATTTAGAAAGCCTTTTCTCTGCTTTTCCCTTGACTAATTGAAACTACTTGTCATTTCCTGTTTCGAGATTCACGATTTTGGGGTGGGGCCTACTATCAAATGTTCAAACATAAATATGTCTGAGATTGGAAAATGTTTCATTTGATGAGGAAATGACTACTTTGGAATAATGGATAATACAGTGGACTAAGCATCTGGGAGCCTGGGCTTTGGTTCCAAGGATACCACTTATTGGTGGTGTGATCCTGATCAAGTCACTTAAAATCTTCAGTCTCTTTAAATGCAAATTGTGGCACATACCATAGAGTTTTTAATAGAATAAACTATAGCCATTTTTGTGAAACCAAAAAAAATGACCCATTGCCAAGGAGTCGATTTTGACTCACAGAGACCCTATAGGACAGAGCAGAACTGCCACCATAGAGTTTCCAGGAGCGGCTGGTGGATTCAAACTGCCAACATTTTGGTTAGCAGCTGAACGCTTAATTTTTGTGAAAGTACTTTGGAAATTGGAAAGTATCATACAGATGTAGGGAATAATTATTAAAAGCAGTTTTGATAGAAGTCAAGGTGGAAAAGGCATGAGTGTCACTGGCTTTTGAAGAAAAAGGTAGTACAGCCACCAAGCAGGAAAAGTGTAATGCCCGAAAACAAATGTCACCATTTTACTGAGGGCCACTCTGATCCAGAGCTCTTCTTTAGCTCCCTGGATTCTTCCCAGTGTTAGTGTCAAAGATCTTGCCATTCCTCTCCAAATGCAAGGTGAGCAGTGAAGAAGAAAACCCAGAGGGAGAGGCTGAGAAGGCATCAAGCAGAGTTCTTTTATGGATGAGCATATTAAAGCAGGTATATTTTCAAATAATAGTGATAATATTAATAGCATAAATATAACAGCAAACACTGATAGATTCTATGTGCAAGCACTCTCTGAGCAATAACTTTTCATTAACTTACTTCATTCTCGTAACAACCCTCTGAGTTAGGTAATAATGAAGAGCTGGGGCATGGAGAGGGTAAGGGATGAACAAAGATCAAGAAATTTTAAGTGGTGAACCTAGGATTTGAAACCAGACAGTTTGATAATTTTGATCATTGATCATCTTAAATGTTACCAACAATTATTGTTTCTTCTCTATTTCCTTGTGGAATTGTTCTCACATTTAAATCATGTACTTAAAATGGTATAATTCTCTTTTGAACTAAAATTCTACTCAATAACCTCTTGCTCCTGAACATTGATTTAACTCTTCAAAGGAACACAAGTACCATATATGTTCTGTCAAGTCTTTGTAATCTGAATAACATTGAGTTATGTTGATAGAAGTAGTATAGGGGGCCAGAAGAGGGACGTAAGGACTGATGGTTAGCTGGATAATCACTGTGCAAATGAGGTGGTAAAGAAAGACTCAATTTATTCGGTGTCAGTACAGAAACAGGAACTAGGGCTCATGCATGACCACATCTTGTATACGTAAACCTGAATTTATCTCCAGGGGACACTTGATGTAGACCTTTTTTTTTTTTTTTTCTTGTCTGCTCAGATTCTAAATCTCCTTTTTATATTTGGGAAATCTTCCATTTTAGGAGTCCTAGTGGGAGGCATAGCCCACCTCTCACCCAAAAATCTGAAAGTGGCAGATGTTTACTTTCACAGCCTCCCTTATGCCTAAGGAGGGTGTCTTTGGCTCCTCCAATCGGATGAATCTGCTCCAGGCTGGGAGCTAAGGAATGTGCTCTAGCCCACGGTGTTTATGCATGATCTTTGGGTCACAGGTGCAAAGAACGGTGAAAGTGGCATCCAGTCTCTTTTGTCAGATATGTTGAGGTGCACACTGCAATGAATAATGTTCCACAGTGGTGGCATAGGTGTTCTTGTAGGTACAATTCTGCTTTGTTATTTTTGACTTTGTCCCTAAACTTGTTATCTTAGAACTGGTTTTCCAGCCTTACAGACAACTCTTTGAATAACCAAAGGAGAATATATTTATTTATTCTTTTCTTATAGATAAAGTAGAACTTAATTTCTTCTTCTTCTTCTTTTTTTTTTTTTTTTTTGCAATAAGCAGTTGACCAACACTACACTCTCTACACAGGAGGGAGAGGTGACCAGTCATTCATTAACCAAACATGTGCTGAATCTCTGCCTTGAGCCATGTATTAAACTAGTTTCTAGGGCTATAGAGATATCAAACCATAATCTCTGTCCTATAGTATCCTATTTATTTTTGCCCTATTGTATCACATAGATGAAAAGGGTCAGCAGAAGTTCCCAGAGCAGAGAAGTGAGACAGTTGACAAAGCAGTGACCACACAGGCAAACGAGCCTGGTGAGTACCGTAGTGCTCAAGAAGGCATTTGGACAATGTTTGTATGTTTCATTTTGTTTTGTTTTTATCTCTTCAAAGGGGATGGGACCCAAGAATATGAATGACTCAAAATGCTCCCATCGTTAATACCTGAAAAAAAAAATAATAACATAAACCATGTATTAGAGTTAAATAAACACACATATTCCAAAAGTATACATTTAGAGGTTAACTTGACAATGTGACCATAGAGAAAACAGGGATATTGTTGGGTTATATATAAAAGTAAATGCTGTAAATGTAAAGGCTGCTGCTGAAAAAAACAATACCTGCTTCAGCGGTTAGACTCTTTACCAGCTGCTGAATGGTTCTTGTCTGTGACAATAGAGTTTTAGGATTTTGAGACTGAAATAAAATATAAAGATTATTTTATATTCTCCTGTCCTGCTCAATCTCATTTACATTCAAGAAAACAAATCCAGAGAAAGTGTTCAATTAGCAAATTTTACTATGTTTTATCGTTAAATCTTATTTCTTTGTACCCTAGAAAATATGGTGCTGGTGTTTTACCTATAAAAGTACAGAGAGTAAACATACAATAAACAAATAATTACAAGCCAGTATGTTGAGTGCTATATTAGAGCTAAGTACAAAATAGCACATGTCTGGTTGAGTAATGTATGTGACTATCCTCTTAACCCTTTTCTTTCACTCCTTTACCCCTACACTCAGTAATTTACCTTATCTATCTAAATGCCTTTCTAGTTACCCCATGGGTTGTACCTTCTCAGTTTTCTCAAAAAATGCCCTGTCTTAGTCATCTAGTGCTGCTATAACAGAAATACCACAAGTGGATGGCTTCAATAAACAGAAGTTTATTCTCTCACAGCCTAGTGGACTAGAAGTCCAAATTCAGGGCACGAGCTTTCTACTGTCTGTCAACTCTAGAGGAAAGTCCTTTTCATCAATCTTCCCATGGTCTAGGAGATTCTCTGTGCAGGAACCCTGGGTCCAAAGGATACCCTCTGTTCCCTGTGCTGCTTTCTTGGTGGTATGAGGTTCCCATGTCTCTTTTCTCGCTTCTCTCTTTTCTATCTCAAAAGAGATTGGCTTAAGACACTGCCTAATCTTGTAGATCTCATCAATATAACTGCCACTAATCCATCTCATTACATCATAGTGATAGGATTCACCACACAGGAAAATCACATCAGATAACAAAATGGGAGACAATCATACAATACTGGGAATCATCACCTAGCCAACTTGACAGATATTTTGGGGGGAAACAATTCAATCCATGACATGCCCTTTCTGCCACCTTCATTATTTCTCATCTAGGTTTTGAGAAACTTTTAACTATTCTCCTGATTTCTGACTCATGGTCTTGCAATCAGTCCTCCACAGAGGTAACAAGGTCAATTAGAGCTCAAGTCTGACCATGCCACTCACCTCTTTAAGCCTAACAATGACTCCTCACTATCTTATCAATAAAACATGAACTTGTAAGCTTAACATATAGTCCCTTCACGTGCTGGCTCCTACCTGTCTCTCCAGCTTCATCCTCATCATGCTTCAATGCTGTGCTGAACTATATGCTTTTCTCTGAGCAGTCTGTATTATTAGATGCCTTTGCATATGAATCCTTCCCTATGCCTAAAATACTATTAACACCCTGCCACATAGACTATAACCAAAGCTCTTCATTACCTGGTGAGCTTCTACTTTGACCATGACAATTTGGGTATCATGGTGCCTCTTCTGGCACCCTTTTCCAAACCTTCTATCCCCCCAGTTGACTGAGATGCCCTTCACTGTTTGTCATAGTATCCTCTGTTCCTTTGTTTCATTGTATTTAGTATACTCCATTGTCAAAGGGAGTATAATTGTTTTTTCCGTTTTTTTCTTGTTTTTTCCGTTGTTATCTAAGACATGATGCTTTGCTTTATTATTTTCTAGAGCTTTTTCAGAATTTAAACCCAAAACCCCACTGCTGTCAAGTTGATTCTGACTCATAGTGGCCGTATAGGACAGAGTAGAACTGCCCCGTAGAGTTTCTAAGGAGTGCATGGCAGATTCAAACTGCTGACCTTTTGCTTAGCAGCTGTAGCACTTAACCACTACGCCACCAGGGTTTCCTTTCAGAATTTATGAATATATAAATACGTAGGAGGGACTGCCTGATCCTTCACCCTCGTCATTACATAGGACTGTAACATGTGATTTTCTAAGAAATATTGAGAGACAGCTTCTGCTCTTCTCTTCTACTGTCCAATACCCCAACTCCATCACTTACTCAGCCCTCTCCCACCAGTTCAATTAGGGCACAATGGTATAATCTGATATGAGAAGTTAGGAAAAATGTCTGTTAATTTATACAGTTTATCCTCTCTTGGAACCTGCCTACCGAAGTAATGTGTCTTCTCTTCTTTTCCTAGTTTATACTCACTGGGACAGACTCTAGCCCTTGGAGGGAGGGCTTGAGCTGTTGGGTTGCCCTGTAGTGGTTGGATGAGTAAAGTCAATTCAGAGTTAAAGCTTGTTTAGTTAAACCTCAGTGATAATGATAATATTTTCCTCCCTAGTTGATTCATATGTCCATTTCTCAATTAATTTTGAATTTGGAGGGAACAGGAAGATGAGTAATTAGTCCCTCAGAGACCTCCAAAGTAATATAAAGACTGAAATTTAAAACTATACTTAAACCTGTAAGGGAGTCTTTCTAGTAGGAAAATGTAACTAGAAAATCACTGTTAATAATAAAGTTATTTTAAAATTTGTTTTCAGTATCTAGTTACATAGATTTGTAAGTTATCTTTAAAAATAACTAAACAGAAGCAGAGGTTTGAGAACTTACAACTCTTTAGATGATGCTGGAAGGAACTAAAGAGAACTTATTACTCACTACAGTCGATACTCAAATCCTCCAGCTTTGATTTAAAGAGTTAATTTATCTTGCCAAGAAAAATTATCAATACGAAATCTAAAATTAATTGTATGTTGAGTTAGAGGAGACTTGAGTAAAGCATTTTAAAATAATCATTCCCATGTACAGTGAACTCTCTATGACCTTTACTAGAGCCATATGATGTTTAAAAAAAAATAAATGAATAGAAAATTAAAAGGAAAATATTCTATAATTTTTCTTCAGACTCACTGAACCATTGCCCTCTATTTATCCGCAACCAAAGGCACTTAGTACTTCCAATAAATATGAATTAAAATCATTTTAGGACTAACTTCATAGTAGCACAATCAAAGGGATTCTAACTGCTAGATAAATTTTAGACAGTGCTTTGTAGTGAGCATGACAGTAAATTTAGAGAGGGAAGCTGAATTCTACATGACCTATGCCAAGTTACCCAATGTCTATAAGTCTCAATTTCTTCTTTTGTAAAATGGGAATTATAATACAAGCAACTTCATAGGGTTACTGTAAGGATTTAAATGAGGTTGTGGTGAGAATTATGTAAGGTTTATATATGTAAAATGCTTACAACAGTGTCTAGCACATAGTAAACACTCGATAAGTAAATAAAAATAATAGCAAAACAAAACACTTCACACAGCCAGGCAGTGTCCAAGTGTTCTACATACATTGTTGTTGTTGTGTTTAGGTGCTGTAGAGTTGGCTCCAACTCACAGTGATCCTATCTATGTACAACAGACTGAAACACTGCCTGATCCAGCACCATTCTCACAATCGTTGTTATGCTTGAGCCCATTGTTGCAACCACTGTGTCAATCCATCTCTTTGAGGGTCTTCCTCTTTTCTGCTGACCCTGTAGTTCACCCAGCTTGCTGTCCTTCTCCAGGGACTGATCCCTCCTGGTAACAGCTACATACGTAATATACATACATAACAGCTACATACGTAATGGGCTACATACATTAGCTTATTTACTCTTGAAAATTCTATGAGGTAAGTATTAAATATTAGTTGATATTATTGTTTGTACTACTAGAATCTCTAAAATGTTTACATGTCCCTTAGGTTTCATATACACATTATCTTTTTGTACTCCCACGACCATTTATTTTGAAAGCACCTCAAAGGCAGGAATCATGTTTTCCATTATATTCCATAACTCCCAGGATCTCATTATTTAATCATATGGCAGAGAAAACAGCCAACAGAGGAAGGAACATGGCAGGACAAAGATGTATCTCAGATATCTACAGACAAACTATGTGTGAATTGTTAGCTCTGTAATGGCAGTGACAGTTTATTAGCATTTGGGTTACGTCCTTATGTTTATCATTGTGCCTGGGACCTGCTAGTTATGATGAGGACTATTTACATGAATGAATGAGGAAACTAAAAACTGGATGTGACCAAGTGTCACATATGGATTTTTTGAGCCACAAACTTGAGGCAGAGACAAAAAATGGAGGCGCCCCTATAGAGCACAGAGCAAACTTACACTCGTTGCTAGATTATGGCCAACATCAGCAGTGTCATTGGTTCTGGTATTTATATATTGTCCAACATGCAGAGAGAAAACAGATTTTCATATACACAGTTTATTCTTGGAAGAGATAAAAGAAAGTATCCAAAGGTCCACATGCAAGACTACCACTAAGGAAGTAGGGGGATGATCCTTGCCTGCCAGAAGTAGCATACCATTTTTTAAAGATTCACCACCCACAGAAGGGAACTTTTTGCCATTGGTGTACTCTAGGAGTGCACCTAATAATTCATACAAAGATCCTTCATGCCCTAGCTAGGGATCTTGTCCAATGCCTTGTAAGACTCCAAAAATATTTTCAAGAAAAGTAATTTTGTAATTCTAGGGTTTGAGTTGCTGACATAACCACACATCAGAAGATATAATTTTCAAAGACACAATCGAACTAATTTCGTTCCTTCATCCCTGTCCTCAAGGACATCGCAGGCTGATGAAACAAAGAGAACACTAAGGTATGGCATTACTGCCCAGTGCGAGTGCGCTTTATGGGCACACAAAAAAGGAACTTCACTAGAAATATAGTAGGACTTAGAACCAGTTCTTCCTGGTTTAGTCATGGCCAAGGAAGTGAAACGGGAACAGACCCGAAGTTTCAAAATTTGAGTGAACTGGAATGATAATTAGAATGGAAAAATGATGGGTCAAAGACCTGCTGAAAACTTAATCTTCCTCTTAGAAAACTAGGGGAGCATGAGTGTTGCATAGCAATCAATTGTCTTGCCCAGCAGATTTTGAGCAGAGTCAGAAACAGTGGTGACCCGCTCAAAGATGGCGGCCAACCGTTTCTGTTTTGAATGTGTGTTGTTCTCCAAAGGCCTGCCATTAATCCAGTCTTACACATCAGGCTCCTGAGAGGGCTTGCTACACCTCTCCTGAGTCTCCCATTCTGGGACTTTGACCCGTAATTTCTCCCATTCCAGAGTTTTGATCTGTAATTTTCCCTTTCCAGTTATCATTCCAAACTGTCCCAGTGTTAAAACTTAAGGCCTCTTCCAGTTTCAATCTGTCGGCCATGACTGAACAGGGAAGAACCTGTTTGAAGTCATGCAATACAGAGGCCAAGAATGCGGAAAACAAACCTGAGCTAAACTGTGAAACAAAAGAATACAGTTCAGCCAAGAAAAAACAGAAGGAGAGAGATTTCAAAGAGACGGGGCAGCATGTCTATTTCAACTGTTTCAATGTGCCTGGAGAAGTAGTGAGTTAAGGAATGCCAAAACGTGATGCCGGAAAGCCAAGACAAAGCTTTTGTGTCACACTTAGGACTTTAGCTTTTGTTCTAGAAGTAACAGAGCTGGTTGAGGTCTTTTAAGCAGAGCCATGATCAGGTTGTCTAGGTATTAAAATAAAATAAACTGTCTTAACTATTTGAGACTTTAAGGCAAAATATGTATATAACACAAGCATTAAAATTTTTATCTTAACCATGCATAATATAAGAATCTTGATTTTTAAATAACGTAACTAAAAATGCAATTTTGTATATTTGTGAATGTGGAGAAATTCTGTTTACTTCTATATCTGCCTTTAAATGCTTCAGCCACGGCCGCTTCATTCTCAACGTAGGTGCTGTTCCAAATTGATTGTTATTGTTGTTGTGAGTAATTGTGATAGTTGAGGTTGTGTGTCAACTTGGCTTGGCCATGATTTTCAGAGGTTTTGTAGTTATGTAATAATATAGTTTGGCAGTTATGTAATCATGTAGCTTGGCAGTTACGTGATGATATAATCATCCTCTATGATGTGATCCAACGTGATTAAACAATCAGTTGTAAGAGGTGTTTCCTAGAGGGTGTGACCTCCATCCAATATATATATGGACATTATGGTGAGGCTTGCTGGCTTTTGCTCACTCTGGATCCTGCATTCAGCTTGTCATCATCTGATCTCCAGTTCTTGGGACATCAGCCAGAGGTCTGCTGCATTGCCTGCCAATCTTGGGATTCATCAACCTCCTCAGCATGTGAGCATACAGCCTGCTCTTTGACCTGTTGAGCTTGGGTTCATCAGCCCCTGCAGCTGTATGAGCAGGAGAAACCTCCAGCCTGATGCCTAACCCACGGACTTGGGACTTGCCAGAGTCTACAACCACATGAGCTGTCTCTTTGAGATAAATCTCTCTCTATATATATACATATATGTGTGTATATATATATATATATGTTTATATATATACACACATATATATTTGTTGTTGTTGTTAGGTACCATCGAGGCAGTTCTGATGAATAGCAACCCTGTGTACAACAGAACAAAGCACTGCCTGATCCTGCGCCATCCTTGTAATCTTTGTTATCCTTAAGCCCATTGTTACAGCCACTGTGTCAGTCCATCTCATCGAGGGTCTTCCTCTTTTTCACTCACCCTCTACTTTACCGAGCATTATGTCCTTCTCCAGGGACTGATTCCTCCTAATGACTTGTTCAAAGAATGTGAGCCATAGTTTCGCCATCCTCACTTCTAAGGAGCACTCTGGCTGTACTTCTTCCAAGACAGATTTGTTGGTTCTTCTGGCAGTCCATGGCATATTCAGTATTCTTCTCCAACACCATGATTCAAAGGCATCAATTCTTCCTTGCTCTTCCTTATTCATCATCCAGCTTTCACATGCATAGGAGGCGATTGAAAACACCATGGCTAGGGTCAGGCCCACCGTAGCTCCAAGGTGACATCTTTGCTTTTCAACACTTTAAAGAGGTCTTTTGCAGCAGGTTTGTCCAATGCAATGCATCTTTTGATTTCTTGACTGTTGCTTTCATGGGTGTTTATTGTGGATCCAAGTAAAATGAAAACCTTGACAACTGCAACCTTTTCTCTGTTTATCATGACGTCACTTATTGGCCCAGTTGCGAGGATTTTTGTTTTTTTTATGCTGAGGAGCAATCCACACTGAAGGTTGTGGTCTTTGATCTTCATCAGTAAGTGCTTCAAGTCTTCTTCAATTTCAGCAAGCAAGATTGTGTCATCTGCATAATAAAGGTTTTAATGATTCTTCCTCCAATCCTGATGCTGAGTTCTTCATATGTCCAGCTTCTCAGATTATTTGCTCAGCATACAGACTGAATAGGTGTTGTGAAAGGATACAACTCTGACACATACCTTTTCTGAGGTTAAACCATGCAGCATTCCCTTATTCTACCCAAAAGACTGCCTCCTGATCTATGTACAGGCTCCTCACTAGCACAATTAAAAGTTCTGAAATTCCCATTCTTCATCGTGTTATCCATAATTTGTTAAGATCCACACAGTTGAATGCCTTTGCATAGCCAATAAAACACAGGTAAACATCTTTCTGGTATTCTCTGCTTTCAGCCAGATCCATCTGACATCAGCAATGATATCCCTGGTTCCACATCGTCTTCTGAATCCAGCTTGAATTTCTGGCAGTTTCCTGTCAATATACTCCTGCAGCTACTTTTGAATGATCTTCAGCAAAATTTTACTTGCATGTGGTATTAATGATATTGTTCAATAATTTCCACATTTGCTGGAATTATCATTCTTGGGAACAGCCATAAATAAGGATTTCTTCCAGTCAGTGGGCTAGGTAGCTGTCTTCCAAATTTCTTGGCATAGGTGAGTGAGCACTTCCTGTGCTGCATCTGTTTGTTGAAATATCTCAGTTGATATTCTGTCAGTTCTTGGAGCCTTGTTTTTCACCAATGCCTTCAGTGCAGCTTGGACTTCTTCCTTCAGTACCATTGGTTCCTGCTCATATGGTATATCCTGAAATGATTGAACATTGACCAGTTCTTTTTGGTATAGCAGCTCTGTGTATTCCTTAGATCTTCTTTTGATGCTTTGTGAGTCATTCAATATTTTCACCTTAGAGTCTTTCAATATTGCAACTCAAGTCTTGATTTTTTTCTTTAGTTCTTTCAGCTTGAGAAATGCAAAGAGTGTTCTTCCCTTTCAGTTTTCCTTCTCCAGGTCTTTGCACACATCATTATAATACTTTACTTTGTCCTTTCAAGCCACCCTTTGAAATCTTCTGTTCAATTTTTACTTCATCGTTTCTTCGTTTCATTTTAGCTACTCAACTTTCAAGAGCAAGTTTCAGAGTTTCTTCGGACATCCATTTGGGTCTTTTCTTTCTTTCCTGTCTTTTCAATGACCTCTTGCTTTCTTCATGTATTGTGTCCTTGATGTCATTCCACAACTCATCTGGTCTTCAGTCATTAGTGTTCAACACATCAAATCTATTGTTGAGATGGTTTTTAAATTCAGGTGGGATCTCAAGGTTGTACTTTGGCTCTCGTGGACTTGTTCTAATTTTCTTCAGCTTCAACTTGAACTTGCATATGAGTAATTGATGGTCTGTTCCACAGTCAGCCCCTGGCCTTGTTCTGACTGATGATATTGAGCTTTTCCATAGTCTGTTTCCACAGATGTAGTTGATTTGATTCCTGTGTATTCCATCTGGTGAGGTCCGTGTATATTGTCACCATTTATATTGATGAAAAAGGTATTTGCAATGAAGAAATTATTGGACTTGCAAAATTCTATCATTGGATCTCCTCTGGGTCCTTCTTCTTAGTCTGTTTTAGTCTGGAAGCTCAACTGAAACCTGTCTGCCACAGGCGACCCTGCTCGTATTTGAATACTGGTGGCATAGTTTCCAGCATCATAGCAACACACAAGCCCTCACAGTATGACAAACTGACAGACATGTGGGGATATATATATATATATATATATATATATATATATATATATATGCTTCACTGGTTTTGCTTCTCTGGAGAATCTATCCAGGACAGCTGTCAAGTGGATTCTGACTCATAGTGGCCCTATAGGACAGAACAGAACTGCTCCAAAGTGTTTCCTAAGCTGTTATCTTTATGGGAGCAGATCATCGTGACTTTTCCCTGCAGTGCTGCTGGTGGGTTCAAACCTCTGGCCTTTTGGTTAGCAACTAAGTGCTTAACCATTACTCTACCAGGGCTCCTTCCAAATTGATTAGAAGGCTCCAATCATTCAAGGGGAGTGGATGACTGGAAGAGAGCAACCAATAACAGATAAGGAGCAATCTTCAACTCTGTTTTTGAAAATATATTGGTTTTTTTTTAAAGTTTATTAGGCGATCATCTCCAACGAAAGGTAATACACAAAAGGGAGGATCCAGGAAAGCTGCTTTAAAAAGTGCAGTAATTAGAAAAGTATGAAGCCAGTAAATGTCATATTACAGAAGATACCTAGATGACACAGAATTAGGTTTAAATATATATTATTTAGTAAAAAAAAAAAATATGATAACAACTTTGTAGAAATACAGTATGGTAATGAAAGAAATAACTCTGGGAGAACTGTATTAATGGTGTTTATCTTTAGAGGCTAGGGTTACAAGTGCCTCTTCATTCTTTTTACTTACTTGTATCTTTATAATATTCTAAAAAATACATATTTCCAGGGTAAATAAAACCCAAAAAATAAAATAACCAAACCTATTGCCAATTGAATCAATTATGACTCATAAAGCATTAAATATTTATTCAAATTATATAATTTATGACAAAGAGCCAGTTTATGAAACCAAAGAATTAAACAGAGGGAATGTGTTTTGAACAACACAAAAGACAAAGCTTGGTGGGCCATATGATTCAATCAATGTTGAATATTTAAAATATTCATCTTTTTTGAAAAGAGGCATATGCACCTTATGTTCACAGACAGTTTATGCTGAGACCAGGATTGTTTTTACTGCCTAGGAGAAAATGCTCTTATAATTCCTGTTATAGCAAGTTGTAATGATCCCTAGCTCCCAATTACTGAATAACTTAGAAAAGCAAATGTAATAACTGCAAAGTAAAACCAAGAAGATAGCTAAAGAAATACAAATTAGCTCAAAGAATGTACCATAAGAAAATCTAGAAGTATTTTTAATTTAAATTAAAAGAAACAAAAACAAAAACCTCATATCTTGCTATGGATAATTTGGTTTAATTTGAATTCTTTAAATGTAGAGTAGCAGAATGTTATCTCAGCTCTAACTACATTTTTTGATATAAGAACTATGTAAGCATGAGCTAAGTGTACTTTGCATATATTCAGGTAATGTTTCTGAGCATATTACACCTACATATGCTATGCAAAATGTTGCAGAAGATTAAATTACCCTAGCCACATTTGGGAAGCGGCAGTATGTCTGTCATTGCACGTAAACATATGCAGATTTATGCAAAAGATTCTCAAATATGTGTACCTAAAGTCCTAAACTCCCCATAGACATGCAAAGCCAGAAGGTTTTGTTTATTTTGAAATTATTGGAAAACCTATAAATGGGACTAAAGAAATAGATATATTTATGGTGTATTTTCAAATTTCAGGCATCTGAGTTATTTTTTTTGTGTGGTGTTTTTATTCCTTCCTTTCTTTCTTTTTAAAGTCTTTTGGCCAAGATTTTAAATTCATCTGCAGTAATCTGTATGGGAGACTTAATGCAAGCACAAAATTTCCATTTGCTTCATGAGGTCCTCCTGGAGTTGGGGAAAGACAGTTAACGTACCATTTTACATAATGAATCCAACTCTTTCGGCAGCTAAGTCCCTTTCTAATGGTACTTATAGGTTGTTTGCCTTTCAGAAGGTGCATTAACTCTTTCGGGTTATTGTTAGAAAATATGAAGTATTGTTAAGGTGGTTTACCAGAGTGAAATCATTTTCACAGTGTAATGAATTAGCCTCGGATTTGGTAAATCAGATAGTAATCACAACGGTGCCTTGGCTGGTGTTAGCAAAATAGCGTTGGAATGAAAAAGAAACAAATATATTTTCTAACAGAGTCATACTAGGTTTTCTGTAATAGACAGTTCCTGAAAAGTTGTGAAACTCAAATCACTGTATGTTGAATCCTCTTTTAAATCAAGTAGTAAATTTTACCAGGAAAATTTAAAGAGATAAGTACAAGTTTAAAATATGGCCCCCAAATTCTTTGACATTCTTCTCCTTGAAAGATAAAATCTAAGTTTCATCTCTTTAAATCTAGGCTCTGTGATGGCTTGACCAATAAAATACAGAAGAAGCATCACTGTACTAAGTTCTGGACTCAGGCCTCATTAAACTGGCAGCATCCGTTCCTTCTGTCTCTTGAGATGCTCACTTTTGGAAACCAGTTACCAAGACAAGAGTAAGTCAAGCAGTCCAGAAAGAGGCCCAAGTGGAAAAAAAAAAAAAAAAACTGAAGTTCTTGGTTTTTAGACTTGCTTGATTCCTCAACCAAAAGACAAAACCAGTTTGCCATTGAAGCGTGTGAGCCATCTTGGAAGTGGATTGTCCAGCCACATGGAGCAGAGAGAGTGTTGCCCACCAAGCCCTGCTCAAATTACAGACTCATGAGCTAACCAAATGATTGTTTTGAGGTTCTTCGTTATGTGGCAATAGCTAACCAGAACATTGTATTTTCATGTAGTAAGCTTCCCAGTGTGTTTGAGCGAGCCTTGGTGGCTCAGATGATTAAGTGCTCAGCTGCTAACAGAAATGTTAGCAGCTCAAACCCACCCAGTATATTTCATGAAAGAAAGACCTGGAAATCTGCTTCCATAAAGATTAGAGCCAAGAAAACCCAATGGGGCAGTTCTATTCTGTTACCTAGGGTTGCTATGAATCAGAATCAACTTGTCAGCACTGAACATAAACAACAATGTTTGCTCACATTGAGCTTTTCTGGAAATTACATATGCCTCCAAAGAGTTGGTTCATACTTGATAAACCTGAGCCCCATCATAGTGATGGTCTAGTATTGGTTCTGAACTATAAGAAAGCAATGAAGGCAGGATCTAGTACAGAAGACACAAGGACAGAGGGAGAAATAAAATGTGTTCAAGAACCTGTGCTCTAGAGTTGTAATATTTACCTGTGTGGAAGGCATCTCTCGTGCTTAATCAAATCACATTAACTTTATCAAGAGTTGCACTTGTTTTCCTCCTTCCCAATTAAATGAGAAACTGGCAGTGATCACAGTATTTAACCAATTTCTGCTTGAGTATATAGATTTCGTAAAGCTATTACTGGCAAGCTTTGGAGGAGGGGCTTTCTCATGGTATTTTTCTATGCTGTGTTGAATTTTCTTTCCCTCTAAGGACAGGTAAAGCCCTAGTGGTCAGTGATTAAGAGCTCAGATGCTAAGCGAAAGGTCAGCAGTTCAAATCTACCACGCCCTCTTTGGAAACCTTATGGGGCTCTTCTACTCTGTCCTATAGGGTCACTGTGAGTAGGAACTGACTCAAAGGTGATGGGTTTGGTTTTTGGTTTTTTTAAGGACAAGTAGTCAAATATACCTTTGAATTCGCCTTCTGGAAGAAGTCCTTTTGTACCAGCCTTAATAGGATGTTGCTGTGACAAAGGGAGACCTTGGGGGTAAAAATGGTTAGCTAGCTCACCTGCTGACTGAAAGGTTGACAGCTCTAGTCCTCCCAGGGGTGCTTCAGAAGAAAGGCCTGCGGGTTTACAACCAAAAAATCAGCCATTGAAAATTCTGTGGAACTCAGTTCTACTCTTACACACACCAGGTTACCAAAAGTTGGAATCAACATGACTGCAATTTTTTTTTTTTTTTTTAAACTGGGATGTGACAAGTGACTCAAGTTTGTAACCATTGACAAGGTTCTAGGAGGATTATTGGGCAGTGATTTAAAAAATACATTTCCTTTGATGCCTGGAATTTCCTCTTCTGGAAAGAAAAGGAAAATTAAGCAGTTGTGCTGTTAAATCCTTAATGTAAATCGGTTTCTTAAATAACCTTCCGTTATATGTGACAACTAGCTCAAAGTAAGTTTCTTTGGGCAGCAAAGGAGGAAGGCATGTGGAGCTACTCGCCTCAGGAAATCAGGAGTTGGTGTGGCATCTAAGAGCAGTAGCGAGCTGAGAATGGTACAAAGTCAAACTTCTCAATTTTGCCTGCTGCACTTGTTGCTGTAGATCTGAATCAAAGGAAGCAAACGCATGTGTTCAATGGGCTAGTTTTCTTCCCAGTGCTAAAGTCTTTGCTGATGGCATTTTACACTCAGGGAAGCACGTTCAGGTTTTCGTCACACTGAGGGGACATTTAGTCCATTACTGCTTCAGTGTCCTCATCTCCTCCAAGAGAGAATGAGCTGCTCTGAGTACCAGACTTACTAGCAGAGAGTAACTCAGACAAGCGCAAGCGTTGGTTACGGGTCTTAAGGCTCCATACAACTCTCATTATTATTTAAAAGTAAAGTTTGCATGATAACATAACAGCCTTTTTCAGGCAATGACTTTGTTTTATTTTCCAGCAGTTGCCTATAACCACTGGCCTGTGCTGTCTTGAAAATACACACCCTTGGCAGTCATTGTCCTACTCCAATTTCAGTTGGTGTCAGGATAATTCTACAATCCCTTGTGATCAATGTTCTACAGTTTTTATAGGCATCCCTTCTCTGCATAAATTTTTCCTGATCTGCCTCCCTGCTCTGCCCTGGAGGTCCATAACCATTTCCTAGAATGGCTTTATATAAAAAAAGAAGCATTTCTTTCACCTCTATTAAGATGTCTCTGAGGCAGTAGATAGGAGTCAAGAGCTGTTTCTGTCATCATTATTTCCTTCAATCTGTTAGGCCCATATACACGTGCCCGTCCCATAGAGTCAGCCTTGTATGTTAACAGCCTCTTGATAACCCAGTGTGAAATGAACTTAATATTTTTGTCAAAGTAAGGAGGTATAAATACAGTGTATTCTAATTAAATGACAGTGCTGAGTACTTAACACTGTGTCCTTTCACTGGGGCTTTGTTCTTTTTTCTGTATGTACTTGTATACACGTGCCTTTCTTTATTCATATCTTACATAATAATAATCTCAGAGCACTCTTTCTTCTAATAACTGCTTTCTTTTACTAGCTGATGTTGTTGATGTTATTACGGGGTAATAATGTTAATTCAAGACTGTTAAATGAACTATAGAAAAGACTATCAAAAATGAAAAGACAAACTTATTGATGGGTCATCCTTTACAAGTAAGCTCATTTTGCAGAATTAGAAACTGTTTCAGATTGTTTAAAACAACAAAAACAAAAATTCAGACTGGACTGGCCATATTCCATTGCATGTTATGTTGTAGTGTAAACAGTGGCTGTTGAGTCAATTCTGACTCACGGTAACCCCACGTGTGTTAGTGTAGAACTGTGGTCCACAGGGGTTTCAATGGCTGATTTTTTAGAAGTAGAGCAGCAAGTCTTTCTTCCAAGGTGCCTCTGGCTGGATTTGAATTTCCAATCTTTTGGTTAGCAGCTGAGCACATTAGCCATTGTACCACCTAGGGACTCCTATGTTGTAATTGTTGTGTGCCGATGAATCAATTCTGACTCACAGAGACCCTATAGGACAGAGTAGAATCGTCCCATAGTGTTTCCTAGGCTGTGACTTTTAAGGGAGCAGATTAGCAGGTCTTTTCTCCCGAAGAGCCATAAATGGGTCTGAACTGATACACTTAGCTGATAAAGTGAAACCCAGTTCTAGTTGAGGCAAGTGGAGAGAGAAGGAGACTAGCATTTTTAGCCTCCCCATTGCCAGTACTATCCTTAGTCCTTTATGTACATGATTTCATTTGACCCCCATAATAATAATATGAGATAGATATTGATTTTTCCATTTTATAGATGAAAAAACTGAACTTCCGCAGGGTTAACAAACTTGCCCAAGTCTAAGCAGCTGGTAAGTTTCAGATCCAGGATTTGAAATATGATTTGTCATTACAATCTGAGATTTTTCAATTGCACAATATAAATAGCCAACTTGAAACAATAAAGAATGAACAAATTTTAAGAATGGAGTTCAAAGTTTCAAAACCATTGTGAAAAATATCTAAGGTTCCTAGTGGCACAGAGGTTAGGAGCCCAGCTGTTAACTGAAAGGTTGGAGGTTCCAATCCACCTAGCCACTCCTGGGAAAAAAATCCTGGCGATCTACTACCTTAAAGATTACACAACCACTAAAGGTTACATCCAAAAAACTCCTATGGGGCGGTTTTATTCTGTCATATGGGGTTGCCATGAGTCAGGATACCAACAACAGCAACAACAGTGGAAGAACAAATGACTAAGATAAGATTCTAGGATTGGGGAAGTGTAATAATTTTTGCTGAATGTGAAAGTTTGGAAAAATAAATAATCAAACAAAGAAACAATCCACCATCCTCAACAACTGAAAGGTCAGATTGCAGACTGCTGATTGATAAATGCTGAGCATGTCTAGATTAGATTACAATCCTATCCTGCCTTTTTACAAACGTTTTATAAATCTGCACATTTAGCTTTTTTTTTTTTTTTTTTTACTAAAGAGAGAACCCCTTGATTTTTTTATACTATAATTTAATGGAGAAAATAGAATTTATTTCAAATTGGAAACATGGAGTCCATAAAACAGAATACTGTATGTTTTGAAAGGAAGAAATTTAGTGTATATTACTCTTTGAAGTTTTAATGTTTCATATATAAGACTTGGAATAGATAAATAAAGGTATTACAAAATCAATTAAATTTCAAGGCAATAACTTATTTTCTTAAATATTTTTTGGGAGAAGGGTAAAAGTTAGAGAGGTCACTGGGTGCCCCTAATGGCTTGCTCTCAGCTGCTAACCAAGAGGTCAGAACCACTGAGCAGTACCACCAAAGAAACGCCTGGTGATCTGCTTCCATAAAGATTACAGCCAAGAAAACCATATGGAGCTCTGTTCTACTGTGTAATACGTGGTGTCACCATGAGTTGAAATCAACTCAAAGGCAATGGTTTGTGTGTGGGGGGTGGAGGGGTGGATTGAAAGGGTAGCATCATGGATTGAATGTGTCCCGCAAAAATATCTGTCAACTTGGCTGGGCCATGATTCCAAGGGTTGTGTTATTTTCCACCATTTTGTCATCTGATGTGATTTTCTTATGTGTTGTAAATCCTATCTCTATGCTGTTAATAAAATGAGATTAACAACAGTTATGTTAATGAGGCAGGACTCAATCTACAAGATTGGATTGTGTTTTAAGGCCAACCTCTTTTAAGATATAAAAGAGAGAAGCAAGCAGAGACAATGGGGACCTCACAACACCCAGAAACAATGAGCCGGGCGAATAGTGAATCCTTTGGACCCAGGGTCTCTGTACTGAGGAGCTCATTGACTGGGAAAGACTGATGAAAAGGACCTTCCCCCAGAGCCCACAGAGAAACCCTTTCCCTGAAGCTGGCACCCTGAATGCAGACTTCTAGTCCTAGACTGTAAGAGAATAAATTTCTCTTTGTTAAAGCCATACAATAGTGGTATTTGTGTTATATTAGCACTAGATAACCAAGACAGAATTTGGTACTGGGAATGGGGTGCTGCTCTAGTGAATACCTAAAATGTGGAAAAGGTTTTGAAACTGAGAATGGGTAGAAGCTGGAAAAGCTTCAAAGTGCCTACTAATAAAGGCCTTCACCATGAGTCGGTCACTTTGTTGTACTCTGGGGGCTTGTGTGTTACTGCGATGCTGGAAGCTATGTCACCAGTATTCAAATACCAGCAGGGTCACCCATGGTGGACAGGTTTCAGTTGAGCTTCCAGACTAAGACAGACTAGGAAGAAGGACCCAACAGTCTACTTCTGAAAAAAATTAGTCAGCAAAAACCCTATGAATAGTAGCAGCAGAGCATTGTCTGATATAGTGCCAGAAGCTGGTGTTGGTGAAGAATATTGACTATACCATGGACTGCTAAAAGAACAAACAAATCTGTCTTGGAAGAAGTATAACAAGAATACTTCTTAGAAGCAAGGATGTTGAGACTACATTTTACATACTTTGGATATGTTATCAGGAAGGAGCAGTCCCTGGAGAAGGACATAATGCTTGGTAAAGGGCCAACAAAAAAAGAAGAAGACCCTCAATGAGATGGATTGACACACTGGCTGCAAAAAGGGCTCAAGCATAACACCAATTGTGAGGATGGCACAGGACCGGGCTGTGTTTCCTTCTGTTGTACATATGGTCACTATGAGTCGGAACCAACTGGACAGTACCTAACAACAACAACAGCAATAGTAAAAGCCTAGATTGCCTTGAAGAGGTTGTTGGTGGACTTATGGACATTGGAGAGAATTCTGGTGAGGGCTCAGAAGGAAATAAGAAGGGCTGTTACACTGGAGACAGTTCAGATGGCAAGAAGCAGCAGCAAAAGGTCCTGCTACAGCACAACCAGGAGACCAGTGTGAGACAGCGCTGGAGCTGACCCACAGAGTGAAAGAACTGAGTGCCTTTGCACAGGAGGCTTCCTGGTGCAGTCAGGTGCCTCCAGGCATTATCGGTGGAGCTAAAGGGCTTTGGAACACTTGCCCCAGCAGGGCAGATGGGGGAGGCAAGGCCAAGAAGCCAAGAGGCCAAGGAACCGGGAAACAGAAGCTGAAGAGACAAAGAAAGCAGGAAGCAGATATGCCTTAATCTCAAAGTGTGGAGCTGTCATTCAGATGGACTAGGAGAATGGTGCACCTAAAGCTAAAGGAGCAGAGTTGCTGTTCTGGTGGACCTGGAGGGCAGACCTGAAGCCCTGGACCAAGGGGCCTCCACTCAGAATCTGGAGAGTATGGTCAATACCTAGAGTCTAGAGGGTAGGGCCATTGTATAAATGGTCTCAGAGAGCAGAGGATTATTTTCAAAACCTTGAGGGCTAATGTAATATATTTTGCTGACTTGCTTGGTGCCTGTTATCCTTCTTTCCCTCCAATTTCTTCCATTTGTTAAGAAAATGTCTAGCTTGTGCCTGTTTCAGCATTGTGCTTTGAAAGCCCATAATTTGTATTCTACATTTCACAGATGAGGAAGAATTTTTGGATTTGGAGTTGATTTGATACTTTTGCAATGATATGATGGAGTGAACGTGTTTTACATGTGCCAAGGACATGAATTTTGGGGGGCCAATGGATGGAATGTCATGGATTGAATTGTGTCCCCCCAAAAAATATCTGTCAGCTTGGCTAGGCCATGATTCCCAGTATTGTGTTATTGCCCACCATTTTGTCATCTGATGTAATTTTCCTATGTGTTATAAATCCTACCTCTATGAAGTTAATGAGGTGAAATTATCGGTAGTCATGTTAATGAGGCAGGACCCTATCTACAAGATTGGATTGTATTTTAAGCCAATATCTTGTAGGATATAAAAGAGAGAAATGAGCAGAGAGACAGAGGGACCTAATACCACCAAGAAACAAAAGCTATGGGAATAGGGCATCCTTTGGGCCTGGGTTCCCTGTGCTGAGAAGCTCCTCAACCAGGGAAGATTGATGACAAGGACCTTCACCCAGAGGCCATAGAGAAAGAAGGCCTTCCCCTGGAGCTGGCACCCTGAATTCAGACTTCAAGCCTCCTAGACTGTGAGAGAATAAATTTCTCTTTGTTAAAGCCATAGGCTTGTGGTGTTTGTGTTATAGCAACATTAGCTAATCAAGACAGGTAGATAAGGAGCTCATATCAAAACAAACAAAACAGAACATTCTCAACTACTTAGAAATGAGAAGAACGTCCTGTCAAAAGTTAATAATAGCCAGGTTTTCTAAAGAGTATTAGTATGATATTGGCCCTCGATTTGAAGTGAGTTTTTAAAAAGCTAGGGCAGACATTAAGAGTTTTTGAATATAACTGGACCTTAAAGAGAAGTTAGATGAAATGGGATTATTAAGCCATTTCTCTACAAAAATGAGTTGATAAAACATTTGTCAAGAAGAAAGGAAAGAATTCATGAATTATGCTGCACAGTTGTTTCTTTATTTCCATGAAGAGTAATTTAAAAAAGGATGGGTTTGCAAGGGAGTAGGAAGAAATCCATTTGGATATGACCACCAGAGTGACGAAATACTGTGGTTCCTTCAGAAATCTAGCAGTCTTTGGTTGGCTGCATAATAAATATGAAGACGCATTAAATATTTAAACAATTCCCCCAAGAGATAAATGATTAATAAAATGAATGAGTCAGAATAAAGTAGTGCTCTGTCAGAATAAATGTTTTTACCGGATGTGTTTGCCAGTAGTTCTCCAAAAAGATGGTACTTATATTACTTCCTAAATAAATAGTGTCATTTAAAACAACTCTAACCTCAAAAGGTCCCTAGTGGTGATAATTCTTCTTTTTCAAAGGGTCTAAGTATTCATTTATTTGCTGCTTTAATTCTGATTAATTATTTAGACCTATCCCTTGATTGGTTTTCTACTTCTAACTTTCTTATAGCTTTTCATGTCTGTCAGAGATTGTCTTTGAAATGTTCGTTCTCTCCTTCATACTATTTCTCAATCTTATACACCACTCTATACTCCCCTTGTAATAAAATTTCCCAGAATGAAGGTCCCTGAACCTAGGCTGTCCCCATGTCAAAGTGGCATCAAGGTCCCGATAGATTTATCATTGAAATTTTATTACATCAAAAATGATTATTGAGTTGTTTACTGCCTTTCAGGTCCTGGTCATAACCAAAATGTAATAATGCCACCACCTCCTTCTACCACCCACTCATTTCAACTCCAGGGCTCCCTTTCTATATTCTGTCTAGGTAATGATTCTTTCTACTTTATTCTCCCTCATAACAATTTCTCTGCAAAAGTCCTATAAATGAGATGGCAAACATTACAATTCTCAGAGAGCTAGAGCACTTGAAGCTGAAATGACCTTCACAAGGTTATGGAACAGGACAAGTGCAGAATGTGATACTCTTCTGAATTCATTCAATGTGTGTTTTTGGTAGATGCTGTTGATTCACTCTTCTACCTGTTTTAACCCTGTACCTGGGGTTGACTCTCCATGGTGAGATAAAGGAGCTAAGAAAACAACAAGCTGCTTCAATTGCTATTATCCCAAGGCGTTTCACAAAAACCATCAGAAAAATGAATCATCCTCCAGCCCAGGGGTTTCCTTCCATGAAAAAAATGGAGCCAAATAGAAAAGGTGAAGTAATGTGGCTTCTTTATACTGGAGTCCCTTGGTGTTAAAAATGGTTAAGATCCCTGGGTGCTAACAAAATAGTTGTAGGCTCAAGCCCCGGAGGAACCTGGAAAGAAAGGCCTGGTGATTTAGTTCTGAAAAATCAGCCATTGAAAATCCTATGGAACGTGGCGATGCCTTGAGTCTGAGTCATCTTGATGGCAACTGGTTACACTAACAAGAACATCTGTGGGAATTACAGCGTGCCTAGAGCGACCACTGAGCTGGGGAATATAGAAATACAGGTCAGAAATTAAAAATACAATACAGAAATTTAAAGGAAAAAAAAAGTGATGGAAGATGAAGCCAAGGAAAATTCCGAGAAATTAGAATAAAAAGATGGATATTAAAAATCAAAGGGAATAGGTCTTTGACAAATTGTAAAAAGCTATTTGAAATTTGCAAAATATTAGTAGGAATTAAAAGAAACTGAGGACTAATGAAAACAGATGGAAATAAATTATCAAATAAATAATATGAGAATATTTCCTAGATGTGATGGTGTGTGTCATCAAATTTGAAGGGCTTGCAGAGGGTTCCATACAATAAAATAAAGTCCTACATCGAAGTACGATATTTTGAATTTTCACCCTGTCAAGGATAAAGGAAAGTTCCTAAAATCATCAGAGTGGAAAAAGTCCCATGCACAAGAAAGGGAATCATAATATCACAGGACTTCTCAATAGCAACAACCTGAAAATCATGAAGTAACCTTCACAATTCTGAAGAGACTTGACTTACAATTTAGAATTCTGTATTCAGTTCACTTATGAATTAATCCTGAGGGTAAAATAAATACATAACTAGACATGCAAACAATCACTAAATATTGATCAGTTTTCCTTTTTACAGAGCTTATGAATGTGCTTCAGAAAAACAAAGGGATAAACTAAGAAATAGGAAACATGATTTAACAGAAGGAAGGAAGAAAAGTACATCTCTGAAGAACAGGAAGTCCCCAACATGCAGTTATGGACAGAGCAGCCTAGAAGCAAGTGGCCTAAGCTGGATATCAGGATGGAAGACTTCACGAGGATCATTGTTGTTGGTGCTGTCGAGTTCATTCCAACTCACAGCTACTCTATGTACAACAGAACAAAACACTGCCCAGTCCTGAGCCATCCTCACAGTCATTGTTATCCTTGAGCCTATTGTTGCAGCCAAAGTTTCAATCCATCTCATTGAGGGTCTTCCTCTTTTCTGATGACCCACACTTTACAAGCATGATGTCCTTATCCAGAGACTGGCCTCTCCTGATAACATGTCCAAAGTATGTGAGACGAAGTCTCACCACCCTTGCTTCTAATGAGCATTCTGGTTGTACTTCTTTAAAGACAGATTTTTTTCATTCTTCTGGCAGTCCATGGTATATTCAATATTCTTCTAAAACACCATAATTCAAAGGCATCAATTATTTTTCAGTCTTTCTTATTCATTGTCCAAGGATAGTCATCAGGAAAAAATGAAAATGGTAGAATCTCTGGTAAAATTGAGCGTTTGTAAAATAATGTTGATAGACTGATAATGCATGAAAATAGGTACATATAAAACTAGACAAATGAAAAATGAAGCAAATATCAATTTCAGGGAAAATAAAAATAACCGATACAGGTCATATAGTACTTATGCATTTTACAAGATATTGCTTATCAGTGGGCAATATTTACATAGTCATATAATATAAAAACTGACAATCAATATAAACAAAAATGTCGATTGAACTTTTTAAAGGAAAATGGTGGGAATATTAGAGAGAAGTATAAAAAGAAAGCTAATTTCTCATCTTCCATTAGATGAATTCAATTTTAATCAAACAGTGATTAAAATTGATAAATTAAGACATATCACTGTATCCACCTTACCTATGACCGTGGAGATAAATAATCAAAGACAAGGCTTAAAAATAAAGTTATGACTTCTGGGGAGCATCCTTCAGGTAGGGCAGACTAGAGAAGGAAGGGTACCGATATTTGTTTTTATATAAACCTTTAATACAATTTGACTTTTTAAAAAATTACCTCCTGTTTTACTGATTAAAATAAAAACTTGTCAGTTGTTAATTTAACAGAAAAAAAAAACCATGTATACTCTAACATGAACATATAAATCCAGAAGAACGTAAAGAAGAAAGTGAAATTCACTCTTAAGATCCCAAATTAGAGATAAGAGCTTCTGCTTCTGAGATAATAGCTACTATTTCTAAGGCCCAAGTAAATATTTTTGAATCTGTTTAAACATAATTAATATAATTTTGAATATGGAAATATGTGTATACACACATACATATAAAACTAATTATCCCCACCTTAATTTACCGATGAATTTGAGTTTTTAATTTACTGATAGAGAACACAATAATTAGTCTTTAGAACAAATATATGTATATATAGTTCCTAGTTGCTGTTGAGTTCAACTCATGGTGATCTCATGTGTGCAGAGTAGAACTGCTCTTTAGGGTTTTCAGGGCTTTACTTTCAAAAGTAGATTGCTAGGCCTGTCTTCCAAGGGGCCTCTGGGTCAGTTTGAACTCCTTACCTTTTGGCTAGTAGTCAAGTGCTTAACTCTTTGTACAATCCAGGGGCTATATACATATATATATACACATATTTCATCTACCCCAATTTTAATACTATGAACTTGAGCTGGTTAAATTTTATTTGATAATGTAGGTATATATGCAATGGTAGGAAAAAACTTAAAAAATAAAACTAGAAAGGCATAGCAAGTGAAGGAGAGATGCCTATGTTCTAATTGGAAATGTGCGTTCCATTGCAGGTATCTGAGAGAAAAATGTTCCTGGCAGAAAGTCCAGCAAGGATACAGGGTCAAAGCTGAGAACATGCTGGAATGTTTGAGAAACAACCAAGAGGCCAATATGGCTAGAACAGAGAATAAGGGGAAGAATAGTAAGCAGTAAATTCAGAGAAGTAATGACTTGTTACAACAAACTGAAAAGATTTTGGCTTTTCTTCTGATTGTCTTGGGATTCCGGCAGAGTTTGGGGGATGGGAGTGACAATGTCTGATTTATACTTTCGCAGGTTCACTCTGATTTTGTGCTAGGTTCAGTGTTCCAAGGGAGAGGTAATGATAGATTCAACCATGGTCTTAAAGGTGGAGAGGTTAGAGGAGATCAGATTCTGAAAATGTGAATAAAAGGGAGAGCTGTTGGGATTTGCTGTGAATTGAAGACAGACCCCTTTTGTCTTCCTTTTGCCTCCAGTTTACCCAACAGCTCCTCACGCTTAAAAAAAAAAAAAGATGAAATTACATCCAAAGCCAAAATTTCAGGGTCTGTATATTTTTCACACTTTTTCCTGTGGTTATAGAGGTTTGATGTTATTAGTCTTATGATTCAGTTGTTGGTGGTTCCATCCCCCACCCCACCCACATACACAGTGCAACAATGAAAAAAATGTTGTTTGCCAGCAGAGAACCATGAAGGCATTAACTCACTTTTTTTTTTTTTAATGGCCATGGAAGTCTAATGACACAGAAAAGCTCTGACAGGGATCCTCAGAGGATTACAAATTGATATGAACACAAGTTTCCCATTAGGAACATCATGTTATCTAGTTTTATAAGCAATTACCTGAGTTTCCCAGTGTTAAAGACTTTGAAAATATAATATAAATTATAGTGAAAACTTATAGGCCTGTATCAGGTCTCAAAATGTCATAGAAATTTTTTAAAAATGGAAGAATTATTTACCTGTATATATCTCCACTCTCCTCTCATTGGAGTAAGCTATTAGATCTGCCAAGCATAAATAATAAAAGGGTCTGGGTCAGGTTGTGTTGTTACATAGTACAGACCAGACACGAGCAAGCTTTCAATTACACATATTTGTACGGCTTCCCATGCCAATCCGTGTAGCAAACAACTACCCTGAGTAGACAGTGTTCTGGAATTTGATTGGGTTAGGATAAAGATAAAGCTTTGTTGTACTCAAAACAATTATAGATTGTTATATGTATTGCACTTAGAGGTACAAGCTAAGTAATCTACCCAGGATCACAGCGTCAATTAGTGACAGGAAGAATTCTCAAACTCTGATCTCCTCTCTCATAATTGAGGTTTTTTTTTTTTTTTTTCCCACCATGATACAATGCCCAGTCTTGTTCAGATTAGCTTATTTCAGTTACATATAAATGCACCTGCTTAATATTGATCCAAGGAGCCCTAATGGTGCGACAGTTAAGCCCTTGGCTGCTAACTGAAAGGTTGGCTGTCGAACCCTCTCAACTGCTCTGTAAGAGAAAGAACTGGTGATCTGCTCCCATGAAAATTACAGCTTGGAAAACCCTATGGGACAGCACTACTCTGTCACATGGGGTCACTGGGAATTGAAAATTGATTTAACAGCATCAAACAACAGTAGAGAGTCAGCTTTACTTTTCAAGACAGTTTCAGTGCATCAAGGCAACATTTTTTTTTTAACAAAAGATTGAAATTAAATTAAATACTGGTAAACTAAGGAGGAAGAAGGAACCCTGGTCGCCGGTGGCACAATAGTTAAGAGCTTGGCTGCTAACCAAAAAGGTTGGTGGTTTGAACACACAAGCTGCTCTGCGGGAGAAACACGTGGCAATCTGCTTCTATAAAAATTATATTTTCAGGAGCCCTATTGAACAGTTCTACTCTCCTATAGGGTTGTTAAGAGTCGGAATCTCTTTGATGGCACACATCAACAAACTAAGGAGACAGTATAGCAACATGACTAAGTGACTGGCATCTGCATTTAAATTCCAGAAGCACATTTCTTACATGGGTGATATTGGTTAACTTATATTAACTCAGTGTATTTGAATTGTTTTCTTCTATAAACCACAGGTGTTAATGTCACCTACCTCAGATGTTGCCTCTGAGGATGAAATGAGTCAAAGCATGGAAATCACCTAATATAGTGCCTAGCACATACAAAATATTAGTACAATTAGGAGGTTTTTTTACTAAACTGACAGGAACCCTCTTTATGATACTAATATCATTTTGATTCTGCACAGAGTTTCCTGCTGTTGAAGAAAAACAACATTTTAAACTCAGAAAATTAGGCAATACGTGGCCAAAGGCTTAGTGGCTGATACACGCCCTAGAGGTGCTGAGGTTTGTTATATTATAAATAATACCGTTCACATTCTTCCTCCCAAGTTTCTGCAGCATGGTAAAGGTAATAATGTGTAACTGATGGAATTTCAAATAAAGCATTTTTAAAATATTTGTTCAGTGAACTTTTTGCTCTTTGCCTTTTGTCTTCTTGTGGTTGTTAACATTCTGGTGCCATCCCCATTCATCTTATATATTTCTTTCAGTTCCACTCATGACGTCCCCTTAATTGGTTCAGGACTCCTATTTTCTTTTCTTTTTGGAATTGAGAAAAGATATGTGATAGTAGTTGTTAAGAAGTTTATATGCTAAGTTGGGAGATTCAGACCTGGAGAAAGACACAGCAGAGTAGGTCTCTCATTAAAAAGAGAATAAAACTTTAGTCAGCTTTTCACGGTATATGAATTACAATAAGTACTTTGGAAGACCTTACGTGTACCACAACCTAGCAGGGTGCCATATGGTAAAATCCTATTTTAGTCCTAGAGGATGCTTTTGCCTGTGTAGGGTGCTAAATCTGTCAAGAGTATTTTATTCCTGACAACCTAGAATGCTGAGATAGTCTATAAACCTATTTACATATTTACGATATTCTCAGGATGTAATTCACAGATCAGAAATTTTTGGATGAACGCAGCAGAAGAAAGCAGAAATAAGAAAGCGTTTTTTTTTTTTTTTTTTTTTTCAGGAAAAAGTGCTAAAAAGAATGAGGAAAAAATATCTTCTCATGATCCAGACATTAGGGGTGACTTAGAACATTCTCACAATAACAGCCTGTTCTACAAGGCATGCAATTCATGGTAGCTCAGAGAGGTGAAATCTTGCTTTGTCAACATCTACGTCAGGGGCTATTGGTAGGCATGAGTGGGTTGTCTATTAAATTTACCAGTCACATGAATGTTCAGATTCTAGATGTGTGATGTAGAAAAACAGATTCGTTAAGAGTTTCTAGGCAAGCAATACGTTGCTTCTTGGAAGAAAGAGTTGTAGATAACAAAATATCCCTTAATTCCAAGTTGATATCACTTGTGAATTTATCTTTTTCTGAACAAAGGGATAAATAGCACATTATAGTTAGCACATTATGACCAGAGAAAGGCAATGAAAAGGCAAACATATTTAAAAAAAACACACACCTACTGGAAGACAGGGAACTCAATATGGTATGTTTAAAAAATGTCCAACTGGATGAAAATCCACAAAACCTGGAAGTCCATAAAGAATCTGCATATGTTGTAAAAGAGCTTTTTTGGACCTGATGGAAAGGATCCCTGGTGGAGCAGTGGTATATCACTTGGCTGCTAACCGAAAAGTCAGTGGTGCCAACCCACCAGCCGCTCTGCTGAAGAAAGATGTGACGGTCTGTTTCTGTAAAGTTTTACAGCTTTGGAAACCCTCTGGAGCAGCTCTACTCTGTCCTATACAGTCACTATAAGTAGGAATAGACTCAAAATCCATGGGTTTGGTTTGGTTTGGTTTTAGGCCTGACTATTATATCACAGATAGTTGATACCTCAGCCTCTCCTTCTACAAACACTTGTGAATGCTGCATAAAATACAACAACAGTAAATGAGTACTAACCACAGCCAAAATGAAGAAGAGAAATCTATAGGTTCTGGAATGAGGAGGAATCACAAATCCATGGCAGTAAGGGTCCAAGTGGTGGTTGTGATTTTACGAATGTCTGTAATTAAAAAAGGACACACCACAAAAGTTAAAAATTCTCATTTGAATTGCTCAATTTTGAAAACTTGGACAAACACTAAAAGTAACTCAACGCTTTCTTCTGTCGATCAGTAACAACTGTAGACAGAGAACATTGCAACCATAGCTTTGGCTGGGAATGAATGTGAAAAAGATTTTGAGATACTTGCAATAACTCTAATGTGTGTAAGAAATGTGATTTCTAATGGCGGCAATGCCACAGATTCTGTTAATACTACTGTAATTTACTAGGTACGTTGTGGAATAGTAGATTCCAGTTACATCTTGATTAAAGATGTGATTTTGCCATCAAATTTCAGACCCTTAAAATCTATCTATGAATCTCATGGAGGCAACTGGATCAAAGGTTAAGAACTCCTACTCTCTATTTTTTATCTTGTTTAATCTTTACATGACCCCTAACATATGACCCCTACAAGGGAAGAATTATTATTGTTTAGCTGATGAGACAACTGAAGGGCAGAGAGTTTGAATCTTTTTTCTTAAATTATACAAGTAAATCGTAAAGCTGGGGTTCTGACAAAGGCAAACTGATGTGGGCATATTTGCTTTTATTTTAATTGTAAACTAAATTCTTACACATTTTTATTTCTATGTCTATATAGCCACATTTTTGTTTTTTCCCTATCCATTCATGGATCAAGGAGCCCTGGTGGCACAGTGGTTAAGCACTGGGCTGCTAACTAAAAGGTCAGCAGTTCCAAACCACCAGTCACTCCAAGGGAGAAAGATGTCTGCTTCATAAAGATTATAGCTTTCAAAAGCCTATGGGTTTTTAATCTGTCCTATAGGATTGCTATGAGTTGGAAATGGGCTCAATGGCAATAGAGTATGGGTTATTCATGGGTCATGTCCATTATGGCATAATTATTACATTTTTTAAAATTTATTGTAATATTTAGTAAGACAATTTCTCTCTCAATAGTTTGCACGTTTTTTGTTCTTTTTTCAATATCCAGATTAATTATCTGAATTTTGAGGAATGACTTTTGTAAGTTTAGGTTTATTGAAGTGTAATCTACATGCCCAAAAATTCATCGTTTTCTGAGGTATAGATGGTGAGTTTTACACATGCATAAAAACACCGCCACAATAGAGACATAGAACATTTCCATCAACCCCTAAAAATTCCTTCATTTTCTTTTGTCATTTCCTTCCCCCCTAAACTTAAAAAAAAAAAAAGAAGCTGTTTAAGGGTAAACATTAAGCCAGAGGAGGTGAAGAAGGTTTTTTGTTGTTTTCCAACCAGACCCCCCAAAAAAGAAGGAGGAGGAGGAAGACGATAAATCATAAAGGAAATGATTGGCAAATTTCACTAAGCTCTTTTTCAAACATTTTTTTAAAACT
Source organism: Elephas maximus indicus (assembly GCF_024166365.1). Classification (NCBI taxonomy): domain Eukaryota; kingdom Metazoa; phylum Chordata; class Mammalia; order Proboscidea; family Elephantidae; genus Elephas; species Elephas maximus. The sequence goes on along the minus strand of NC_064828.1, from coordinate 39,261,087 downwards.
AAGTTTAAGTAAACAGGAGCAATCTTATGTAACAATAATAACAGAATACCCTGACTAAAGAGAATTGAGTAATGTTAGGACTGAACTATTAAATCTAAGATTTGGAAAGCGATTGAGTTGAGCGAGGTTTAGGAACAGAATTTTGCAAGAAAAAAAAAAGAAAAGAGGGGTGATGAGTTTTCAGGGGTTTAATATGGTATCAAGCACATAATCTGAAAAAATTTTGACTTGGTGATCTGTAACTTTCATCTTTTAAAAGGCTGAAGGAATAAGAAGGAAACCAGTTACTCAGGAACCAAATGCAGTTACCAGGAACATACTTGTTGAAGTGAAAATAACAAAAAACTTGTAAGAAAGCAAACACATTGCTTTTGTGTTAAACATCAGGGAATGTCTGAGAAAGCCAGCTATGTTTCTTGGATTTTAGATATATCATTTAATAAAAACACTACATAGATGTGTTTGGTCCCATATTCTGATACTTAAAAAAAGGTGACTTCAAAGTGGCTAGAAACACAAAGTCAAAATCCTGTAAAATCCTTTCCAATCCCTCTGTCAGAAATATCAACATCAACTTTCACCAAAGGGTATGATAAAATTCATATTTCAGTAATTATGACTCATAAAAAAATGACTTATACAAACCATTTTATTTCCTATTCATGGTGGAAAAGGGTTTCATTTTATGGAAAAGTTCTTGCTTCACATAATGGAGCTCTAATTATGAAACTCTGGATATTGGCTAGCAGAAAAATGATGTATTAACAGATAGGTTACATTTCCTCTGCATCACTGATCACATCATGCCTCCTTCTATTACGAAGTATTTGAAAATAGTCTGCTCTTGTGATCCCCATTCCTCATGCCATTCCCTCCTCAAGCCACTGCAATCTGGCTTCTGCCTTCATTGAAATTATTAGTCCAGACACTATTATAACTGCTAAATGTAACAAATATTTTTCAATCTTAATTCGTGTTTATTTTTCCTTCTGTTGTTTTTCACATTGTAGATTACTCCTTAAACTTTGCTTAAAACTGTTTCCTTAATTTCTGTAATCAAACTGGAATTTTCTTCTAAATAACCTTGGCCTTATCTTCCATCTGCTGGTATACCCCACTGTTTCCTCCTCAATGAATTACTTTTCTTATACTAAATTTCTCCTCAAAACGTCTCTACCACTTTTGTGACTTTAACTCCTACTTTTGTAGTCTGATGACTCCAAAATCCAAAATTTTAACTTTAATCTGTCATAAGAATATTAAACATGTTTATTCAACTAACTTCTGGACTTTGATCTTTCAGGGATCCTTTAAAGCTATGTATGATGTCCAAATGGAACCCATCAACTTTTTCCAAAATCATTTTTCCTCCTAAATTCCATGCAACTTGTTGTTCCACCAACAATTCAGATATCTAGCAAAAATTTTTGTATGTTTGTTTTTTAATCCCAGTAGCCTTACCCCTACATTTAATCTGCAAGTCTTAGTGACCATTTTAAATGGAAATCCTGGTGGCATAGTGGTTAAGAGTTTGGCTGCTAACCAAAAGGTCTATAGTTTAAATCCACCAGGCACTCCTTGGAAACCCTATGGCTGAAGTTCTACTCTGTCCTATACGGTTGCTATAAGTTGGAACCAACTCGATGGAGATGGGTTTTAGTGACTATTTTTATTCCTGGGTCCGCTGTGCCAATTTGGGCCCTCATCGTCTTTGACCCAGACTATTGAAAATAGCTTCCTAATTTTGTCTCTCAATTCCTGAATTCCATCCTCCACTCTTATCAGCATATCAATTTACCTAAATCATAGATCTCATGTGACTCATCTACTTAAAATCCTTCAAAATCTCTTGTTTACCTAAAAATCTAAAAATTTTAGTATGTATATAAAGATCTGAATGGCCTTATCCCGCCTTCCTCTCTAGTTTTAGTCTCCTCCTATGTACTTGGCACTTCAACAATAACAACTACTTAAAAAGCACTGAACACATCATGCCAAGTCATGATTACATGACTTTGCCCAAACTCTTCCTTCTGCCTTAAAAAGACACATTTATACCATTCTTTCCTCCCCTGTTAAACAACACTTTGTTTTTTAAGACTCAACTCACACATCACCTCCTCCGTTTATTCTTCTAGCGTTTTTCTCTTGTTAGGCTAACTATAACTCATCTATTTTTCACAGTACTGTATACAACACATCAATGACATTTTGAATATAACAATAAAATATCACTCTATGTCCCTTCTCTTTTCACATCCTTATCTCAATAGTGGCGATTCATTAGAAGCCACTGTATGCTTCTTTTATCAACATAGCCTAGTAATTAATTGACATGTAACAGAGTTCAATATATGATGATTGAAATGAAATGGAAAAAGAAAAAGCAACCTACACAGGTTATCTTAATAAGAGGGTAGAAATATGCCTTAACAGAAAATACTAAAACATACGTATTTAAATACCTATTGCACTTCTCCAATGCATGTAACCCCCTTCAAATATTTTTCCTGACTGTCATCAAGGGAATTCTTATGTGAAGTAGAGGTCCTGGCTCAATTAGAGATTCTCCTAACCCTAATAGTCCATCATTCAAATTTTGTGCCTCCCTTAGAGTCAAATTTACAACCCGCTTAAATTTCAGCTGCTAACCAAAACGTCGGCAATTCAGATCCACTAACAGCTCCTTGGAAACCCAATGGGCAGTTCTATTCTGTCCTATAGGGTTGCAGTGAGTGGAAATCAACTCCATAACAACATGTTTGGTTTGGCTTTGTGTTAGATTTGGGCTAATAGAACTACAACCCCTAAGTAATAATCTGTGTGTGAAGATGCAGAAAAAAATCACATACGCTTATTTGTTGAATGTTTTAGTTCCTGCACTCTCTGATACTTGATTTCGTCTCAAAAAAAAATTGTCTTGTTTAATTCCTCATTGTCTTTTAAAGATGGTGTGCAATCTCCACAAAAGGGGGTAGCACTTAAGTTGACTTTTTTAAATTGATGAATATATTTGAAAATAAAATTCTGAGAGATAGAGTTTGATCTTGCTGGTCTTTCAAACATCTGAAATGTTAAACACAGCTCTCTTATTTCTTGGTCCTGATTCTGTACTGGAAAGTGCCCTGCATTTTCTTTCTACTGCTCTTCTTCTTTCCTGGTTTGGACTTTTTAAACACTTACCAAAGAAACTTGTGATTAATGACAGTTAGAACTTATCGGACTTGAAGGACAAATGCTTGCTTCACCAGTTAAGGGAACGAGCTAATCAAAATGAAGAAGTGCAGGGCAAGGGAGAACAGGACGAGAACCGAACGTAGTGAATCTATATGGATTCACTTGAAGTGATGAACTGTTAACTTTTCATTTACTGCATCACAAACTTGCCTCAACCTTTATCTGTATTAAGAATAATGGAGCCGTTTTTATGAAAAAGTATAAAACTTCTCAAATTAAGTCTTCCTCCTCCTCCCTTTATTTTATAGCTCCTGGTTGGTATTATTCCAGCTTCTTCACAGAGAAAATGTTTCACAATCTCTCTCACAGACTGGAAAAACTTTCCACCTCCACAGTTACAAATCCTACTCTAACAAACTAAACTGGCTGTCTTTTCAGAGACTATACCTCATACTTCAGAGCAAAATTGAGACTGAACTTTCTATTTGCTGAAAAGGTGACACAATTTTCTTTTATATGTTGTCTTCTCATTCTTTGCCTTTCCCATGACCTCAGAGGAGTGGCTGCCTCAAATATTTCAATGCTAGATTGTTTGTGAACTAGAGATGAATCAGTCTGGAAAAGGAGGCAGAAATCCTTTTGGTGGAAGGGCTCCAGGTAACAATTCAGGTTTTGTCATGTTGATATTTGCTATGTGTTTCATAAAAAAAAAAAATCACACCACTGATAGAAACTCAGACTTCTAGCAGAGTAACCTAGCTGGCTATGTGTTCTTTCTTTCCACCTAGTTGCTGCAAAATTAAAGAGAAATGGATTAGAAAAACAGGGATTGAGATTTTTTACTGTTATCTGAAGTTTTTTCATATATGTGTAATGGCTCTAATTAGAAAAACAAACTTATGTTCTTCAAAGTGATATGGAAAATGAAATTATATATCAAAGAATTGTGCCTACAATGACCTTCGCAGAAGTTTGTGTGAGGATATGAGATGATAGGACAGACTATAAAAGGAAATTTACTGTATTTGAAAACATAAAGTACCCTGGGAATTTACTTTTTTCTCTATTGGTTGGTTCTACATAGAGGATCATTTATATATCTCTTTAAAACACTTTTGATGGAAATGTGCTAATCTGTTTAGTAAACCATCACTGGACGAAGCAGGAATGACAACTAGAAGGTGAAACGACATAGGAAATGAAAAGTAATTCGGTTATTTTTCTTTCCATGTTTTTCATTGTCTTTATTTTTTTCTTCCTTTAATATTCTTCCCAAGGAGAGTACTTGTTGTTCTATTTAGAGGTCTCCAGGGGGCGATGAAGAGAAAAACATCATCTCCCCTTTGCAAGTTACTTAAGGGATCCAATGCAGTAATGGGAACAACGTTCCCAAAGTTGTTCTTGGACATCAGATGCCTGTTGGATTTGGCAGATTCAGTGGCTAGTACTTTTCCTTCAGCCAAGTTACTGGAAGCCCCTCCTTCCTTACTCCTTCTTCTCCTCCCATACACATAAGATCCCTATGGACACTCAGTACTTTTAAACATTTTTTAGAGTGTTCATTTTGCTCTGTTATTAACAGAGCTTTTTATTCTAATGTACAAGTGTTTCATAATTTTTTTTTAAACTCTTTCATGTTTCAGGAAGCTACTCTTTAGTATACCTCAGGGGATAAATTCTAATACCTAGGTTCAGTGTTTACAAATCACTTTGACATATAATTATTAGGTTTATTAATAGGACTGAACTTCCACCTCATTAGGAAGAATTCAAGTTGCCTCTTTCCCTGAGGAAATTATGTGGATGTGTTTTAGGTGCAGTTTGTTTCTGTAGTCAACTCACCTAAAATACAACCTAGATATTTAGGAGATGGGGAAAAAATTTTATTAGAAACTGGAAAAATGCATTTATAAAGCTGACTCTAAAGTTTCTTCAAAAAGATGCAGGAAATATAATAACAAAAACAACGATGTAAAAGAAGAATAAGATGGGAAGAAAAATATGACTATCTGATTTTCGGACTAGACAAAGCTATGGTAATCAAGACAGAGTTCACACAAAAAAACGCACATGTGTGATTTTAGCAAACTGTGTTCATAATCACCAAAACTTGGGAACAACCCAAATATCCATCATGAAGTGAATGGGTAAACAAACTAGTAGATCCATAAGCCAGTATACTACTCAGTTAAAAAAAAAAAAAAAATTGCGCCCACAAAACCTTAGATAAATCTCAAAGGCATATACTGATTGAAAGAATATAAACTCAGGGGGCTACACATTGTAGTATTTCCTTCATACGATATTCTTGAAAAGACAAATTTACAGTGATGAGGAATAGATCAGTGGTTGTCAGGGATCAGGGGTGAGGAAGAGTTTCATTTGGCAGATTTGGTGACAAATCAAAGAGATAGCAAAAAGGAGTTTTTTCAGGTGATGGAAATGCTGTGTACCATCATTGTGGTGGTGGTCACATAAACACATACAAAGTTAAAATTCATACATTTTTATGACAAAAAAAAAGTCCATTTTACTGCATGGTAATTTTAGAAAAATAAAATTAAAAATGCATCTATGCAAAAAGGGAAATAATGTTTTAGCTTGGGTTAGTTTTAATGTTCTTTTATTAATACAAATGAGGGAAGAAAGAATGGTTAATTCACTAAGGTTCTCTAAATACATGATACTATTTTGAAGATAATAATTAACTTTCCATTTTTTATTAGATAAATGATGGTTAATGAGATAAAGGATTAAATTTCAAGCAGAATATTTTAAATAACATTAGAAAGACAAAAAACTTGAGTTAATGGCAGAAATAGTAGAAAGTCCTGCACATGTCTAAAATAAATGATTAATTTATATATTATTGGGTATATTAAATTGATTAAAAAAAAAAACAACTATGAGAACACCTATTATTTCACAAGCCCAGCAACAGAGGACAGAAAGGTAGAGATAAAAGAAAAATCAGTTAACAGCAGCTGCTTTAAAAAATACGTATGTGTTTCCCTTTTCTGACTTTTTGGTTATAATTTTTTATACCTGTAGAGTTTAGGAAAAATTTGACTTTGTTTATATATGTAGTTACTTCACTCTGTTCAGTTATGAAGGAAAGAGATGATAGGACATTACTATGCTCTAGTAACAACGTCATTAAAAGATTAAAATTCCATAGCCTAAATATTATATTTGATGGCCAAGTTATTTTTTAAATCTATTTTAAAGTATGTCTGGATTCTAAGCCCTATTATTATAAAACTGCCAGTGAGATTTGACCAGCAATCAAGCTGGATAAACCTAGTCCCCAAATTCCCTTGATTCTTTTTTCAGAATTAAAGCAAAATACTAAAAATGCCAGCCAAAATGGTGCAAAATAATTTTTTTCTTCCTATTTACACAGGTACATTATATTCCAGTTTAGATGGAGTAGACAAGATCATTAACAAAATAAAATATGGTTAACTGAGTGTCTTAGTCATCTGGGCTGCTATAACAGAAATACCACAACTGGATCATTTTAACAAAGAAAAGTTTATTCTGTCACAGTCCAGTAGGCTAGAAGTCCGAATTCAGGGCACTGGCTCCAGAGGAAGGCTTTGTCTCTCTGCTGACTCCAGAGGAAGGCCCTCATCATCAGTCTTCCCTTGGTCTGGGAGCTTCTCAGAGCAGAAAGCTGAGGTCCAAAGGACACACTCTGCTCCTGGCACTGCTTTCTTGGTGGTATGAGATCCCCCTGTCTCTCAGCTCACTTCTCTCTTTTATATCTCAAAAGAGATTGGCTTAATACATATCTAATCTTGTAGACCTCATCAATACAACTGCTGCTAATCTATCTTGTTATATCATAGTGATAGGATTTACAACATGTAAGGAAATCACATCAGAAGATAAAATGGTAGACAATCATACAAGGGAATCAAGACCTAGCCAAGCTGACAGATATTTTGGGCGGATACAATTCAATTTACGACACTGAGTAATAACTTAACTGTACAAAGTAGTATGAATATTAAGAGCTAGATTTTCATGAAAAGCTTATGAAATCACACTGATTCCATATATAATTTACTAGTTTTCAAGGGTTTAAAGTCTTTAAAAATAGGAAAAAAGTATACTAAATTTAATTTTTATCTTCTTCAGACAATTTTTCAGTATTACTTATGAAGTAATTTACCATGAAGTCTTGTACTTTTTTTTTTTTCTGGCTTGAATTGGTATTTAAATCTTCTTTTGGTATGAGAGCAAGAAGTGTTGCCTTGGCCTTCTTTGTATGGCTCTCACTACCTAGTAGAGTATATTTCTCTTATTTATTAAATGTTCATTGATTTTATTTTTATTTCACGTGACTAGTAAAAATCAATAATTTTAATTTATGCCTGCTCTGACTTTGACTTCTGACTTCTGTTTCTAGCTCCTCTGTGTAGACATTATCAAGTACTGTAGGCTGTCCTAGTAAGCCTACACTGTCTTTGCAAAATTTTGCAATTAGCTTTATCATTTGGTTTACTCTGAATATACCCTCGTACTTCTTAATGTACAAAATGTTTTCATTTCTATTATTGTCTTTGCTATTCTTATCACATCTTTGTTATTCAGTTAAGGTTTTCAGTGGAGATGTAATCATTTTCTTATAAAAGATAAGAGAACTGAAGCTTAGAGAAGCAAAGTGCCTTCAGAAGTCCTTGAAGTAATTTACAGAAGAGGTTAGAGCTCCTACATAGACTTGCTGATTCCTGTTTCAATGTTCTTTTCACAGGTCCACACTACACCTAATTTATCTTCTGGGAGAATGAAACCATAAACAAAAACTACTTTTTTAAAAATTTCCCTTTTTTTTTTTTAACTTCCAAAATCTAAAATTTTCTAATGATAGTCTTATGAACTTACATTCTCTTTTTTAAATATAAATATTTAATAACTATAAACATGCCCTTATGACCTGCTGTATGTTCAAGTGATATATGATTAGGCCTAGAAAAAATCATGTAGTAGGCTGATAGGAAAATTTAATACACTCAGCCCCTTACTTCTCATCTATTCTTATTAATTTTGCATGAAATACGCCAATAAATTAACTCCTGGAATCTGCTGGTTGTAGGATATGCTGATGCATATGTTTTATTAGTTTTATAGAGAATAAAGCCATAGTTTACTAAAGAAAAAGTCAAGAAAAGGGAAAAGTTAAATGGGATGTAAAGTTGAGGGTAACGCTGAGTTTTCAGAAGATTTTTTATGTAAATACCCTTATATATAAATATGCTGGACTTATATTTTGATATTATTCCTTTTAATTGTTTCATTTAATTGAACATGTGCTTGTTAATCAATTGTCTCTGAGGGTATGAGGCACAGTATATTCATTAATGCTCCAAAGATTTTAATGCTCAGTTAAGAAACACAAATTTAACCACCTAATTGCCTCTGGTGGCACAGTGGTTAAGATCTTGGCTGCTAACCAAAAAATTGGCAGTTTGAATCTATCATCTACTCCTTGGGAACCATATGGGGCAGTTCTACTCTGTCCCATAGGGTCACTATGAGTTGGAATTGACTTGAGGGCAATCAGTTTTGGTTTTTTAATTGCCAAGATGGCTTTGCTATTTGAATATTTTCATTATGTTCATAAAAACAACATGCACATGGTAAGTATTGTATAAATGCTTGTTGTTCCATAATAACTGATAATATTATGAAATGAGATCAATGACATCAGAGACAGGGATAATTTAGCTCTTATTATGCATAATGGTTATAACAATGTATATATGCTGCTTGTCAAATAGCCCCAAGTTTTCCAATTTTTCGGTGTAATTCCAAGAATTAAAATTTTATTAAAAGCATTCATAGGTCTTTCTTTCTTAGGTATTATTTTTGTTTGTTGTTTTTGTCCCTTAGGTAATTTTTATTTTAATTCTTTAATTGAAAGAATAATAATAAAAAAAAAACTTATAAAATATGAGCCATTGTTTTGGTTTCCTCACTGTGTGGATGGAAAGAACATTATTCCAGTTTCTGGTTTTTTTTATGGGGGCGGGGTTATGTATACTTTTTTAAAAATTTTAATCAGGCTTCTTGTTAATGGATTCAAAATATTTTTTTCTTCTACTTCTCACTCCAAGTTTATGTTCAATGTTATAAGAGACATGTCCATGTTCTAGAATAAAAGCTCCTCTTTTGTTCTTAAATAATAAGATATAGAGAATCATACTTGAGGCATGCTTCTTGGTTGATTTCTTGCCTTTGCAGAAATATCATTGAATCTTTGGACTCAATATTTAGAATAATGCCAAAAAAAAAAAAAAGACATGAAAGACACAACTCCCTATGCTTGGCTGCACCTAGTTTTGATTCTATTAAACTTGAATTTTTAAAACTCCAACACAAATGAAGACATGGACCAATCTCTTTAAATATATATATATTTATATGTATATATAGTTCATTAAAAAAAGTTGCCATTGAGTAGATTCCAACTCATGAAGTATGAATCTAGGAAAATTGGAAATCATCAAAAATAAAATGAAATGCATAAACATCAATAGTCTAGGCATTAGTGAGCTGAAAAGGACTGGTATTGGCCATTTTGAATTGAACAATCATATGGTCTACTATGACGAGAATGGTAAATTGAAGAGGAAAGATGTTGCATTCTTTGTCAAAAAGAACATTTCAAGATCTATCCTGAAGTAGAATGCTGTGAGTGATAGGATAATATCCATAAAACCTACAAGGAAGACTAGTTAATACGAATATTACTCAAATTTGCCTCCCAATCACTAAGGCCAAAGATGAAGAAATTGAAGCTTTTTACCAACTTGTACAGTCTGAAATTGATTGAACGTGCAAACAGGATGCACTGATAATTACCAGTGATTGGAATGTGAAAGTTGGAAACAAAGACAGATACGTAGCTGGAAAATATGGCCTTGGTGGTGGAAATGATGTCAGAGATCACATGATAGAATTTTGCAAGACCAACCGCTTCTTCATTGCCAATAACGGTTTTCAACAACATAAACAATGACTATACACTTGGACCTTACCAGATGGAATACACAAGAATCAAATCAACTATATCTGTGGAAAAAGGCTATAGAAAAGCTCAATATCATCAGTCAGAAAAAGGCCAGGGGCCAACTTTGGAACAGACCATGAATTGCTCATATGCAAGTTCAAGTTGAAGCTGAAAAAAAATTAGAACAAGTCCATGAGAGCCAAAGTACAACCTTGAGTATATTCCACCTGAATTTAGAGACCATCTCAACAATAGATTTGACTCAGTGAACACTAATGACCAAAGACCAGACAAGCTGTGGAATGACATCAAGGACATCATACATGAAGAAAGCAAGAGGTCATTAAAAAGAGAGGAAAGAAAGCAAAGACCAAAGCAGGTGTCAGAAGGGACCCTGAAACTTCCTCTTCAATGTCAAGTAGCTAAAGCAAATGGAAGAAGAGATGTAGTAAAAGAGCTGAACAGATTTCAAACGGCAGCTTGAGAAGACACAGTAAAGTATTATAATGAAATGTGCAAAGACCTGGAACTAAAAAACCAAAAGGGAAGAACACGATCGACATTCCTCAAGCTAAAACAACTGAAGAAAATTCAAGCCTCGATTTGCAATAGTGAAGGATTCTGTGGGCAAAATACTGAAAAATGCAGGAAACATCAAAAGAAGGTGGAAGGAATACACAGGGGCACTGTAGCAAAAAGAATTTGTCAGGTTCAATCATTTCAGGAGGTAGCATATGATCAAGAACCGATGGTACTGAAGGAAAAAGTCCAAGCTGCTCTGAAGACGTTGGCAAAAAACAAGGCTCCAGGAATACCAATTGAGATATTTCAACAAATGGATGCAGAACTGGAGGTGGTCACTCCTCTATGCCAAGAAATTTGGAAGACAGCTACCTGGTCAACCTACTGGAAGAGATCCATATTTATGCCTATGCCAAAAAAAATTGATCCATCTGAATGAAGAAATTATCAAACAATATCATTAATACACAGGCAAGTAAAATTTTGCTAAAGATCATTGAAAAGCAGTTGCAGCAGTACATTGGCAGAAAACTACCAGAGAAATTCAAGCTAGATTCAGAAGAGGACATGGAACTCAGGATTTCATCGATGATGTTAGATCGATCTTGGATGAAAGCAGAGAATACCAGAAAGATGTCTACCTGTGTTTTACTGACTACACAAAGGCATTTGACTGTGTGGATCATAATAAATTTTGGATATCATTGTGAAGAATGGGAATTCCAGGACACTAAATTGTGTTCATGAGGAACCTGTACATAGACAAGAGGCAGTTGCTCGAACAGAACAAGGGGATACTTCCTGGTTTAAAGTAAGGGAAGGTGTGTGTAAGGGTTGTATCCTTTCACCATACTTTTCAATCTGTATGCTGAGCAAATAATCTGAGAAGCTTGACTATATGAAGAAAAACTGGGCATTAGGATTGGAGGAAGACTCATTAACAACCTGTGTTATGCAGATGACACAACCTTGCCTGCTGAAAGTGAAGAGGACTTGAAGCACTTATTAATGAAGATCAAAGACCACAGCCTTCAGTATGGATTACACCTCAACGTAAAAAAAAAAAAAAGTTCTCATAACTGGACCAATAGAGACATCATGATAAATGGAGAAAAGATTGAAGTTGTCAAGGATTCCATTTTACTTGGATCCACAATCAACACTCAGCAGCAGTCAAGAAATCAAAAGGCGCATTGCATTGGGCAGATGTGCTGCAAAAGACCTCTTTAAAGTTTTAAAAAGCAAAGATGTTACTTTAAGGGCTAAAATGCCCCTGACCCAAGCCATGGTGTTTTCAATCGCCTCATATGTGTGGTAAAACTGGCCAATGAATAAGGAAAAGTAAGGAATTGACACATTTGAATTATGGTGTTGACAAAGAATATTGAATATACCATGGACTGCCAAAAGAATGAATACGTCTTTGAAGATGTGTGACCAGAATGTTCCTTAGAAGCGAGGTGGGAGAAACTTTCTCTCATGCACTTTGGACATGTTATCAGGAGGGATCAGTCCCCGGAGAAGGACATCATGCTTGGTAAAGCAGAGGGTCGGTGAAAAAGAGGAAGACCCTCAAAAAGATGGATTGACACAGTGACTGCAACAACGGGCTCAAGCATTACAATGATCATGAAAATGGCACAGGACCAGGCAGGGTTTCGTCGTGTTGTATATAGGGTCGCTATGAGTCAGAACCAACTCAACGGCACCTTACTACAACAACGAATATACATATACATGTATACACATATATATGGAAACCCTGGTGGCGTAGTGATTAAGTGCTACAGCTCCTAACCAAAAGATCGGCAATTCAAAACTGCCAGGCCCTCCTTGGAAACTCTACAGGGCAGTTCTACTGTGTCCTATAGGGTTGCTATGAGTCGGAGTCGACTCGACGGCACTGGGTTTGGTTTGGTTTTATATATATATATATATATATATATATATATATATATATATATATAAAAAAAACCAAAAAACCAAACCCTGTGCCGTCGAGTCAATTCTGACTCGTAGTGACCCTATATGTGTGTGTGTATATATATATGTATATGTATATGTATATATGTATGTATATAGGGCCATGGTGGTGCAGTGGTTGAGCATTTAGCTGCTAACCAAAAAGTAAGCAGTTCAAATCCACCAGCTGCTTGTTGGAAACCATATGGGGCAATTCTACTCTGCTTTATTTCTACTCTAAAACCCTGCTAACATATATTCAGATATCATTCATACATTTTCCACCTCTTCCCTAGTGAGACTTCTCCTTTGAAACATCTTGATCTTTCAGCATCTCTTTCTTTGGAGGAAACTTTTCTGTCCTACTCTTAAGCTCTTATTTTATTTTTTACACAGAAAAAGATTTATCTCCAGGTATTTCACAAAGCATTTTATGTCATTTTCCCTTGTTATAAAATTATTACGTTTTAAGAACGGATATTCAGAGCTCTGTCAAAAATGTCAGCATCTATGGTATAAGTAAGTTACAGGAGTAGATTTCTAGGAAAATAATAGTGCACATGTTTCCAAAGAACCCAGTTCCTGATAAACTTCTCAAGACAGCGAACAAGTACGTAGAACAGGGTCAAGTACATCATAACCAAAAACCAACCAAACCAGTTGCCTTGGAGTGGATTCTGACTCATACGGACACTATAGGACATAGTAGAACTGCCTCATAGGGTTTCCAAGGAGAGGCTCGTGGGTTCGAACTGCTGACCCTTTGATCAGCAGCTCAGCTCTTCACCATCAGGGCACCATCTTTGCTTACTTCGCCATCAGGGCTCCAAGTACATAGTAGCTATTCCATAAATGTCTGTAAGTAAATGAAAGAAAAAAAAAGGATTAGGAAATGAATAGCTATTTAAGATTGACTTGAAGCAGGTCATTTTCTAATATCAAAACAGTTTGTTCTTGATTGCCTTTGGCTCATTCAGATCTTAGAAGATATAAAACTCCCCCAAATGAGACAGATTTTATATTCAGGTAAATGATAATTATGTTAATAAACTCCTACTCTAACCCATAACTTACCAGCCACATCTTTGGCAAATATGAACAGTGAGAATGGTACAGTAGCAACAGTATTCTTTCAAAATCACTGCAATCCTAACTTATTCACCAGCACTGTCATATGATAAACTATCAAGTCTCCCATCTAATAACCAGTTTTTGCAGTGACATTGATAAGTAGAGGAGTCAAAACAACATCAGTCTCCTTCCTACAATGTATTCACAATTAGACTGATAGAGCTGAGATCACTGGGGAAAAAAAGTCATTGTTTAGAACACCAGATGTTGTCAAACAAGTGAGCTTAGACTGCATACTTACATCAAACTCAAACCAAACATTTCTTATTCGTGTTTTTTTATTTGTTGTTGTTGTTAGGTGCTATTGAGTTGACTCAGACTCATAGCAACCCTATGTACAACAGAACAACACACCGCCCAGTCCTGTGCCATACTCACAATTTTTGCTATGTTTCAGCCCATTGTGGCAGCCACTGTGTCAATCCAACTCATTGAGAGTCTTCCTCTTTTTTGCTGACCCTCTACTTTACCAAGCATGATGTCCTTTTCCACAGATTGGTTCCTCCTGATAACATGTCCAAAGTGAGAGAAGGTCTCATCATCCTTACTCCTAAGGAGCGTTCTGGTTGTACGTCTTCAAAGACAGATGTATTCGTTCTTCTGGCAGTCTATGGTATATTTAATATTCTTTGCCAACATAGTGAGTCAAATGTCCCAATTCTTCTTCAGTCTTCCTTATTCATTGTCCAGCTTTCACATGCATATGAGACGATTGAAAATATCATGGGTTAGGTCAGGCACACCTTAGTCCTCAAGGTGGCATCTTCGCTTTTCAAAACTTTAAAGAGGTCTTTTGCAGTAGATTTGCCAAATGTAATACATGATTTCATTTCTTGACTATTGCTTCCATGGGCATTGATTGTGAATCCAAGTAAAATGAAATCCTTGACAACTCCAATCTTTTCTCTACGTATCATGATGTTGCTTCTTGGTCCAGTTGTGAGGATTTTTGTTTTCTTTATGTTGATTTGTAATCCATACTGAAGGTTGTAGTCTTTGATTTTCACCAGGAAGTGCTTCAAGTCCTCTTCATTTTTAGCAAGCAATGTTGTGTCATCTGCATATCTCAGGTTGCTAATGAGTCTTCCTCCAATCCTGATACTATGTCTTCTTCATATAGTACAGCTTCCAGAATTATTTACAATTTTAAGTAAATAAATGAGTAACTCCTAATTCAGTGGTCCTACCTTGCCACTTACTCATATGCCTAAATCAGGTATATACAACTACCTTCTTATGTCATTTTAATGTAGGGAGTTGATTGGCCCCCTAAATATATTGTCTGGAATCTACACAGTTGTTTCTTGGTGACGATCCTAAGACTAGTTGCTTTACTTCTGAGTATGTACAAACCACATGATGAAGCTATTGTCCAAATTATGCAAAGAATCACAGCCTTTTCTTTCTTTCATTGTTTTAGATAATGTTAAACTGAACCATTAGTATTTTTCTTTACTGACCTTGAATATTTATTTCAAACCTTCTTTGCCTCTTACATTTTTGTCTTTTTTTCCTATTGTCTGAACATAAAATTTAGTGAATTTTGTCCCTTATCATTTTACATCTTAACAAACATTATTAATAAATAGACATTTATCGAATATCTACTGCTTTTTGGCTGCTTTCAGTTGTTATTTTAAGTTTGATCAATCTTTTTTATGACATAGCATGTTCATCTCATAAAAAAAAATTTGGATTGCCAGCCTTACAGCCCAAGTATTAATATATTTACCCCTATTTACTCATTTTAACAAATATATATTGAGTGCTCCTTTGTGCCTGGTGTTATTCTAAATCCTGGGTTTACAGTTGTGAAGATATCAGAAGAGAACCCTACCTCGTGTGGCTTACAGTCTAAAAAGGTGGAAAAAATAAAGATAATAATATTAAAATAAATTAGAAAACATTAGATTTGAAATAAATGAAAAGCAGAGAATTTTAAAAAATGTATTGTGATAAAAAATGACAGGTAAATACTATATATTGAATGTTCAGGAAGGTTTTTTTTTTTTTTTTTGCAGAGATAATGTTTTAGTTGCTATCTGAATAAACAAAGAAGAAAGATCGGTAGTTGGAAAATATGGACTTGGTGATAGAAACAATGTTGTAGATCGAATGACAGAATTTTCCAAGACCAACGACTTCTTCATTGAAAATACCTTCTTTCACCAACATAAACGGTGACTATACACGTGGACCTCACCAGATGGAACACACAAAAATCAAATTGACTACATCTGTGGAAAGAGACGATGGAAAAGCTCAATATCATCAGTCAGAACGAGGCCAGAGGCTGACTGTGGAACAGACCATCAATTACTCATATGCAAGTTCAAGCTGAAACTGAAGAAAATCAGAGCAAGTCCATGAGAGCCAAAATATGACCTTGAGTATATCCCACCTGAATTTAGAGACCATCTCAAGAATAGATTTGACGCATTTAGTGACCGAAGACCAGACGAGTTGTGGAATGACATCAAGGACATCATCCATGAAGAAAGCAAGAGGTCATTGAAAAGACAGGAAAGAAAGAAAAGACCAAGATAGGTGTCAGAGGAAACTCTGAAACTTGCTCTAGAACATCGAGCAGCTAAAGCAAAAGGAAAGAATGATGAAGTAAAAGAACTGAACAGAAGATTTCAAAGGGCGGCTCAAGAGGAAAAAGTAAAGTATTGTAATGACATGTGCAAAGAGCTGGAGATGGAAAAACAAAGGGGAAGAACATGCTCGGCATTTCTCAAGCTGAAAGAACTGAAGAAAAAATTCAGGCCTCGAGTTGCAATAGTGAAGGATTCTATGGGGAAAATATTAAATGATGCAGGAAGCATCAAAAGAAGATGGAAGGAATACACAGAGTCATTATACCAAAAAGAATTAGTCGATATTCAACCATTTCAAGAAGTGGCATATGATCAGGAACCGATGGTACTGAAGGAAGAAGTCCAAGCTGCTCTGAAGGCATTGGCGAAAAACAAGGCTCCAGGAACTGACGGAATATCAATTGAGATGTTTCAACAAACAGATGCAGAGCTGGAGGTGCTCACTTGTCTATGCCAAGAAATATGGAAGGCAGCTTCCTGGCCAACTGACTAGAACAGATCCATATTTATGCCTATTCCCAAGAAAGGCGATCCAACTGAATGTGGAATTATAGGACAGTATCATTAATATCACACGCAAGCAAAATTTTGCTGAAGATCATTCAAAAATGGCTGCAGCAGTATATCGACAGGGAACTGCCAGAAATTCAGGCCAGTTTCACAAGAGGATGTGGAACCAGGGATATCATTGCTGATGTCACATGGATTCTGGCTGAAAGCAGAGAATACCAGAAGGATGTTTATCTGTGTTTTATTGACTATGCACAGGCATTCAACTGTGTGGATCATAACAAACTATGGATAACACTGTGAAGAATGGGAATTCCAGAACACTTAATTGTGCTCATGAGAAGCCTTTACACAGGTCAAGAGGCAGTTGTTCGGACAGAACAAGGGGATACTCATTGGTTTAAAGTCAGGAAAGGTGTGCTTCAGGATTGCATTCTTTCATCATACCTATTCTATTTGTGTGCTGAGCAAATAATACGAGAAGCTGGACTATATCAAGAAGAATGGGGCATCAGGATTGGAGGAAGACTCATTAACAACCTGCATTATGCAGATGACACAACCTTGCTTGCTGAAAGTGAAGAGGACTTGAAGCACTTACTAATGAAGATCAAAGACCACAGCCTTCAGTATGGATTACACCTCAACATAAAGAAAACAAAAATCCTCCCAACTGGACCAATGAGCAACATCAAGATAAAAGGAGAAAAGATAGAAGTTGTCAAGGATTTCATTTTCCTTGGATCCACAATCAACAGCCATGGAAGCAGCAGTCAAGAAATCAAACGACGCATTGCATTGGGTAAATCTGTTCCAAAGGACCTCTTCAAAGTGTTGAAGAGCAAAGATGTCACCTTGAAAACTAAGGTGCACCTGACCCAAGCCATGGTATTTTCAATCGCATCATATGCATGTGAAAGCTGGACAATTAATAAGGAAGACCGAAGAAGAATTGATGCCTTTGAATTGTGGTGCTGGCAAAGAATATTGAATATACCATGGACTGCCAAAAGATCAAACAAATCTGTCGTAGAAGTACAACCAGAATGCTCCTTAGAAGCAAGGATGGCGAGACTGCGTCTTACATACTTCGGACATGCTGTCAGGAGGGATCAGTCCCTGGAGAAGGACATCATGCTTGGTAGAGTACCGGGTCAGCGGAAAAGAGGAAGACCCTCAACGAGGTGGATTGACACAGTGGCTGCAACAATGAGCTCAAGCATAACAACGATTGTAAGGGTGGCGCAGGACCGGGCAGTGTTTTGTTCTGTTGTGCATAGGGTTGCTAGGAGCCGGAACCAACTCAGAGGCACCTAACAACAACATCTGAATAAAATAAATTGATTTGCACTTATACCTTAAAGTTCTTCCTTTGTGTCACTCTTTTCATTTTTTTTTGCATTGTTTCTCAAGACTTTTATTATTGTTATTATTAGTGCTTATTAAGTTTACATAGAGTAAAATCACACTTTTTTAACATAAAGTCCTATTAATTTTGGCAAAGGCTTAGAGTCATATAATCACCATCGCAATCAAGATACAAAACAATTCCATCAGCTCAAAATCCTTTCTTGCTGCCTCATTACAGTCAACCCGTCTTTCCCTCCCCCTCAGCCCATGGTAACCACTGATCTCTTTTCTCTTCCTGCAATTTACCTTTTCCAGAGTGACACGTAGATAGAATCATATAGTATGCTACTTTTTGTAACCAGTTTCTTTCATTTAGCATATGTTTTTGAGATAGAGCCACACCGCTGGTATATCAGTAGTCTGTTCCTTTAATATTGCTGAGTAAGATTCCATTGTGTGAGTGTGTTGTAATTTATCCATTCTCCAAGTGAATTGTCTTTTCTCATATTTGTTCATTTATTTGTACATTCACATTCATCCTACTTTAACTTATAAAGTTATGATGTGTATATTGAATAGTAGAAAAAGATCCCTTATTCTAGAAGCATGAACAAAGCTTGTATTTTAATAATTCAGTGTGTCCATCATCAATTTAAATAAAAAAATAACTCTTTCTTAATTTAACATAATTAAGCTGTTATTTAATGTTTCTGTATTGTGAAGGACGACCGAGGGCAGCTACAATATATTGTCAGTAGTACTTAACCAAGTGATCTAACTTACCATCACCGATAAAGTGAGACTTACTCGATGTGCCTCCTGATGTGAAGCAATGTGAAATAGACTACGTCATTCATGTAGAGTTCTTGACTAAAATGATACAGTTGAGTCCAATCTTGAGGAAACAGTCAAACAAGCTCAGATAATGGAAAATACAATGTAACAACTAGAGTAACCCAGTGCCCTCGAATAGATTCCAATTCATAGCGACCCTACAGGACAGAGTAGAACTGCCCCATAAAGTTTCCAAGGAGCGCCTGGCAGATTTGAACTGCCAACCCTTTGGTTAGCAGCCATAGCACTTAACCACTACGCCACCAGGGTTTCCCCTAACAACTAGAGTGGGCTGTTTAAAAAGACCAATGTGATGAAAGACAAAATATAGACATATAAAAAGACAGGCGTGCCATTCTAGGCTAAAGAATACCAAAGAGAAGTGATTACTAGCTGCAACAAGTGACCCATGATTGGATTTACGGCAGAGCTATAACAGACATTTTGGGCCTACTGTTCAATGTAACTCTAGAGTAAGTACGAGGTAAATTTATCGTATGGAGGTTTTATTTCTTGGGTGTCATATGGGCTGAATTTCTTGAGTTTTGTGATTATGTAGGAGAATGGCCATGATACTGCAAAATTTTATTTTCAAATGGTTCAGTGTGTGTGTGTGTGTCTGTGTGTCTGTGTGTGCACGCATGCAC
Organism: Elephas maximus indicus; assembly: GCF_024166365.1. NCBI lineage: Eukaryota > Metazoa > Chordata > Mammalia > Proboscidea > Elephantidae > Elephas > Elephas maximus. Next base: position 39,241,336 of record NC_064828.1, on the reverse strand, counting down.
ACATTTACAAATGCATGTAAAAATAGAGCAAAGTAAAGGAACTGTGAGAAAAAGTTAACAGTTGGCAATTTGAGATTAAGTGTACGTGGTTTATTTATTCTACTATTTTCTCTACTGTAGTCATGATATTTTTTCAAAATAAAAATTTATAGTAGCAATTGTGTTTATCCTCTGGTCAAAGCATGAGAACAAATCTCTTTTTAAAAAAGTGTATTGTTATAATATGCTGCTAAATATTTAACAGTCCAGTTTAAAACACACACACACACACACACACACACATACACACAGCCTGATTTGTAGTGGTTGTTGAATTCCATGGCTTAAATATTCTTACCATGGCCAAATTCAAGCTATCAATGACATGTCACTGAATGTGGAATTGTGAAGAAATGTGCAGTACTATGAATTTATTTTGTTTTTCAACCTTACAGATAGAATAGATGTAAATTACCTCAAGAGTGTAAACAATAGTAAAAAGTAGTAAAGTAATTACCAAACTAACCATTTGCTATTGAGTCAATTCCAACTCAGGTGACTTCATGTGTTGTGGAGTAGAACGGTGCTCCATAGGGAACGTGGCTATGACCTTTTGGAAGCAGATCACCAGGCCTTTCTTTCGATCCTTGTCACCTCTGGGTAGGTTTGAATCATGAACCTTTCGTTGGTAGCTGAACATGCCGCCAATTGTATCACCCAGGGAAGTTCACAGTAAAATAATTAGAATGTAATAAAAATTTGAATATATATTTTCTTTGCTTTTAATATAATTTATTTAAGTGTAAGTCAATATAATTTTTAATGATGGACATGTTTGACAACTATCTTGAATAATTCCTAAAAAATTAACAATCGGCTCTTGCAAAGTCATAGCACCCAGCTCTAGCACACCATTGGTCTTATGCCTTGGGAAGATTCCCAGAGGGGAAAACGGAGCCTGAGAGTGCAACAAAACTGAGTTTAAACTAACTCTGCATCTAGGTTAGCCATTAAGAAGAAAAATAACTATAAAAATTAAGGTGATTCTCCTTACCTTTCCAGCAGTAAAATTCTGTATTATATATTGAACAATTTATGTGTCAGGCACAATTCTAGGTGCTGGGATTAGGGCAGTAAACATTATCAATGAAACCCCTGTTCTCATGGGCCTGTATTCCAATATGCCATTTTTGTACGTAACGTAGTCTTCTAATTTGTTGACTCAGAATTTGAAGCTTCTCATTGGCTCCTTTGTACAAAACTACACCTATTCTCTGGATATACTTTATTCTACTCTGATTTTTTTTAATAAACAAAACAAAACAAAAAGTCTATTTATTTTCCTTTTTCCTGGGGAGTCTCAAATTTCCAATCTTCTCACTACTCAAACTATCTTGTTTATCATCTTTTTTTTTTTTTTGTAATTTTTTTTTTATTATTTAAGAGACTTTGGTAGAAAAGGGTGGCAAATGGAGTTTTTCCTATCATCTTAAACTGGAAGATATTTCTTGATATATTTCAGAGATTGTTTATCTACGTAAAATGGTTTAGGTAAGTTCTGTCCCTTTGTGGAAGTATGATGGCAGCCTGTAAGATCTCTTTAGTGGTCTTGCAGATAAAAATATCTTTTTCTTTTCAAAGGAAGGTAAGAATTAAAGAAATACAACACAAGAGTGAAAGAATAATCAGCGCATAATAGAGTATAATTATTTTATAACTTCTCTGCAATTGTCTAAAATACATATTTTTGTGACATACTTGGTCCCAAGGTACTACAAATTTCTAGTCATGTACTGAAAACTTTAATAAGTATAAAAATTTAGCAAACTTTGTCCTTGAGATCCATTGAATCAGGAATTTTATCTGCCTTTTTTTTTTTTAACCTTTTAATGGATTTAGTACATTTTTCTATTTGTGATTTATTCTTTGTATTTTTTTTTTTATGTTTTATAGTTATGCTTTTCATGTACTTTTCACTGGGTGAATTGTTATCTGGTGGGCCAGAGGAACCTCACATGTTAAAACTTAACTTTGGTGTATAAGCTATTTAGTTAATACTACTCAGAGTTTTGACTATGTATGGATTTCATCAGTTATTCATCAGAAAGTCGTGCGGCCTTAAATCTTCCATTACAATAAAATGGCAAAGCAGAGCTCATTTTATGTGTAAAGTTGAAATTTTTTCATTCTACTTAAATTAGGGTAGACATTCAACTGGACTCCATCAAAGCATAAATTTTGTTTGGCCAAAAAGATAACATATTGATAATTAAGCGTCAAAATGTTCGTTCTTTTCATCTGGTACTAAATGGAACAAAGTGATTTTGGTGATCCTCTGATCAAAGAAAGGAGGATAAATTACTTCTGTGAATGATATTATTTTACATCTTCTTTCCACTTTTGTCTCTTTCTACTGCCCACAATCACCTTTAAGTCACTGTTTTTGATGTTACAAAAATTTCAGCCCTACTTCTATTAAGCTCCATCCAAATTGGCGAAGCAGTTATATTAAGATGGCAAAAACTAAATCATCACCTTGTTAGGAGAAGGCCTGTATTTTTAATTAGGATGTACATAGTATAAACTGCTTTGAAGGGTTTTTCTAAGTCTCCTTTTAAATAGTTGTCTAAGCGAATAAAATCAAGAAATAAAGTGAAATATTCCAGGTAATTGCTTATGGACAGCACATTACCTTTAAAGCTATAAGTATTTCGACTTTCTATTGTTATTGTTAACACAGATACACTCTATGACTAGTTTATTTCTCTACTTACTACATTATTATCTTTTTTATAGAATTAGTTCTTGTGTTATTGCACCTTCTGAGTAAAGCTGCTATATAGAGACACCTGCTGGGAAATAAATGAACAGATGAAAATTCAAACCTGTCCTTTGGAAACAAGAAAAGCTACCTTCTTATATAGGTTAAGCAAGTTTTTCTGAAGCAATGCATCTCATGTAGGGTACAGTTGCTTCTGAAATAAGTCAAAATCTACATACCTCTGTAGTTTTTATGTTATTGATCTAAAAATCTCTTTCTCAGTATGAAGTTTCCAGAATCTACATATAGGTATATCTGCTATATATGAATGCATATGATCCAAGAAAGTTGCAGTAAATCTGTTTTAATCAAGTCATTTATTAGATGCTCACATGTGTTTTTAAAGAAATTTTACAAGCAATGATTTTTCAAAGTGACAAGGACTTTCTCAATTCATATTTATAAATCTTAATTTTTATTTAAAATATTTGCTAAAGCAAAGCAATCTTTTATGAGTTCAGTGTAAATATTCCCAATTTCTGAAAATGAAAATGGTCTCTCAAAAGTCTGTTATGTAAACCTTTTTTTTTTCCAACTTCAATGTGAATGTTTTCTAATTGAAACACAACAGATGAAAAACATGAAACGTTGAATTGAAAAAGTACAGTATTTAAAAGCAAACCATTAGATAGGTATTTCAAGTGTGTTCCAAATTTCAGACCATGCTTAACCTCTTCAGAACTATGTTGATGACCAGTATAAGATGATGAGGCTTAAAGTTGATATAGATATATCTGATTTCTTAAGTGGTTTTAACAGCTCCATCTTTGTGCTCTGCTGAATATCAAATAGTAGAGCAAGACTGTGAGCCAGGTCTTGGAATGCAGCCACTATAGCAGTTCTTAAGTGCTATTCACCATAATTCAGCTTAACATGGACTGGTCATGTGTGGAGAATGGATGACAGCAAGATTTCCAAGCACCTGCTCTATGCTCCCAACCAGATAAGGCAAATACATTACATGGTGACAAACTGATATCTGGCCTCCAACCATGTGGCAAAGATGCTGACAATTGCTAAGAGGCCAACCAGCAATGTCGTGATTCTAGATGGGAGGAACATTGCGCTATTTCAGAGGAAACGAGAACACTGTTGGAGAAATCAATTACATATATATAAGGGAAACACTCTTCATGTTTGGTATTAAATGAATTAAAAACCCACATGGATCTATCCAAATCAAATATATAAACCCATTCTTGAATCATCAAAGAGATAATAGAACACAGGGTAAGAACACAGAATCTGGAATCAGAGATTTAAATTCGGTCGCCAGCACTAAGTAGGTGATCCAATAGCCTCAGGCATGATCTTTAACCTCTCTAAATTGCAGTTTCCTCAGTAGAGCAAAGGGTATATCAATGTTACTATTGATAAAACTCTTGGGGAGATTGATATTAAATGAAATAATGCGTATAAAATACTTAGTAGAATATTTGCCACATGGTAAACATTCAATTAGCATTAACATTTTAATGTTGATTATCAGCAGAGTAAATAGTGTCATTTTTCCAAGATGGTATATTCTCTGTATGTCCAGTGTTTAGCTGTCTCCCCTCGTTACTCAACAGTTTAGATTAATAGTTTAATTTCCCAATCTTAGGTCCTCCAACAGAAAACACTGTTGAGAATCACACTATGATGAGTCTACAGTCATTTTAACATCCCAAGTAAAATTTCCTTCAACATTTTTGCTTTGGACTCTCATATTTATTTTTTAAATATATTCTAAATGTCTGAGGTAGGATGTGGTGATCAATCTCAAAATATATTATTCAGATATCAATGACAATGAAGAAGCAGAATTCAAATATGAACAAATAACTCATACTAAACAAAAAACAAAATTTCTTTTGATAATATACTTATAACTTCTGTTACAGCCTGATTTTGAATTTTATCAAAGATGATTGAAAATAACATGCAGAATCTACGGTGTTTAAAATTCAGTTTAATTGATATATGGAAACTCTGGTGGCATAGTGGTTAAGTGCTACAGCTGCTAACCAAAGGATCAGCAGTTCAAATTCACCAGGCGCTCCTTGGAAACTCTATGGGCAGTTCTGCTATATCCTTTAGGGTCGCTGTGAGTTGGAATTGACTCAATGGCACTGGGTTTGTTTTTTTTTTTTTGTATATATATGCATATAAAATACTTACTAGAATATTTGGCACATGGTAAGCATTCGATTAACATTAACATTCTAATGTTATCAGCTACAGGGGAGCTTTCAATAAATAATTATAGACATCATTTATATATATATATTCCTCCAAGAAACTAATTTAAACTTTTCAATATATAATTCCAATGAGCTTCTTTGATATGCTTTTTTCTTTAAATAAAGGTATATAAAGACAAAGTCTTGAGACAGGTAAATAGATAAGTAGAAGATAGATGATAGATTATAGATAGATGATAGATGGATGGACAGACAGACGGATGGACAGATAGATCAATCCCATAAAAACCCATTGCTGTGGATTCCAACTCATAGAGACCCTATAGGACAGAGTAGAACTGCCCCATAGGGTTTGCAAGGCCAAAATCTTAGTGAAAGCAGACTACCACACCTTTCCTCCACACAGCAGCTGGTGGGTTCAAACCTCTAACCTTTCAATTAGCAGCCCAGTGTTTAACCACTGCACCACAAGGGCTCCTTGATAGGTAGGTAGGTAGTATGTAGGTAGGTAGGTAGGTAGGTGGATAGGTAGATGATGACGATGGTGATGATGATGATGATGATAGATGATAGACAGACAGATAGATGATAGGTAGATAGAACAAATAAAGAATAGATACAGGATTGCTATAAGATGTTCTTTTGATTACATTAGAAAGGGAAAGATATGAGAAAGGAAAATTATGATGAAAATCTAGAAGAAGTATAAATCCAGAAGGCATTAAACAAGATATTTCTGTGTAAAAACTTACAGAAATACTTCTCTTGGCCAACTATTTTTCTTTAGAAGTAGAGGGCAACTTATAAAATAATAATTTAGTGTTCTGCTTAGATTAATTTAACTAAGCAACTTTTCCTGCATGTACCTTACAAACTGGACCCATATATAAGCAAGACTGAACTCATTATTGTCCCCTAAAGACAGCATGAATGTAAATAAGCTAAAATATAAGAGTCAGGAAAACTTTTGGGTTAGTAATAAAATTCATGATGCTTAAATTGCTCACTTTCATTGCATATTTTACAAGTCTCAGAGGAAACCTCTCAAACTCATAGATTTTTCCCCTCACCTCTTTACTGTATTTGATGCATTTTCATACTCTAAGCTGTGTTTAATACTTTTCATAGCACTGAAAGTTCTAGCTAGAGAAAGAATATAAAGATGCAACAGAAAAAATTTTATTTGCAATAAATAGTCCATTGTGGATTACTGAATGGGGAATAAGTCTCTCAAAAGTTTTCTTGGTTTAATATCAGAAACAGCTCAGTCTTCTGAAATATCCTATGGTGCTGGCATTTACCATAAGGTACTTTGAGCTAATAAAGTATAAATGATACTTTACTGTCAATCATTTAAATTCTAATTTAAGCAGATTGTCCTATGATGGTTACATGTTCATTCCAATTTAGTCATTTTTCTCTGTTTGACAATATATGTGTTGTATGGTATTGAGTGATGATCTACGACCATGAAAGATCACTAAACTCACTGGCCTTTACTGGGGATGAGTATGTGATATTTACCCCGTTGTCATCATTACTAAAATAGTTTATTAAATCAAACAGATAAAACAGAAATCTTCAATGGAGATGGAGTAGGAGCAGAGAGGTCAGGAAAAGTAACAAATCTTGTAGATTCTGCTCTATAATCTTGTTTTCCTTGAGAAGAATTTAAACTAGCTCAATTTATAATGAATATGATTATATTCCACAAAGTTTTATGATAAAAGGAAACATCTGAAACATTTGCATGATATCAGAATTTAAATCAGGTAGACGTTACATAATTTTAAACATACACCCATCAAAATCACGGATAAAAATTAAAGAAAACAGTAAGATAAAAGCCTGGGTTTTTGTTGGAGAGGGCTGAAAATTTACTGTGCCTTTATTTTTTTTTAAATACCTTTGCTAGGTATATAGAATGCCACATTGATAATTATTTTCTCTAACAAAATTGAAGAAATCATTCCACTCTCTTCTACATTCCACTATTGTTGAGAAATCAGCTGCTACTCCTTTACAGTTAATCTGTATTTTTTTTCTCTGGTTATTTTGTACCTGGAACTTCACAATATGTCTGCATGTGGATGTAATTCCCTTCTTATTTATTTTTCTTGATTTTTATATCTATGCATCAGTGCCTTCCATCAATTTTGGAAAATTTTTAGGCAATATGTAATCAAACACTGTTTATTGCCACATTTCACTGTCCTCTCTTTTTCCATCACTGACTAAACCTTTTCATCATATCCTCCATGTTGTCTATCTTCTCTTATGCTTTTTAATCTATTTTACTTCTCTGTACTTCATTTGAAATTATTTCTGCAGCTTTGTCTTCCAATTCATTAATTCTTTTTTCAACTGTGTCCAATCTGCTCTTAAACATGTACACTAGGTTTTACATTTCAGTTGTTAAATTTTCAGAACATATCTGACAGTTTATTTTTCTAAAATATTTTTAAATGTGTTTTTTATTTATTTAAATACAGGAAACATTTTTGGCTTATAATCTGTGTCTGATCATATCATGCTACCTGTTGTTTTTGCTGATTTCTAACTCATAGTACCTTGTTGTGATGTGCATTTGTTTTGTTTTCTCTTATATGATAATCATCCTCAGGAGTTTATTTATGAGGATTCCTTGAAGCCTATGATTAGCTAGCATTCTTCTAGATGTGAGTCATATTGATCTGCCAGAGAACTGGGATTACTATGAGTTTGGGACCATTTTAAACTGAATTTCTGGTTTGAGAACACTTGACACATTTCCAAACCAAAACCAAACCCACTGCTGCCGAGTCAATTCTGACTCATAGCGACCCTATAGGACAGAGTAGAACTGCCCGATAGTTTCCAAGGAGCACCTGGCAGATTCAAACTGGCTACCTCTTGGTTAGCAGCCACAGCACTTAACCACTACATTTAAAAAACCCAACCAACCACTACATTTAGGTAACGTTAATTTTGACTGACTATCTCTAAAATTCTTGGCTGTGATTACAATTTCTAAGGTGTATTTTTTTTTTTCAATTTCTTTTTTAGAAGGAGATGGGTTTATTTCTGTTTTATCTTTGCCCTGAGCATAGTCTTTTAGAGGTCCAATATCATAGGGAAGGGATCTCTTATTAGACTTTGCTTGGCCCCAGAGCTTTTTATCTGTCACATACATTTCTCCTGAAAGTTAATCAAAACGTAAGCTCGGTTTCATTAGGTCAGCAAATCCTCAGTGCTCCGCATACCTCTTTGAGTTTCTGCTCTCTTTTAAGTTATTGACTGGTAGTTTATGACATTCTCTCAGTTTTTAAGTGCTTTTAGGAATATCTCAGAATCTTTTATCCAACATTTTTCATTGTTTTGATGGAAGGGTTGGTCCAAATCATCTAGCCTTATTATATAGAGGCATAAAACCAAAACTAAACTTGTTGCCATAAAGCTGATTCTGAAAAATAGTGACCCTATAGGACAGAGTAGAACTACCCTATAGTGTTTCCAAGGAGCTTCTGGTGGATTTAAATTGCTGACCTTTTGGTTAGCAGCCGTATCTCTTGACCACTGCACCACCAGGGCTCCATATATAGACACAGAGGTCTAAATTTCCTTCTGCTCCACAAACATTTAGGTTCGAAATATTTCAGTTAAGTTTCTATTACAAACACAAAAAACCAGCAATATATTTTTTTGAGGGGTAGAGAAGTAGAGTATTAAAGATTACAACATATAAAATGGTGATAATTTTTATATATAAAGATGAGAAAGTAAGTACATATAAGAGTGTTTTGTTTTTGTTTTAAATTTTGACATACAAAATGCTCTTGTTCTCTACCAAGGATAGTATATAATAATGTTTGGCTTAACCTTTTGCAAAAATGGTTTAGGCTAGACTGCACAAAGGATTTCAATTTGAGGAAGCAGGAGCATTCTTGGGATGTCTATTTTACCTAAGGCCTTTATGATAAGATATGTTACTGTCCAATGAAAATAATTGTTGTTGTTTATTGAGAGGCCTTAGGGACCAGACAACATAAAAGGACTATTTTATATAATCTTCAGAACTACGCTTTAATTATGTTCATTTCACAAATGATGGATAGGCCTAGAAATATTAAGTAACTATCCAGGCCCACAATTAATGAGTGATGTAGCTGAGAATCAAATACAAAAAGTTTCATTTTAGAGCCTACTGGGCTCTTATCCAATGCACTCTATGGTAGTTTCGATGTGGCCATGTTCTCCACAACAGTAGATCAGGTAACCTTTCAAAGTTCTTCCCAGCCTTACGAAAACACAGAATAGAAGTGCACTTTGAAATTCATTAACGCACACAAAACCTTGTTTTTAATATGTTCATAGTATTATTTTCACATATTCTTATTTTTTCCTATGTGAGATACTACTTTTTCTTATTATTATCATTATAACTGAACTGTAATTGAACCAGAGACTAACTCCTTTAGCTCTCAGATATCAGTTTGAGAGAAGGGGAAAAAAAAAAATCAAGTCAAAACCAATATACATGATATTATTCATTCTATCTGTACAAACACTAAATTAATTCTTTGTGATTAGCATTACAACAAAGAAAGGATGTGTGGTATTAATAATTGACCTATTTTGTAAAACGGGCATTCCAAATACATCCATATAATCCTCTCAAATAAAATAAAGTTTCAACTACTTACTTTCTACTCTAAGATTGTCTTGGAGTTCAGCTTGATCCAATGAGTTTATAGGCTAAGCAATATTATCTCAATGTTCCTGGTGACATCAGTTAACCTGGAAGCATAGTAACAATCTCATGCATACAAGCCTTCGCCTCCAGCCTGAAGTTCCAAACCAACCTAAATATTTTCAAATCAAATTACTTTGTTTTAATGCAAAACATATTAAAAGTACCAAATATAACCTATGAAATGGTGTATATGTGTGACACTACTCTGCATGAAGTTTGATTGAGATACTTAGGACTTTCCCTACAAGGAATCTATATCAAGAATAAGATTATTTCAAAGAGTATTGAAGGCAATATGAAGAAAATGAGGGGCAGGATGAGATAGGGGAGGGAGGAGATAGTCTGTTTATTATGTAGCAACTGAAAACCACTGGAAGATAAGTTAGGTAAATATAATTTTCAATTTTCAGCCTGGGAATGATTTAGCAGAAATAATTCCTCAAATAAATCAACACCATCAAAATAAGAGACAAACAACAAAACACTGAATTGAAATTTCTCTCCATTTGACCAGGCTTTGTAGATTGAGAGCTAAATTATATATTCTAAACATACATTAAAACTGTTTAGCCATTTATGAACCAAATAAAACTTGCCAATCTCTGGTCTTGAGCTCAGTTAGGGTTAGGAAATATGTTTTATTTGGAAATGACTTATTTTGTCCATTACTAACACTGAAACATAATCTTTTTTATTTTTGGCATAAAACCACATACTGGTTTGCTATATGTCATGGAAAGGAGAAAAGAGTAGTGTATATTAATCTTCAACTTCAACTACAGATAAAACAATAGGCCTGGAAATTTTATCACTACTGTACCCACCAGCTAAAATGAATCAAATAAGCTGCTTTAAGGTACAGTGGTTGATTTAAGATTCAAATGACTGAAAGAGTTCGCCAAACTTATATTCCTTGTTTTCAGAACACTTGACACATAGTTCTTCAAACCTATCCAAGCCATTTTTAAATGACAGGAAAGGTGTTTACCGCTTCAAAAGGCAACCTACTGGAATATTGCTTTTTTTCCCTCTGAGCTACAGAGTCCTTTAAATGGCACTTTCTATAAATGCTAGGTTTTTTCTAATAAGAAGCAATGCTGTGATCTCAGAGAAGCCTCACACATTGTGACAAATCCTTGGGCCTTTGGGCTGTTTACCTAATACTGAACTTAAGACTCTATGCTTCTCCATATCTACATTTCCTTCTGTGTAGTTCACCTTTGTTCACAAAATAGGTGAAAATATATATTCTACTCATTTATCCAAAGGAAAAAAAAGAAAGAAACTAAAGAGAGACATAGTCAATCCCATTAGAAAGCTATAGTAAAGGCAATTTTGAGTAAATTCAGCCCATGAGGTCTTATTGAACACTCACAAATGGAGATAAATCTGCCCTGTGCCACCAGATCCCACAGCTCTTCCACAAAAGAATTTCTCTCCCATTTTCGTTCCTAAAAACTCAGAGTATTAACGAAAATACAAGAACAAGGTAATCTGGGATAAATTACAGGACATTATCATAATAAGCATTTATGAGTACTCATTTAATAGGAGGCATTCTGCTATGTACTATGAAGGAAAGCAAGGAAAGGTAATACTCCCACTGCTTCTGTTCTTAGGAAATCTCTAGTTTGTTAACCCCTGCTTTTTTCTTCATTCTGTTAGTCAACTCGTGGTTTCCTTCCTAAGGTAAGCATGAATACCTGGGCCTTCCACTGTAACTACACTCACAATAGATCCTCAGTTCCTCTCCATACTTTTTCTCTCTTCCCCATTCTCCACAGCTGCTGTTCCAAATCTCTACCTTAACGTCCAAGGGCAGAATCAAAGAGCAGCTTACTCTCTCTTACAAGCCAAGTGTATCTCCAACTTTAGCAAGAAAATAGAAGCTAGTTGGGCAGTATTACTGCTTTCTTCTGCTTCTGCTTCTGCTTCATTCAAAATCACTGTTATAGTGACCCATTTTCATCTGTCTCAGCTTCAGTTGTTGATGCACTGACCAATATGTCAGGCCATGCTCTTTACCTATGCACATCAATGATTCCACATCTTGTCTAGCTCTCCAGCATATCTTCCCTCTTTTCTGAAAAAAAAAAAAAAAAGAAAGTGTGTAGGTAACATTTTAAATGTGTGTAAAAAACATATAAGTATTCATCCTTTTGTCCCGTGCTTATGTCCACTGGCAATGCCCCTTCATCTAGTAAGAGAGCCATTCATTTCCTCCCACTGTGTTCACCACAGACTTAATATCTAAAAAAAAAAGTTCCAGCTAAATAGACAGAGCTCCTTTAAGGTATGCCTATTGTTTTACCACTTTTGCTGTTCACATGTGGTTTCCCTCCTAAATCAATACATATTTAACCTTCAGGGTCAGCGCAAATACCATATCTTCAGAAAAATCATTTAGGACTTCCTTCCCATCCCATTCCCGGACGAATCAACTACTTCCTCATCTGTAATTCTGCAATGTATTGCTCACTATGCTGTATTCATGTTTTAGTCTTACTTTTTTTTTTTAATATATGTATGCATATATAGCCCATTCTTTCACTAAACTGGGCAATCTTTGTGGGTCTGGGCACTGTCTCTCTCATCCTTCCTATCTCAGTCATCTCTAGCATAATGCCTGGCACATAATAGATATTAAGTGTATCTTTGGAGCCCTGGTGGCAGAGCAGTTAAGAGCTATGACTGCTAACCAAAAAGCTGACACTTCGAATCCACCAGCCACTCCTTGGTAACCATATGACCATATGGGGCAGTTCTATTCTGTCCTATAGGGTCACTATAGGTCACTATAAGTCAGAATTAACTCAACAGCCTTGGGTTTGGTTTGGAACCCTGAAGGCACAGTGGTTAAGAGCTCGGCTGCCACCCAAAAGGTCAGCAGTTCAAATCTACCAGCTGCTCCTTGGAAATCCTATGGGGCAGTTCTACTCTGTATCTTTGTAGCAATAAACTGGTTCCAGCCCTCAAGAAACATATTGTCTAGTAAATTCATGGTTAATTACATAAGAATTATACTACAGGAGCTTAGAGAAAGATTATTGTAGGATGATCCAAGAAAACTGAAATGAGTCTGAAAAGAAGAGAATATAAAACTGATAGACAAGGGGAAATCTTGAGTCTTACACAAAGAACAGATTGAACAAAAATGTAAGTTTGAATATTTAACAATCCAATCTAGCTGAACTTTAATAATAGTGAAGAAGATTAGGTTTGAAATATAGTCTGAAGGATGAAGAGACTGTATCAGTCAGAAAAGGTCTTGGAGCCAAGCAACAAAAAAAAAAAAAAAAAAAAAGAAAGAAAATTTTTGTTTCTCTCATACTTAAATGGAATTCAAAGATAAGCAATTCATAGTTCATGGTGGAGCCAGTTCTCACTTTGTGCTTCATGACCTTCAACACATGCTTTCCACCTCCTGCTCTATGATCGCAATTGGAGCTCCAGCCATTCTCCATTTTAATAAGCAGAAAGGAGCAAGGAATGAAGACGGTGCCACCTTTTTCACTCTGAAAACATACCTGGAAGTTGAAAATAGCATTATTGTTCATATTTCACTGGTCCAAATGTAGTACGAAGGCCTCACCTAGCTGTAAATGAGGCAGAAAACTTTTTTTTTAATGAGCAGGCATGCTCCTCCTAAAAAACAACAGAACTTTCTCTCCTGTCCCTAGGTTTTAAAAAATATGATGAAGCATTTGTATTTTTAAGGTGTGAAAACAACATAGGCGAGCATAGAGAATAACAGTACTTTCATGAATTGAAACTTGGAGGAATTGAACCAACACCTGTTGGTTTGTGTTCTTAATGTTTAAGAGAGAAATTCAGCACTCAGCTTGTAACTGTTCATCACAGTTTTTTTCCCCTTTACAAATAAAATTGCCTATTATAATAATCCATCTAAAAGGAACAAAAGAATTCTGCGAAATATAGTTACCTCTGGAATTATGTGAGAAACACAGTTTTTTTTTTCTCCCAGTACCACGTATGGTCATATCAGCAAATGGCACTGGAATACAGACATTTAAACACAAGGAAAGGCTGACGCTCTGCCTCTGTTTGCTGATTGATTTGGTTTTGTTGAATGTAAATAAGCAAAATCATTTCTTTCAAAATAGCTGCCAGGGATGATCCCTCATTAATCTCTGCAAGCTTTACTTGCATACATCACAAACTCAGCATCAGGAGGTACTGACACAAAGCTCACATGCCTCCCAAGTAAGTAAGTCTTGATGTAAATTCCATTCCTCTTCATGCTCAGATCCTCGGTTAGGAATTATTTTGGTCATGATACATTTTTTCTTCTAAGTTTATAAATATTACATTTTTTCTTCTAAGTTTATAAATATTACATTTTCGTCCTAAGTGAGAGAGTAAGATACAGTGCTTTAAATGCCATGTCTCTATACACTTTATACAATGGAAGAGAGGAAAGAATTATAGAAAATGATAATAGTAATTGATGACTACAGGACAAAAAATTGTACTTATGACAAATATACTCCTTTACATACAATTCAAATCATGGTTAAATGCAGGTATATCATGGCCAAAGTCACAGTAAGAAACCATACTGACAAAATAAAAATATTATTTTTAAAAAAGGATTAATTGTTGTTGTTAGGTGCCATGGACTCATAGTGGCCTTATGTACTACAAAACGAAACACTGCCCACTCCTGCAACATCCTTTGCAATCATTGCTACATTTGAGTCCACAGTTGCAGTAACTTGGTCAATCTATCTCAGTGAAGGTCTTCCTCTTTTTCTCTGACCCTCTACCTAACCAAGCATGATGTCTTTCTCCAGGGACTGGTCCCTCCTGAAAACATGTCCAAAGTACATGAGACAAAGTCCCACCATCCTAGCTTCCAAGGAGCACTCTGGCTGTACTTTTTCCAAGACAGACTTGTCTGTTCTTCTGGAAGTCCATGGTATATATTCAGTATTATTCACCAACACTATAATTCAAATGTGTCAATTCTTCTTCTGTCTTCCTTATTCATTATCCAGCTTTTGCATGCATCCAAGGTGTTTGAAAATATGACTTGGGTCAGGCGTACTTAAGTCCTCAAGTGATTACTTTTGAACACTTTAAAGAGGTCTTTTGCAGCATATTTGGCCAATGCAATCTGTCATTTGATTTCTCAAATGCTGGTGCCACAGGCATTGTTTATGGATCCAAGTAAAATGAAATCCTTGACACCTTCAGTCTCTTCTATTGTGAGGATTTTTGTTTTCTTTATGTTGAGGTGCAATCCATATTGAAGGCTGTACAGCTTAATCTTCATCGGTAAGTACTTCAAGTCCTCTTCACTTTCAGCAAAGTTGTGTCATCAACATCTGACAGGTTGTTAACGAGTCTTCCTCCAATCCTGATGCTGTGTTCTTCTTCATATAGTCCAGCTTCTTGGATTATTTGCCCGGTATACAGATTGAATAAGTATGGTGAAAAGAGAATATCCTGACACAAATCTTTCCTGATTTTAAAATACACAGAATCCTGTTGTTCTGTTCAAATGACTGCCTCTTGGTCTATGTACAGATTCCACATGAGCACAATTAAGGGTTCTGGAATTTCCATTCTTCACCTTGTTATCCATAACTTGTTATGACCCACACAGTCAAATATCTTTGCATATTCAATAAAACACATGTAATCGTCTTACTGGCATTTTCTTCTTTCAGCTAAGATCCATCTGACATCAGCAATGACATCCCTCATTCTACCTTCTCTTCTGAATCAAGTTTGAATTTCTGGCAGTTCCCTGTCGATGTACTACTGCAACTGCTTATTCATTATCTTCATCTAAATTTTAGTTATGTGTGATACTAATGATATTGTTTGATAATTTCTGCATTCAGTTGGATCACCTTTCTTTGGAATGGGCACAAATATACATCTCTTTCAGTCAGTTGGCCAAGTAGCTGTCTTCCAAATTTCTTGTCACACACGACTGAGCACTTCCAGCACTGCATCCATTTGTTGAAACCTCAACTGGTATTCTGTCAGTTCCTGGAAACTCGTTTTTTGCTGCCTTCAGTGCAGCTTGGACTTCTTCCTTCAGTACCATGGCTCTTGATCATATGCTACCGCCTGAAATGGTTGAACATTGACCATTACCTTCGGTACAGTGACTGTGTATTCCTTCCATCTTCTTTTGATGCTTCCTGCATTGTTCAATATTTTTGTACATGTGACTAACATTCTGAATTGTCTGAGAAGAATAAGAATAAATACGGATAGCTAGATAAATAAAAGAATGGAGGTATACAGATATATAGTTTGGCAATTCAAACTGTGTATCTATATAGTCTACAGATACAAATCCAGCTATCTTAAGATCTCTGGGGACCACTACATTTTCAGGATTTATAGAAACTTGTACAATAACAAAAATACATAAGAAAAGCCTGGGGTATTTTTTTTTAATGCAAATACACTGATAAATAACAAGTAAGACTAAGCCTCAGTGTCCAGGAGGAAATAAGGGCTGTAGGAATTGGCAAACTGGCCAATAAAAGCCATGTCTAAAGAGACTGATACTAATCAGCACAAGCTAAGTGCTGTCAAACATGAATATGGGCTCTTTCTTTCTTTCCTTATTTCTCTGTTGGTTACCAATAAAACCGAACAGTGACCAGAACAACAACAAAAAAAGCTAAACAGATCAAACAAAGCACATCTACATATATGCTGCATGTGCCAGACAGTCAGTTTCTGAGCTCTGTTATACACAAAAACAATGAATTTAAGCTCAGTCTTTACCCAAAATTTTGATATATCCAGAAGTCATCTTACTTTTGATTTCTAGAATACATTCAACCAGGCTTATATCCCCCCTTACAAGAGACTGGAATGTTCTTCTCTAGAATCTGACCCACCCAAAAAATAAGAATTAAGATAAGGATAATTAACTTAGAATTCCTAATGAACTAGCCTAGCCAGATCACCCTCACCCTACACTGAAGGCAAGCATTGATAATCCCATTCATATACACAGAGATTTCAATTAGATATTTAGAGTTTCAATATTAAATAAAACAACAAGACACAGTGATCCAGGAAAATGTTCTGAAATAAAAGTCAGAGACTAGGCAAACATACACGTTAAAAAAAAAAAATTGGAGAAAATAGATCATGCAGTAAAATGATCACTCCAAATTAAATATATATGTATATATATACATATATATCAGTATCTTCAGAGAAATAAAAGGGATATTGCATCAATTTTATTAAAAATATACATTTTAAAAGAACACGAAGAAAAAGAAAACATGTCTTGAAAACTAGGAAATAATAGCAGAAATGAAAAACTCAGAAGAACTGGACAATAAAGTTGAGGAAATTTTGTAGAAAGTAGAGCAAAAAGATACCAAGATGGGAAATAAGAGAGAAAGGAACAAGAAGTATTAGCAGGTCAACCCAGGAGGCCTAAGACAAAATGAAACAAATTCCCACAAGAGACGATAATAAAAAGGAAAAGCGGGACTCACTAAAGAAATAATTTTGACCTAGCCAGGCTAGTTTATTTATTTATTTTTTAATGTCCCAGAATAGAAGAACATAAGCTGGTTAGCAGAAAGGTGTCATCAAATGAATGTCTAACACCATGGATGAAAACGGGCTCATGGTAAGGACATTTCCATGATATTTAAGTGCTTAGAGCAAAGAGCAAAAGCAAAAAGCTTTGAAGAGAAAAAAAACTTCATGAAAAAGATTAAGAAATGATGTTGTAAGGTTTCTCAACAGCAACTCTGTCTTCTAGCTTAATAGAGCAATCGATTTCCAACCTGTAATTCTTGATCTAAACAAATTATTGGTTAAATGACAGAATAAAGACTATGTGATCAATGCAAGGTCTTAAATATATTACTACTAATGCATTTTTACATAAGAAACCAATGGCAAATGTTCTCTACAAAAATGAGGGAACAAAAAAAAAAAGTGAGAGAGAAAGAGAGGAGGAGGAAGAGAAGAGGGGAGAGAGACAAAGAAAGGAAAGAAAGAAGAAGGAAGGAAGGGAGGCAGGAAGGAAAGAAGGCAGGAAGGAAGGAAAGAAGGCAGGAAGGAAGGAAAGAAGTGGAGAAAGAGATACATGAGATACAGTAAACTAAGAGTCTTTATCAAAAGAGATCTCCTGGATGATAACCGTGCAACAGACCTAGAAACTAGCCCAGCCAGATTGGAGCACATCCGAAAGTTCCAGGAACAATGTCTCCGAGTAGTTGAAATTAATAGAATTCCCAGTATGTATGAATGTTTGAGCGAAGATTTACACAACTCAGTAAGAGTTTAGGGACAAATGAGTAATAAGTACATTAAACAAACCAATCTATAAGCAAAAAAGATAACCAATAATCCAGAGAGATAAAAAAAAAAATTCTGCAAGAAAAGAAAAATCAATTTATAGTACTTTACATGGCTCACCTGTAAATTCAGCTTATAAAGTCACAATAAACACTTACTATTGAATTAAATAGGTTTGGAATAATATTGGGGAAACAGGAAGATGGGAATTTTATGTGCCTTGGTTAGAGACAGGGATAAAGAGAACTACTTCAATCACTTTGAGAGTCAATAGATCATCTCTAAACCTGAAGTCTCAAGATGTGTTTGTGCCAGCAAATTGAGTAAAGATATGAACGGCTTCTATCAAAAGAAAGAATGAAGAGATTTGAAATTGAAATTGGTTGCCTATTGAAATGGGACACGTGGAGGTAGAGGTACTCTCTCATAATAAAAAGACAGACTATATCTACAAAATTGAGAAAATTTAGATGCAGAATTTTCTTTGAAACAATCTCTGACTGAAAACAATATCATAATAAAAACACTCAAAGAAATCTTTAGTAGAAAAGGATGTGATCCAAGGGTTTTATATATAAAGACCAACCAGGCTACAACTGTACCTTAAAATAGGAAGTAATTTAGATGTCTGAGTTTTGGTTAGTTGCCGTTGAGTCAGTTGTGGCTCATGGTGACCTCATTTATTACAGAGCAGAACTGCTCTATGGAGTTTTCTTGACAGTAATCTTAATGGAAGCAGATCATCGGGCTTTTTCTGCATCGGTACTGCTGGGTGGGTTCCAATTGCCAACCTTTAGGTGAGCAGTCGAGCACAAACTGTTCACCACCTGGAGACCTAGATATATGAGTAGTGCCATAGAGTATAGAATTTTAATACATGACTTAAAAATAAATATGTATTTTAAAGTATGTCTATAATCAGGGAAAGTAAAGAGTTTTAATGATGTATCATTAGATTGCAATGTTTCAGACAGGACGTCCTAAAGAAAGTATGTGGCTAAGAATTTTTTTCCCCTTCAAATTACATATGACTATTTAATACCTGGAAACTCTGGCGGCACAGTGGTTAAGAGCTACAGCTGCTAACAAAAAGGTCTGCAGTTCGAATCCACCAGGTGCTCCTTGGAAACCCTATAGGGCAGTTCTACTTTGTTTTACTCTGTCCTATAGGGTCACTATGAGTCAGGATCTACTCAATGGCAATGGGTTATTTAATACCTATGCATGATTTTGGTGTTTTTGTGGTCACGTTATTTTTGTTTATTTTCGTTTTTGTATCCTGAAGTAGCTTATATTGTAAGGTTCTAAAAAGGGGGGAGAAATATTATTTTTCTTTAAAAATGCTTACAGTTTCTTTAAATTCTGAGAATCATTAATACAATGTGCCTCAAATAGAATATGTTCTTGCTCTAATCATTTTATGTCTCTATGACCCAATTATTCCTGCCATAAGAACTCAAAGGAGTTACATGCTCTAAATAACCTTTGACAAAAAATTCTATATGACTGACAATATAATGTACTATTCTTATTTTTTTTAATTGTACTTTAGGTGAAAGTTTACAGAATAAATTAGTCTCTCATTAAACAGTTAAAACACAAATTGTTTTGTGACATCGTTTGCCATCTCCAAGATATGTCAACACTCTCCCCTTCTCCACCCCAGGTTCCCTGTTTCCATTCATCTAGTTTTCCAGTCCCTTCCTGCCTTCTTGTCTTTGCTTTTGGGCTGGTAAGCCCATTAGACTCCTACGTGTAAATTGAACTATGAAGCATATTCCTCACATGTGTTATTATTGGCCCTATAAAAACCAA
The DNA here is from genome assembly GCF_024166365.1 of Elephas maximus indicus. Taxonomy (NCBI): domain Eukaryota; kingdom Metazoa; phylum Chordata; class Mammalia; order Proboscidea; family Elephantidae; genus Elephas; species Elephas maximus. The sequence goes on along the minus strand of NC_064828.1, from coordinate 39,221,487 downwards.
ACCAAAAACAAAACCTATTGTCATGGAGTTGATTTTGACTCATAGAGACCCTAAAGGACAGAGTAGAACTGCCCCATAGGGTTTCCAAGGAGTGCCAGGTAGATTCAAACTGCTGACTTTGGTTAGCAGCCATAGCTCTTAATCGTTTTGCCACCAGGGTTTCCATTGGTCTTACAGACCTGTCTGATAATCTTTGGCTAAAGCATTTTTTTTTTTTTTTTTTTTGCTCTAGGTGAAAGTTTACAGAGCAAATTAGTTTCTCACTAAACAATTGATACACATGTTGTTTTGTGACACTGGTTGCCAACACTGTGACATGTCAACACTCTCCCCTTCTTGACCTTAGGTTCCCCATTTCTATTCATCCAGCTTTCCTGTCCTCTCTTACCTTCTCGTCCTTGTCCCTGGGCTGGCGTGCCCATTTAGTCTCATATGCATTGTTGAACTATGTGTGTTACTGTTTGTTTTATAGGGGTATCTAATGTTTGACTGAAGGGTGAACCTCAGGCGTGATTTCAGTACTGAGTTAAAAGGGTACCTGGGGGCTGTACTCTTGGGGTTTCTCTGTCTCTGTCAGACCAGTAAGTCTGGTCTTTTTTTCTGAGTTTTGTTTTATATTTTTCTCCATCTCTGTCCAGGACCCTAATCGTGATCCCTGTCACAGTAGTCCATGGCAGTAGCTGGGCACCATGTAGTTGTGCCGGATTCAGTCTCGTGGAGACTGTGGTAGTCATGGGCCTTTAGTCCTTTGGACCAACCTTTCCCTTGTATCTTTAGTTTTCTTCATTCTCTCTTGCCCCAGATGGGGTGGGGTCAGTAGACATATCTTAGATGGCCATTCACAAGCTTTTAAGACCCCAGATGCTACTCACCAAAGTAGGATGTAGGACATCCTATGCCGATTGTTATGCCAATTAACCTAGATGGCCCCGGAGCCCATGGTCCCCAGCTCTCAGCCCAGTAATTTGGTCCCTCAGGGATTTTGGATGTGTCTATGAACCTTCTAAAAAGTAGTAACGCTCTGATCAAGATAAGTGTATTTACATTCCATTGCACTTGCTACTCTGATCAAAAAAACTTCTTAAAGGACTTGTATATTCAGAACCATATTCTTTCCCTGAGGAGGTTAAACTAACACTACAGAACAGCTAAACTCTGTTTCAGGGATGGAGCACTGGTCATGCAGTGGTTAATTGCTTGGCTGCTAGCCAAAAGGTTGGCAGTTGTGCTCCAAGAGAGAAAGATGTGGCAGTCTGCTTCCATAAAGATTATAGCCTTGCAAACTCTATGGGGCAGTTCTACACTGTTATATACGGTCACTATGAATTGGAATGGACTCAGTGGTAATGGGTTGTTTTTTTCATGCCTCAGGGACTACATGCAAAAGGGATTCAGAGGAGAAGGGGAGCATAAGAGAGCTAGAATGGGAAGGGATGCTTCTCAGAGGAGGCTGCTTTGGAAGGGCCCTTAGGGATGAGAAGGCTGGACAGGCAGGAGAATGGGCTTCTACCCTGGGTCTAGAACTGCTGGCTTGTGAGGCACTGTGAAGGCCAACCTGACTAGACAGAAACATTCACTGCTTGAAAATAGGTAGCAGTGAACCTGAACAGGTACAGTTCCAGATATTATGTTATTTAGATTCCAATTTTGTAAAAATTAAACAAAAACAATAGCTACCTATTAAAAGTACAAAATATTATGTACAAAGGCAAGAGTACAGATAATTCAAGAGGTATAATATGCAGAATGAAGCATATTCAAATGCATAACTTTGTGTTTGCTAACATGAAATAAGTGATAAATATTTATAGAGGCTGCCTCTTATTTTATAAAATCTCTCCACAGGAGAAGAAAAACATGAATTTAATTATGGAAAACAATCATTGCAAATAGTATGAGAAAACTGCTGTTTTGTCTGGAGGGCTTGGAAAAAGTTATACTGAACTATTTCTAAGCCAAAGAAAAATGAACGTAGAATATCCCTTCATGAGAACTCAAATATCCAACGGGCAATTATCAGAAGAAAGCTTTTCATTCCTACCCCAGGCACAGGAGAGGAAGAAGAAGTCTAGTTAGATACACCCCACATGATTACCCTTTGAACTCTGAATTTAACAGGAAATAGTAAATAAAATAAACATATTATTGTAAAGAAAACCGAACCATTTGTTTAGAATGAAATCTTAAGGTTTACATTTATTTCTGCAAGATGTTGGAAGCATAGAGCGGAAAAATTTGCAGGGTGTTTATTCCAACCTTCTGGTCACTTTTAGACAAAGGAAAATGAGAACAGTATATTCTCTTAAAAAGAAATTCAGAACAACTGACTTCCTGGTGTAATGAAAATGAACAACATTTTGGTAATTTTTAATATAAAATAAATTTTATATAACTGGGGAGTTACAGTTTACAATCATGGAAAATGACATATTAAGTATAATTGCGAGATTTTGATGTTCTAAAATTGGTGCAAATATTGACTGAGTAAAGTATTCCTCAAAATAACTAATCTTGTTAATTAAATTATGTATCTATTCTCTTAAGAAACTCAGGATTCTGTGGATGGAAATGGATGGATCGAGAGACAGATGATAGATGATGATGATGATAGACAGACAGAGAGATAGAGGCTGACAAGGGAAATTGCAAAATGTGTTTTTAGAAGTTAACATTCAGAAATATTTCATTTCTTGTGGCATAAAAGAACTATTAGGGAACAATTTTATTTCTAAAGGCATGCCAAATACACCCTCTCAGACGTGGGTGACAGTGAATCAGCAGGAGCAAAACGATTTGAAAATATACCAGGTACACTACATCAGGCGTGAAAAAAGTCACATGACTTATCAAGCAATTCTGTTCCAGCCAACCACACCAGATAAGGCAGAGTAGCAAACTGAACCAAGCCTTGCTGAGGAAGACTTACAAAGTGGAGAATGCCTTGTAGTGTTCTTCACTGGTTAAGAAGTAGCATTTAACCAAGAACAACATGTTCCAGTAAAATTTATGCCTAGTGTGAACGCCATCAACCTTTGCAGAGCTCTGCTGTAACAATTTCATAGCATTGGGCCATGCCTAGGGAAGGGCGGGGGGAAAGAGACTGTGTGTGTGTGTGTGTCTGCGTGCGTGTGTGTGCGTGCGTGTGTGTGTGTATTTGACCATGAGGGAAAGTGGATAATTAGGTCATATAAGCTTGATATCTCTATCTTCAGACCGACCTCTCTGTGTGACTATCTGCCGAACTACAGGAATGGACATCATGAATATATCCAGCACTGGAATACCAGGGCTGAAGGGGATATCAATAAAACATTTCATTTCCCCTCCTATCTGCCAGCAGGCCAGCTCTTAAATTACAAAAATAAGACAACTCTGCTGCACTTTTCCAGAAGTTCCTAAAGAGGAAGATTCCTTGACCATTCTTTGCTATTTCAGATTAATCAAAACATATTTAAGCATCTAGTCACTGTGTGAAAATTTAACGAGGAAGTTGAGAAAAGCTCAGAGATTTGAAGATGTATGTATTTTTCTCACGCAACATCTGGAAGTCCAGTAAGTGCTGAATATTTTCAGCATAATGTCTGATAGTAAGTATTATTAGAGTTAAGGGAAAGTAGTTTGGGTTCACATGTTTCCTATGCAAAATAACTTGAGGAATCTTTCTCAATAAGTGGAAGAATGAATGAGTGATAGTGTTAAAATGAGAAGAAAATTAGTTTCTCATGCTCATATGACTTTATTTCTTTGTAAAATAACTATTTTGTGTTGTTAGGGTTGCTGTACACACAGCTGGATACTAAGTGGTCTTTTTTTTAATAAAATGCAAAGATTTGTGAAAGTAATTCTAGGTATTAAGTCTAACATGAACTCAAGGACTCTAAAAGCACACAATTGTTACAATTATTAGTCCTATGGCAATTTAACTTGCTGTTGAGTCTATCCCAACTCATAGTGACCCTATAGAACAAAGTAGGGTCACAGGGTCACTATGAGTTGGAATTCACAGGATGGCAATAAGTTTTTTGGAAACCCTGGTGGTGTAGTGGCTAAGTGCTATGGCTGCTAACCAAAGGGTCAGCAGTTCAAATCTGCAGGCGCTCCTTGGAAACTCTATCGGGCAGTTCTACTCTGTCCTATAGGGTCGCTATGAGTCAGAATCGACTCAATAGCACTGAGTTTAGTTTTGGTTTGGTTTTATGGGAATTTATCATTTTATAACCCAGACTTCAGAATTTCTGAGACCTGGGTTCCAATTCCAGAGCAGCAATTACCACCTGTGCAACAACAGAAAATAACACTCTCTGATAATCAACTTGCCCAACTATATGCATGGGTGCTGATATGGATTGAATTGTGTCCCCCAAAAACCTCTGTTGCAGTCCTAACCCCTGATATCTGTGGATGCGACGTTATTGGAAACAGGGTCTTTGCAGATGGAATTAGTTAAAACAAGGTCATACTGGAGCAGGGTGGGCCATGATCTCTTTAAGACTGGCGTCCTTATACAAACAGAATAAAGAGAGAGAGAAGAATGCCACGTGAAGACAGGCACGGAGAAAAGGCAGCCATGCGAAGAAGGTGGCAGAGCTTGGACTTATGCTGCTACAAACTAAGGAATTCCTGGGACCATCAGAAGCTGGAAAAAGCAAGGAAAAAATTCTCCCCTAGAGCCTTCAGAGAGAGCCTGGCCCTCCTGACACCCTGAGTTCGGACTTCTAACCTTCAGAACTGTGATGGAATAAATTTCTGCTGTTTTAAGCCACTCAGTTTCTGGTACTTTTATGGGAGCCCCAGGAAACTAATTAGGAACTTATGTCGTAGGCTTTCTGTGAGGAATAAATTTAGTGCTCTTAATTATTATTATTATTAGTGTATTAATCCATAGCAAGCATTTCATGTCTGAGGCACTCCAATTCATGCAGTACCTACATCATCTCATCACCTCACTTCTCCACTCATTAGTGAGATGTCTAATTGAGTGCCTGGCAGGTAGTGGGCCTTTAAGTAATGGTGGCACTTACTGTGTTGTATATGAGAAATGGAAGTGGGCTCACACAAATATTTTGACTGCACTATGGACAAACACTTTGGGGAAAAAGATTACCATAGTATATAATTGGGAAATAGATATGAAGCCATCAAGCTAAAGGTAATACATTTGCACTGCTCTTGTTTAATTGTGTAATGTCATTTAACATGCTTTAAAAATATGATTATAAATATGCATATTAGATGTAATTAGCAGTCATGTAGTCATCTGCTGCATATTGAGCAGGTCGTGAAGAGAACCAGAAAGATGATTAAAGGGCTAGAAAATATTTCATATGAAAAAAGTTCAATAGAGGTGTTTGTATTGTTTTTGTTTATTGTTTTTCTGTTAAAGTTTTTTGTTTGTTTTTGGTAGCAGACAAAATGGAATGTGGTGGGACTTGATTTACATGAAAAATTATATACCTAATTTGTCACCATTCTTGGTACAGACTAAAGAATGTTTATTCAGGAAGACATAATGGAAACTCATCCCGAAAATGACAATGCACATGGTAAGAGAGACTATAACACTTCAAAGGCAAGGCGAAGGTCTTCTTGGTCTTTGGGTCCTGGTACCTGATACACAGTAGGTCAGTAGGGGTTTGATGTGTATGTAGAGAGGAGAAAGAGACAAATAGAGACAGAGGAAGAGAGGTACAGAGAGAGAGACAGGGAGGAACAGAAGGAGGTAGAAGGAGAAGGATAGAAAAGATAGACACAGAGAGAGACAGAGAAACTCCAACTTTCTGATACTGGGCTAACGGTATGGACTGAATTGTGTCCCTCCAGAATGTGTGCCAACTTGGCAAGGCCATAATTCCCTGTATTGTGTGGTTGTCCTCCATTTTGTGACTGATATAAATATTCTATGTGTTACAGACCCTAACCTCTATGATGTTAATAAGGCAGGATTAGAGGCAGGTTATGTTAATAAGGTAAAACACAATCTACAGGATTAGGTTGTATCTTGAGCCAATTTCTTTTGAGACATGAGAGAGAGAAGTGAGCAGAGAGGAGAGGGACCTCATTACCACCAAGCAAGAAGAGCCAGAAGTGGAGCATGTCTTTTGGACCTAGGATCCCTATACTGAGAAGGTCCTAGGCCGGGAAAGATTGATGAAAAGGACCTATCCTCTGAGCTGACAGAGAAGGAAAGCCTTGCCCCAGAGCTGGTGCCTTGAATTCCTATTTCTAGCCTCCTGAACTGTGAGAGAATATATTTCTATTCGTTAAAGCCATCCACTTACTGTATTTCTGTTACAGCAGCACTGGATAACTAAGACAGCTAGAGTGGAGATGGTGTTGTCCAACACAGACTAGACCAGTGGCTGAGTATGTGGCTACTCATGAAATTACAATGTGAGTACTACCCATAGAATTAGAAATCTGAACTTTTTTTTTTTTTTTTAAGCAAGCTTCACATGTGTTTCTGACGGTCAGTCAGGATTGGCAGCCGTTGTAGTAGGTAATGAAATCACTGGGTCAAAGTTCCAAATTCCAATTTGGATGAGACTGGTTCTCATCTCAAATCTTGGTCATAGGATAAGGGTACAAGGGTGGATCTTTAATAGAGCAGGAACTAGGGTACTCTTACAGCATGCTTTTGTTGAATTGGAGTTTGAGAATCTTTAAAACGCTTATGAAGGAATCATACCCATCCCTTTGCATGGCCTCATCCTTTTGTTCTCAGTGAAAGAAGAAAGCTATAAGAGGCAGCAATGAAGCCTTCCTCTTCTATTCCCCAGACACTTACTCTGAGCCCTTTATTTAGAATTTGGCTAAATTTACAACTACAAAGTTCCTGTCTATTTCAAGGGTAACACTAGAGTCCATTTAAACAACCTCACTCCCTTTCACATTTTGGGGAACAACCTCTTGTTTCTCCTACAGCTTGTGAGATTCATCCTACATCATCAAATACAAGTATGCAGCAGGGTCAAGTAATTTGCTAACACTGGATATGCATTAACAATTTCAATCTGTTATTTTAAAAATACATACATATACAACGATTAAATAAGATAGGCCATCCAAATTATACCCCCGGACGCTGCTAGAAATTGAGAGTGTTGCATTGTGTGAAGAGGAAAAAGCAAGAATTGCCAGGATTGCATTTTTTTTTTTTAAGCCAACACGTGATTAGTGAAACTTCTGCAAATATGTGCCAGGGATGTAGACAACATTTAAACAAGATACTGAGGGCTTAGGTTAATGAAGGTGTAGTCTTCTTAGATAAAATCCTTTCTGTACTTAATTCCATGGTGTCCATAATTCTGGATTCAGTCTGACCTCTAAAACCATTTATCAAAGAATGGATAATGGACGATGTAGGCTAGATTATTGTCATTTACAAATCAGCCAATAGAAACCTACCTTACTTTTACCATGTTTATTCTGAAAAAGCCCAATAAACAAACTGAATTTAAAATAATACATTCTGCTATATACATCATTTTCTTCTAAAACGTTTACCATCACCACTATTTTAATTTCACAAACTCTAGTCCAGGAATATAGGCTTATTTCCCTAAATTGATCACATATATATTAAAGTAACTTCTACATAAAATTTTCTAAATGTTCAGTATGCCATCCCCCAGAACACTTAATGAAAATTAAATTGACTATTGTTACTAATTTATGAAATCCCAAATTCCCACATGTATCTATATTTCATTTACCCATAAAATGCACACATTTTTCTCAAATCTATAATCCACAAAACCAAACCCATTTCTGTTGAGTCAATTTCAGCTAATAGTGATCCTATACGGCAGAGTAGAACTGCCCCATAGGGTTTTCAAGGCTATAATCTTTACAGAAGCAGACTGCCACATTTTTCTCCCAGGGAATGGCTGATGTGTTGGAACCACTGATCTTTTCGTTAGCAGCTGGAAACTTTAACCCTTGTGCCACCAGGGCTCCTTCAAATATATAGTTGCCAAATGAAATCTGAAGTAAACTGGGATTCAGAAGGTCTTAGTTTGAATCTAGACTCTGCTACTGTTATGGGTTGAATTATGTCCCCCCAAAATGTGTGTCCACTTGGCTAGGCCATGATTCCCAGTATTGTGTGATTGTCCACCATTTTGTCATCTGATGTGATTTTCCTATGTGTTGTAAATCCTACCTCTATGATGTTAATGAGGCAGGATTAACAGCAGTTACATTAATGAGGCAGAAATCAATTGATGAGATTAGGTTGCACCTTAAGTCAATCTCTTTTGAGATATAAAAGAGAGAAGCAAGCAGAGAAACATGAGGACCCCATACAACCAAGAAAGCAGCACTAGGAGCAGAGCATGTCCTTTGGATTCAGGGTTCCTGTGCAGAGAAGCTTCTTGACTGGGGAAGATTGGAAACAAGGACCTTCCTGCAGAGCCATCAAAGAAAGAAAGCCTTCCCCCGGAGCTGGAACACTGGATTTAGACTTCTAGCTGCCTAGCCTGTGAGAGAACAAATTTCCCTTTATTAGTGCCATCCCACTATGGTGTTTCTGTAATAGCAGCACTAGATAACTAAGACAGAATTTGGTACCAGGATTAGGGTGCTGCTTAAGAGATTCCTAAAATGTGGAAACAGCTTTGAAACTGTGAATGGATAGCGGCTGGAAGAGTCTTAAAGTGCCTAACAGTAAGATCCTGGGTTGCCTTGAAGAGACTGCTGCTGGAATTAGGGACATCAAAGACAATTCTGGTGAGAACTCAGAGGGAAATGAGAACAGTTGTTACACTGGAGATGATGCAGACAGCAAGAAGCAGCAGCAGAGCCAGGAGACCAGCATGAGACAGTGCTGGAGCCAACCCACAGAGAGAGAGAGCTAAGTGCCTTTGCGCGGGAGGCTTCCTGGTGGAGTGGGGTGTCTAAGGCCACTCATCAATGGAGCTACAGAGTTTTGAAACACTTGCCCCAACAGGGACGATGCAGGTGGTGAGGCCCAAGGGGTGAGAGGCCAAGGAACCAGGAAGCAGAACCTGAAGAGACAAGGAATACAGGAATCTGAGCTGCCTCAGTCTCAAAGGGTTGAGTTGCCACTCAGATGGACTAGGAGAATGGGGCCACCCAAAGCCAAGGGAGCAGAGATGCCTTCCAGTGGGCCTGGCAGGTGGACCTGAAGCCCAGGGCCAAGTGGCCTCCATTCAGAATCTGGAGAGTATGGGCAATACCCAGAATCAGGAGGGCAGAGCCATTGTCTAAATGGCCTCAGAGAACAGAGGATAATTTTCAAAGCCTTGAGAGCTAATGTAATGTGTTCTGCTGACTTGCTTGGTGCCTGTTATTCCTTCTTTTCCTCCAATTTCTCCCATTTGTAATGGAAGTGTCTAGGTTGTACCTGTTTCACCATTGTACTTTGGAAGCAGATAATCTGTATTCTAGATTTCACAGATGAAGAGGAATTTTTGGATTTTAGACTTGGAGTTAATTTAAAACTTTTGCTATGATATGATGGGGTGAATGTGTTTTACATGTGACAAGGGAAAGAATTTTGGGGGGGGTCGAGGGTGGAATGTTATGGATTGAATTGTGTCCCCCCAAAATATATGTCAACTTGGCTAGGCCATGATATCTACTATTGTGTGGTTATCCACCATTTTGTGATCTGATGTGATTTTCCTATGTGCTGTAAATCCTATCTCTATGATGTTAATGAGGCAGGATTAGCTGTAGTTATGTTAAAGAGGCAGGACTCAATCTACAAGATTAAGTTGTGTCTGAAATCAATCTCTTTTGAGACATACACGAGAAGTGAGCAGGGAAACATGAGGACCTCATACAACCAAGAAAACAGTGCCAGGAGCTGAGCGTGTCCTTTGGACCCAGAGTTCTTGCACTGAGAAGCTCCTTAACTGGGGAAGCTGGATGACAAGGATTTCCCCAAGAGCTGACAGAGACAGAGAGCCTTCCCCTGGAGCTGGCACCCTGAATTCAGACTTCTAGCCTCCTAGACCGTGAGAGAGTAAATTTATCTTTGTTAAAGTCATCCACTTGTGGTATTTTCTGCTATAGCAGCACTAGGTGACTAAGACAGGTACCTATTTACTCACATAAGGGTCTTTGGCAAGTTCCTATTCTCTCTTAATGTCACTTGGTTCATGTTTAAAATGTCAATAATAACACCTTACATCAAGAGATTATTTGGAAAAGCAAAGAAAAAAAAGATGCATAAAATAAGCCTGGCACATAATGCTCAATATGTTTTCCTTACTTTGTTTTATACTCTAACAGTTAATAAAGTTGCTTTCCAAATACCACTTGAACTTGTGTGTCCTGAGCTACCATTAGAACATTTGCATTTCTAAAATTTTATTTTACTGAATCACTTCTCTGAATCTCAGGTTCTAAGAGATGCAAAGTCTGAGTCTTCAGATAGAATTGTTATAGCTGCCTCTTTACCATTTAACAAAGCCAAAATAGTTTAACAACTCTCAACTATTAGAATCCTGAAATAGCGTTCACGGGAGGAGAAGCTTAAAAAACACCTGCCAATGTATGAGGAGAACTTGCAAGAAAGATGAATGGTGTGGTAAGTGACCTGAGAAAACTACTGAAGATGATAGAAAAGCTGAGTGGCAATATAATTACAGTTTTCCAAAAAATATGGAAAATTGGTGGAATCTGCTTGAATATTTCCTGGAAAACATTACAGGAAAATTAATAAGTGAGATACTTAAATGAAAAAAAAAAAAAAAAGAGATAAATCCTAATAACTTAGATTGATGGAGAACAAATAGCAGCAGTTTATCCTCAGTTAGACTGCTCATGGCAGATTATAAAAGTCTCTCAGCGTCACCTGATGGGTAAGATGGAGAAAAAAAATTTTGGACTCTACTGCAACTAACTGTGTCAAAAATTATGCTCACATGCTTTATTAAATTGATCTGCACCAACTTCAAAAATATCTAGATATATATTAAAAGAACCTGGCCTTGATTCACTCTTAATTAATACCTCGGCCATTTATTTCAATACACGATTGGGAATGATAATAATAATAATGACACTTATTAAATCTCTGCTATGTGCAAGGCATTTTGCAGAACGTCTTTTCTATATTATCCCATGGACTTCTGAAAAACCATTCCCTATGAAAAGGGTATTATCATCACTTCCTTTTCTTCTAGATAAGGAGCTTAGGCTCAGAAAGGTTTAGTAACTAGCTCCAAGTCTAACATTTTGTTAAGCAGAGGTACCAGGATTAGAACGCAGGTTCATCTGACCAGAATGCCACTTAAGTACTAGTCTACACTGCCTCTCAGTATATACATGCTAATTAAATTGCAGATAGCAAATTATGAAGGGAGAATAAATACCTCGGATATCATATTCCAAAGACCAAACCAATCGCTGTCAAGCCAATTCATAGTGACCACATGTGGTTCAGAGGAGAACTGTGTTCCATAGGGTTTTCATTGACTGTGACCTTTCTCAAGTGGATCACCAGGCCTTTCCTCCAAGGCCATCTGAGTGGACTTGAACCGCCAACCTTTTGGTTAGTACCCAAGCACTTAACTGTTCGTGCCACCCAGAGACCCCTGGATAACAAATTAGCATCAAAAAATATCTTGATAGGCTGGTATGGAAAGCTGGGGCTGAACCTTACCAAGAATCAGTAAGTGTCATGTCCTACATCTGTGTTCCAAACTCCAAGTGCACAACTCAGTGAAAGGAGAGAAGTGATGTAAGGGCTCAGTCTATGCACATGCATATGAGTGCACATGACTGTGTGTTGGGGGAACAGCACCCTGTTTAATGGCATTATCCAAGGACTGAATTGGCTGTTTTTGAAGAATATGAGCTCCCTGTTTCTGAAAATATTCAAACCCAGGCTACATGACAGCTAGAAAGGTACTGTGACTAAGATTTAATCACCAGACATATACATGAACTGATTAGGTAATCATATTTTCAATTCTGTTATTTTTCTATGGTGCTGTGCTCAGATTTTTAATTAAAAAGGAATCCAATATGGTTAAGAGAAGGGTGCATCTTTCCAGTGTCTTTAGCTTATAGTAAATAGTTGGAAAATTCATCTAAAGAGCAAAATCATATCTCGGCTGACAAGCCTCACACAGTACACACCCGAAGCAATGCTCTCATGTCATTGAGAAACAAATTGGACCACCCAGAAGAGATCCTCAGTAATTCTGATGCCTAAAAGCTTGAAGCCTCACTGGAGAAGTGAGCAGTCAAAGGAGACTTGTCACTACTGATTAGTTGAATATTGAGAGATACTGCTCTTTACACAAAGGAACAACACGAAAGGGGGAAAAAAAAGAACAAATTTCTCTGCCAAGATGGGTAAGATGTACCAGTTGACCTGTACAGCTAGAGGAAAAAAGGTAAGTTAGCATCACTGACAGTGGTCACTTGTAGCTGGAGTTTAACAGTTTATAGTATAAAAGCAGGCACGAGGGACAGCCTTTCTTCTCCCTGAAGGGATTTCTGGCTAAAGGAATACTACGGGCCTCCTTCTGAAGTCCCTCCCCTTAATATATGTGGACTCTGATCTTAGGCAGCCAAACTGGGCTTTTTTCCAGTCAGGGGCATATGGCAAGGTCACGGTGGCTGAAGAGGTTGAGACAGAAGACTTGATTTCAGAACCAGGGTGAGCAAGTCCATGAAACGCAAGTGCCCAGAAATCAGATCAGAACAGTTTTTTGTATTTTTGCTGCATTTCCAGTGTTTTCCCCTCCTTGCTAAAAGACTTGTCAGCACACCTGAAATTAGAAATTTGATGGAAAAGGAGTGAAAAGTAAGGCTGAAATATTATTAAACGAAACGATGATGGGGGGAATGCGAGACTCATTTTACACAGCAGTTTATGATTATTAAGGCACCAAGAAACAGCACTGCCAAGAATTTACAGTGCACTGTGACGACACTGGGTGGCTGGGTGGCTTCTCTGACAGGAACAGTGCAGCAGCATCTCCCCAGAAGTCTGACGTCATTCTGCATTGGTTAGGGGGAGCATGGGTAGAGTGTGGATGATCTGACAGAAAAGAGGCTACTCAGGTACGTGAAAGCAGGGGCCCATAATTTACACAGTGTCCCCCCACGGCGTCAGGAATTCTAGTTCAAATGAATGCCGCAGCTTTCCCAGGGCCCAGAATAAAAAAAAAAATACAGGATACAAAATACATTTTGGACCAGGAAGTACTATGTCATAACTGTGACCCAATTCACTACCCACCTAAATCCATTAGGAAACAAATGAAATTGTCTAAATAAAAAAAAAAGAAGCCCATTAATTGAGGTTAGGATTTCCAGAACAGAGAGGGCTGAGACTCTAATTAAAAGAACCTCTCAGCCCCAGACCTGGAGCAAAGAAGCTGAAATAGAGAGGACATGAATTCCTTCTGTTTTGCAGGACAATAGCACCATCTGACAAGTCAAACAGCTGTCCAAATGACCAAACATATGCACAGCCTACTCTAAAATGACAAAAGACAAACATAAACATTTAATTTAGAGGTGTTTGAAGTCTTATGTGAGCCTCACCGACAGCCAGAGGAATTAGGCTAGAGGAAAATTGGTGGGGTGGCTTTGAGACTGACCCTGAATGCCAGGCCAAAAAAAGACCTTGGATTTTTGAATTCCTGAAACAATAACAACAAAAAAACTCATTTTAGAAAATCTACAGATATGAAAAGTGTCCCCGAAAATACTTCTCAGGATACATAATCTCAAGATTATTTCTCCCCATAATCTTCAAGGCTCAAGGTTTGCTTTTTTATTTGTTTACTTTGCAACCCAATGTATCCATTCAAATCCTAGGAGAATCTCTCTCTCCCTTTTGTTTCAATGGCCACACTGCCGTGCAAAGCAATTGTTCTCTGCTTTTAAATTAAAAATTAGAATAAAGAACAAAAGCAAAATAGCACAGCTAATGAAAACCCACCGATGTTTTAGGTCATTAGGTGGCACAAAAGAATCTCTGCTTTATTAGTGAATTTCACGTGCCAGCCGCCAGCATTTGGACCAAGTCTTATATCATTGGCCTGGCCAAACTAGGACAAAGCCTAGAAATTGCTTAAGTAAAACCAAAGACAATAAAAACAAAGGTTTTCGAAATTACTGTGGCCCGTGTCATTAAATTTCATTTTGTGCATGGAATATAAATATATCACTTTGTTCTGCATGACAAGCAGAAGTGAGCATTCATACATTACTCAGCCACTTAATTAAGTGCCTGGGATATTTGCAGTTAGCAGACTAATAAGGGAATCACATTGAAATTCAAATCACTCCTCAGGGTAGCTGTCTGCAACCTAAGCAAAGCTTACTGGGTAGATGTTCCGCTAAATGCTCAGCTAAAAGCTTAGATTCCCTGTATTTGTGAATCAAGAAGAATTCTACTTGTGATTAAAGGTGAGAGGAAAATAAACAATTCGGGTAGGGATTTTTGACTTACGTTTTATTTCCCCTGCTTTAAATACCCATTTTGTCTCTGACTTTGTCTAAGAGAACAAGGGCATGATTTAGGGCTTTGCCAGCGAAGACCAGGAGGCTCAATAAACAAACAAATGACTAGGCTTACCTTTTCCATAGCAGCCTTTTAACAGACCTGACAGTAACAGTCTCTTCACCACAGACAGTAAACAACAAAATTATAAAGTCCTCATTCAGAATTAAAAAAAAACAAGCAGAAAACAAAGTGACGGAGGGTCACAGGAAGAGGAGGAAGGGGCGTAGAGGGGAGGGATTCGCGTTTTACAACCGGAAGCCAAGAACCCAGTATTGCAAAAGCCGAGGGACTGCTCCTCCTCTAGGCACTGCCCAAGACTGTGTTTATTTTTAGTCATTCATCTTTATAAATTTTAACTTTTCTGGACGAAAACAGCCCCATATGGTTTCAAATCTGCCCTTGATTCCAAACAGCCCCCACACGGAGTGTCTTCAAAATTTCAAAGCCATCTGGTCGCCTGCGGTAAAATGACCTCTCCAATCCCTGTTCATACAACGTTTTGTTTTTCAGCATCCGGGAAACTGGACTCTCAGGTCCCTAATCAGTCACTAAGGGCAGGGGTAAGGGTGTACAAGAGCCACTGGCACCGGAAGGAAAATAGGCTGTAACCCGAGGCACCTACAGAAAAGTAAGTGAATTGCATAGATCAGATTATGCATGGTGGTTTCTCTCTAAAAACCCACTACTGACGAAAATTACATAGTTTCACCTGAAAACATGCATCATTTTAGTACAGAAAACATAAATTCCTAAATTCCAGGTTGTATTCCCAAGTAGAAGTAAATCAAGGTAAACTTGGATATTTTGACGTTTCAGTTAGGAGGAACACAGCATTTTTGGTTAGATGGAAATTTGGCATCTTCTGCAAGTCATAAAATCTTTGAAGCATAAATTTTGATCATCACAATAGGTACTGTCACACAGCATCGCCTCAGATATTGTCAAGGTACCATCTGGCATCAGTTATACAGCAGTGGAAGAAAAAGGTGTAGGTCTAGTGCTCAGTTCTTAAAAGTACAAGGATAAGTCTTCATAGCTGCATCAAGAATCATGGTAAGACAGCCCTTATGTAGGGTACCAATGCAGAGTTAATTTTTCTGAGAATTTACAGAGGAAACCATTAACACTGGTTCTATCTGAGGAGAAGTCAAGAAGACTTACTTTATAATTGTGTATACCCTTTTATGCAATTTGAATTTTTTCCATGTGTATTTATTAATTTTGTAGATGGCTTATTTAGATTCAGAAGTAAAGTTTGTCCCTAGTTCCTCAAATTTCTCTCCAACTCTTGGCCTAAAAACCTGAGAGTACCTTTAGATGTTAACACACTTCCATCCTAACATTATATAAAACAGCCTCTGCCACCATACCCTGCCCTCAACCTGCCAGAGACATGCTCTACTCAAAACAAACAACAGTTGCCATGGTATCAGTTTCCTCTTGGTGACCTCATGTGTTTCAGAGTAGAACTGTGCTCATAGGGTTTTCAATGGCTAATTCTTCAGAAGTAGATCACGGACTCTCCCGAGGTGCCTCTGGGCGGATTCAAACCGCGCGAACCTCTCAGTAGCCATATCTTATCTCTGATAAATGTATTGATAACAATGGCTTATCTAGGAAGCTTAATTGAGCTGAGGGTAAAAAATATTTAGGATAATTTTTTTTTAAGAAGTTGCAGAGTCAATGGTGGTGGTCTTTTATGAGGATAGACTAACTGCTATAACAACTAATAACAAAAATCTCAGAAAATTCACAGAATAAAAATGTGTATATCTCTAACATCACAGGCCAGTGTAAGGCGGCTTGGAGGCTATGTTTTATAAAACGAGGGCCTAGGATCCTCGGTGGTGTAGTGGTTAAGTGCTACGGCTGCTAACCAAAAGGTCAGCAGTTTGAATCCACCGGGCACTCCTTGGAAACTCTACAGGGCAGTTCTACTCTGTCCTGTAGGGCCACTATGAGTTGGAATTGACTCAACGGCAGTGGGTTTGGTTTTTTGGCTAGGATTCTTCTATTGATGTTTTCTAGGGCCGAGGAGCCCTGGTAGTGCAGTGGTTAAGAGCTCAGCTGCTAACCAAAATACCATCCGCTCCTTGGAAACCATATGTGGCAGTTCTACTCTGTCCTCTAGGATCACTATGAGTTGGAATTGATCTGGCGGCAATGTTTTTTGTTTGTTTGTTTTTTCTTTTTTTTTAAGGACTCTTCCACATTCAGCCAGCAGATAAGTAAAGGGAGAGCATAGAGGATAAGGTGATAGGTCCTGTATGAACCAAGCACGGGATTGGCAGTAACCACTTCTAACAACATTTCACTGGCATCACTCAGTCACATGGACTACATACCTACAAGGGAAGAACAGTTTAAGTGATTGCTCAGAAAGAAAATTTAGTGAGCACTAATAATAGACTGAATCATTTTTTTCAATTCTTCACAGTCTTCTTGCATCAGGGCATACTTTTTGCCATGCCACTTTGTAGTACTTCTAATGAGAAGGAGCAGTGTATATTTATTTCCATACCTCATTGACATTGGCTTTTTGCAATATGATTTGCTTTTGTCAATGCAAATTAGTAGATATGACACAAACAGAAGTTTTACACATGATTAGGGAGCTTGGTTTGCTCTTGTACTACTTCCCTTAACCTTGAGAGGAACATGCCCCAGCTAGCCACTAGTTCAAGGAGAATTAGAGACTTGGGAAGCAGACAAAAATCTAAGCAGACCTCAGTCAGGAGCCAAACCCAGTCAACCCACAACCTGAAACAGAGCCTCTCCGTTTAGACCAGCCTAGATGAGTTGAACTGTAGTTGGCCCACAATGTGTGTGTGATAATAAATTTGTGGTTGTAAACTTTTGAGTTTGGGGGACAGTTTGCTATACATCACTATTGCAGGAGTAGCAACTGATACAAACACATAGAAGGACATTTGTACCTGTGGAACATCAATTCAAAAGGGTATTTTACCTACACTGTAACACTAGACACTGGCTTACTTCAATAAATATTGAGATAAAAAGAAGTCTAGTAAACTTTGGTACCAGAAAATGATTCAACACTAGGAAATCTAATCTGGTAACACATTGCCAAGAGTTCCTGGGTGGCATGAACAGTTAAGCACTGGGCTGCTACTTGGAAGCTTGGCAGTTGAAGCCCACCCAGAGGTGCCTCAGAAGAAAAGCCTGACAATCTGTTTTCAAAAGGTCACAGATATGAAAACCCTGTGGAGCACAGAAATGGGGTCACCAAGAGTTGGAATCGGCACGACAGCAACTGGTTTGGTTTTTAGATTTTTATTAACACATTGCAATTTCATCCTATTTTTCAAGGACTCTCCTAAATAATTATTTACTGTTCTTAAATGTCATATTAGGGTCATTTTAACATTGATATATTTATGTAAGTTAATAATTCTCCCCCTAAAAAACCCACCGAACCTGTTGCCAATGAATAGATTCCAATGACTCATAGTGACCCTATAAGACAGAGTGAAATTGCCGCATAGGGTTTCCAAGGAGCAGCTGGTGGATGTAGACTGTGGACCTTTTGCAGCCAAGCTCTTAACCACTGTGCCACCAGGACTCCAATTCTCCCAAAGTCATTTGCAAAAGAGTGAAAAAGATGGTATCTATCTCAACTGTTGTAACTGTAGATGATCATCAGAATGATTTGTATATGCCTGTGTCTGTAAATTATTTAAGTTTCTTCCCTTCATGCTACTTTAGAATATTTATTTCATAGTTGGTTAGCCCTTCTAACCAAGGGTGATCAAAAGCAGAGGGAGATTTTAAACCAACCATGAACTAGATACTATCAGCCATTTAAAATATACTGCCTCATTAAACCCTCAAAATATTTCCGTACAATATTTTTATCCCTTTCTATAGATAATCTAAACTTCTGTTTTTTTCTTAATTTTACCAATATTATACCCTAATAATATGTGATAAACCTAAAGGACTAAACTTAAAATTAAGTTAATCTTTCCCCTGAGCCCACACTTCCTACGTTAAACCAAGATGACTCCATAGTTAATGTAAACTCATTAAATTTATTTTTAAAAACAGAGGCTAAGATGATGGGTTACAACTGAGTTTATGAATGAGCAGAAAAACAGACATTACCTATGTTGGCCAGGCTCCTGTTAACTACAAATATATTTGATTTAGCTTTATTTTCTTAATTATGCAACAGTGTCTCATAATAATATTTAACTCACATAAAAGAAAGTAATGGTAAGTATAGGAAATCTAACTAAAGAGGAGATTGATTTGTACAGAGTCAAAATCTACAGGTTTAAAACACTGATTCACTACAGCTTGTTATGAACAAATATAAAAGAATATCCCGCAACCCTTCTCTGAAGTTTACATGAGAAAACTTACTTTATATATCATGCAATTTTGAAGAAAAGAATGTCCAGTTTCAGAAGCTATTAAGTTTAATCAAGGGTCAGTCTGTGTTTAGCCA
The DNA here is from genome assembly GCF_024166365.1 of Elephas maximus indicus. NCBI lineage: Eukaryota > Metazoa > Chordata > Mammalia > Proboscidea > Elephantidae > Elephas > Elephas maximus. Next base: position 39,202,519 of record NC_064828.1, on the reverse strand, counting down.
ATGTAACAAGAAGTAAATTAAAAGAGATTTTCTGTAACTGAAGTTTGGTCAGAAAGTATTACCAGGCCTCTTAACCTCCCGACTCATTTACCTTAGTGATCAGAAGAAGAAGAAATAAACCCACTCAAGGTGGGCTTTGTTTAAATTCTTGCGTAAGTTAACACAGAATGATGCGTTCCCACAGGAGCTGAAGAAGAAGAGCAGAGTGAGTGACTTGCAGTGTGAACAACATTCAACAGTCATGAGCTCAGTGGAATTCCTGACACCTGCTCCACCTATTGAGTCAGCCTTGTGGTGGGTGGGTACTGGAAAGGGAAAAGTGGGTGACACATGTAATTTCCATGGACCAAAATAAGTGTTGGCACATTGAGCTCTTAAGATTTTTTTTTTGTAATTAATTTTTCTGAGGAAAAATTGGAACACAAAATATTTTATAAAAAGGCTTTTTTTTATAAGGGTTAAGGAACACTGGTGGCACAGTGGCTAAGAGCTTGGCTGATAACCAGAAGGTCAGGGATTCAATCCCACTAGTCAATCCATGGGAGAAAGATGTGGCAGTCTGCTTCCATAAAGATTACAGCCTAGGAAACCCTATGGGGCAGTTCTACGCTATCCTGTAGGATTGCTATGAATTGGAATCAACTTGATAGCAACGGTTTATAAGGATAAAATGCAATCCTAGTTTCCATTGCTGTGTAACTTCCGAATATAAAAGGTATATTAATTTCTCAATCCAATTTCAGTTACAGCCAGTATGTAGATTAACTTTTTCCCTAAGATGAGTTTCCTCTTTTTTAGCGAAGAATCATCAACCAGGTGACAAACCAGCTTTAAACAGCCCTTAAATCAGCCCAGATTTGAGGTAAGCTCTTTCCTGCCAAAAAATGCAAAGACATCTGTTATTTCTTACCTAATTCCTCATGTTGGAATTGCAATAGCAGAGCAAATTCTAAGCATCATATCTCACTGAATCATTAATCTATGGGCAAAAAATATTAAAATTAAAATATTGTCAGATATGCTGATTCCCAAGATGTTCCTTCTTGAACCTGTGCAGCATTCAAGGGAAGACTTGAGATCAAATGAAACCCAATTTTACCTTTGCTTTGAACATTTTCTTGAATGAGACCTCTCCCTTTAAGATAAAGGTGAATGCATGTTTTTATATTTTAGTCCTATTTGAATGCTCACCTTGGTTATCTCTCTCAATTTCCATGTTATATAAACTACTTTCAATTCCCATTTTGTATTAAGTCCAATATACAATACATAACTAAATCTCTCTTTCTTTAATAAATGTCACTTTGATTATATATGAAAAATTGAATTAAAAACAAATAAAACGAGTATATAAAAATAATCAAATTTAACTTGCCTCTTCATGATTGTCTCTTAAAATGCTCTATCAGCTGAAATCCTTTAGAAGTATTAAATCATGTCATTGTAATATGTATGAATTTAAGTTTTACAATAGAGTAAAAAACTATACATTGATTGTTTTATTATTCTTTGTTTTGTATGATTACATATTTCATAACAATAGTTGATAAGTAGCAATTGTTGAAAATTTATAAGATAAAAAATGTAGAAATTCTAATTATCTGGCATGTGTATCTAAAGATAATGATATACCTCAGTGGAATAAATTAATGTGACTATATAATTTGTATTTAAATATGTATAAAATGTTTCTGTAAAACTGGGATTATTCCTTATATTCTGTTTAAGGACTTTTTCAATGTGTGCCTTTTCTGTTTTTATTTCAAGTGACTTAGTCTAGTGATTAGCCTATTCATCCTCATATATACTTAACAATTTTTTTCTAATCATCAGTGGTAATAAATAGAGTCTATTACCTCCACAAATATAGCACACAATGTTTAGTATGCATGTCCTTCCTCATAGGTCCCTCCCAGCAACTCACCACTCTCTTCCCATGTTTTTAAATAAAATGTGAAATGTTAGAATCTGATTACTAATTTTATAATCATTTGTTTTCTAACTCAGAAATTTCTTTGTGCATTTGCCTTAATTTATAAGACAGGTCTTTATTTAATTGGCTTCAGTCTCCTCTGCCAGCACAGATTATTTCTTCATCCAATTGCCATTTTTATGCCTTTCTTGGAATACATTCTTCAGGAAGAGAATGTGAGCAGTCTGAGAATGCTCTCCTGTTGTCGTCACATCCAGAGATGGAGTTCCTGGATCTGAGGAAACTCCCTTGGTGTTAATAAAATCCACGTTTATCTTTTCCTTTAGGTTAAACTATTTTTTCTTCCTATCCAGATGCTTGTAGAATATTTTTAATTTATTTTAAATGTCAACAAAACTTCAGCATCTATGTAAATGTAAGATTTCTGAGATTAATTTTGACTCATATTTGGTAAATCTTGTCAATCTAAAGGTTCAAGTCTTTCCAAGTTGAGGAGAGTACAACATCGTTACTTATTTAATTATCATTCATCTCTCCTTCACCACACCTATTTTCTCAATCTGGAGCTTTTTTTTTTTTTTTAATCCTATCCGTTGCGTTGTTTCTATTCATCTTATCTTTCACCTTTCTTTTGAGTTTGGAGACTCTTCCTCCTGCTTATCATCTTCTTTTCTGGTTTCATTTTCAACATTATCATGACTGTTACTCAAGCCCCTTTGTTGTAATTCAATCATTTTGATTCAGTTCTGTTTTGTTATATCATATTGTTAACTACTCTTTTAATTTATAAGGAACGTACATTTTTTCAGGAAAATAATTTCTATTTTCTAAAAGTATATTGTTTCTTGAGCAAGTCTGGTTTGTAGGAAAGTGGTTGCTCAGATTTCTTAGAGCTGTTCCCATTTTAGTGGGAAACTGGGAAAGGAGTAAGTTAAAAATGAGTGTTCAAGTGCTTTCAGCCCCCAAAGGCCCCAAGGAGAGAGTTGCATCATGAAGGCTGACCATGGTTTTCAACAACGTTCTATAAGGTAGGTATCTTTTCTTGGCATGATCTTTCCCATCATGCATCCATCTCCTTTGACTTTGCATAAACTCTGATTTCAGATATATAGGTTTAGATATTGAGAGATGATAAATAGGTGTTAGTTAGATACTTGATAAATAGATAAAAGTCTGTTACATTAGAAATACTTAACAAACATGAATAATGATGATAAGCAGCAGAAATTATGACTTCAAAACACCATCGAACAGCCCTCAACCCAGAATAGAAACTTACAAATATTAAATGATGCTGACATTGCTGATGTTGTACGTGTTTACATGACTTGAAGAGACAACCAACAATTTTCTTTTCAATTATCCAATGAAAGAAAATAGTTGAGTTCATTTGATAGCTGCTATGAAACAACAAAATAATGAAAACTTACAATCTAGAGTATTGAATTTGAGCCTTCAGGAGATAAAAAAAGAACTGTAGGAGAGACTAGAGCATACAGTAAATGCATATTTATGAAATTAAGTTATAAATTTTATTTAAAAACTTGTGCTTATTTATTTATTCAGAATAATCATAATAAAGAACCATTGGCAATCAAACTTGTAAAAAATATTGTTGAATGGAGATTTAATTAATTGTAAAGCAAGCAAAGGTTGGATACCCATTGCCAAAAAAATTAAAAAGCCACCAAGAACACAGGTCTTCCCCGTAATTGGTATTTTACTAACGTGTCTCATTTTTATTAACAACCCTTTACTAAGACTCATTGTGTGCATAGCATTAGAATTACTCTGGTTGTTAGAGATATTATAAACTCTGTGTGCCTGTGTAAGTGTATGTGTGTGTGTGTAAATGAATCCTTATATTCATGTATACTGCACATATATAAACTCAGGCATAGGTGGGAGAAAGAAGGTGGGCATAGGCGAGGAGGGAGCAAGAGGTGAGACTTCTGGCCTGTATTTCTGCTTCATTTAGAGCAGCTGGGTACATCGGAATTCCAACTACAATTCATTTGTTTGAAACAACCTATTTATTCATTCTTCTACTTTGAGAAAATCACACGTGTTTTCTCAGAATTATGATTTATGTTAAGATGTGCCTACTACCGGTCTCTTTTATTATAGCCTAAATCTTAGGAAATAAAATTATCAAGATTTAAAAAATCCTAGCTATATTTACATATTTGTTTTATTCACGGTATTGTGTTCTAAACCTGTCATCACCATGGCCAATCTCTAGTACTTTCCAAGTGTCCTATGTCATTTTTTCATTTGTGAAACTTCTCGTCAGAGATAGAAATCCTGCAACATTCAAATGTCTGCATCTGTAATAAGATTGTAACCAAATTTCAGTCTCTTTCTACTATACTCTTTTTGAAACGTCTCACTACGATGCTTAATTTTTTTTAACTCCAGTACTATTTTGTATTATTAATATTAATCTCCTTAATTTACATTTGGCCAAAATAATAAATATTTTTAAAATCAGATTCAAATAAGATAGTTCAATGGTAAAGGTTAATAAGACACCATGATGTTGTAATGAGGTAGTTTTTAACCCTAAGCCATTTTGGCTGGAAAAACAGTTTAAACTGGGAGGCAAGAAACAACTGCAATATAATGTATATCTGAATAAATGGGGAAAAAATATTAGAGCTACACAAACCCTAGATCTTTTCTGCCATTTAACTTCAGGGGAGTCTCCTAAAACTGTTTGACTTGAAACAACAGCCACAAGCAGTCAGTGTTTTTAGGTCTTTTGCAGTAAACAATAGTTTATTTGCATATAATGAGAGGCAAAACTCCAGCCTTCCTACATGTCTTTCATTGTGTGGATTTATGCAACAGCAAACATTATTAAGAAAACCTAGAACTATAATAATAAAAAACTAAACCTGTTGTCGAATAGATTCTGACTCAAAGCGACCCTATAGGACAGAGCAGAACCGTCCCATAGAGTTTCCAAGGAGGGGCTGGTGGATTCAAACCATCAATCTTTTGGTTAGCAGCCAAGCTCTTAACCACTGCACCACCAGGGTTCCAGAACTGTAATAATAATTTTTTTTTGTAATAATAGTATAGATGAAATCTATTTTGATGAAGCAAAAAGCCCATAAAAACTGAACTTAGAGATATTAGACTCTGTGCAGCAAACAACGTACCATGTATATTGAGAAATAGTGGTTCCCTTTTTCCATCCCCCCCCCAAAAAAGAACTTGAGCAGTGTGATAGACTAATAATCAATTCGTACCTGAGGCTAACAAAAGAAACCATATCCGAGAGACTAATGCCTCAGCTACACATATATCCAAGTTATGAGAGTTTAGTAATTAACACTAGAATCACTGGATAGACTATTTTAAGTGCTTAGATCTTTCCACCAATTCTTTGTCTTATTTGTCAATCTCATGGTTAATAGAACCATTTAAAATACTCTCAGTTTTGAATTTGATCCTGCTTACTATATCCTGAGACTGAGTTCTTCAGGGAAATTCCTACCCTAAGTGGAATTTGTGTTGGCTAGAGGTTCCACCCCACCAATTCAACACAGATTTTCAGTATGTACCTTTACGATTGTGTCCTGGCCCCAGCTGCACAAATGCAATTCTTGCTGAATGATGTGGAGTTGAAGAAACTATGTAGAATGTCCACTGGGATTTGGTCTAAGACCTAGATCTAGAATACTAGATACCAAAATAAATTGAATATTATTAGATTTCTAACTGACCTATTTTTTTTTTTTTTTGTCTTTGTTTCTGAATGGCCTTTAATGAAATCTTTGTAAGCAACCCTAACAATGTACAGAGGAGGCCAAGAAACCACACACATCTTTCCATTTCTCTCTTCTATTTCACCTTTTTCTGAATCCCTTTGCTTTGAATTTTTACCATTCTATATTTCATCATTTCCAAACATCTATACAGATTTAATACAAAATTTGCCCGCTTTTTTTCTTTGCATCCATCTGACTACTCTGTTTCCTTTTATCCCTCTTTCCACATGAAAATAATTTCACATTATTTCTCCTGTCTTGACTTTTTCCTGTCCTCATCACCTTGACCCTTCATAGTCCCACTGCAGAATATACAAGTCTCATACATCTGAGACTTACAGACACGGAAGACGTAAAAATCCATACTCACAAAATTATACCCAAATTATTGGTGTCGCAGTGGTTGAGAGCACGGCTGCTAACCAAAAGGTCAGCAGTTCAAATCCACCAGCCACTTCTTGGAAACCCTGTGGGGCATTTCCACTCTGTCCTTATAGGGTTGTTATAAGTTGGAATCAACTTGATAACAATGAGGTTTTTGTTGTTGTTATTAACAATTTGGTGATAAATAACCTGAAAAGCATAAGGTAGAATGAACTGATGCTTTCCTATGAAAATGACAACCTTGAAAATTCTAGTACCTGTCTGTCTCTAACAAATTTACTGTACAGCAGGTAGCTAATCTACAAACCTCTGCGTATATTTAATGTACCACTAGCAAAATGGGATAAGCAACAGTAACAAGAGTATCTGTAGAATAATAACCAATGAATATGTCTCCAGAGGAATATTTGGACTTTGTAAACATAATCTCAAGCCAAAAATAAAAATAAATAGACTATTTAGGTAATAGTGCATCTGTTTGAGTAACATTTTAGTTATTATTTAAAGTAAAAGAATTTTGCTTGGAAATATAGCCCTGCTTTTACATAAGAATTTTATTTAGATGCCATATATTTAGTTAATAACATTAGTAAAATAATTATACCAAACCATGATGCATGTTCTCAAGTCATCCATGTAAAATGTAAGGGACTTATTCATATTTCCAATTGCAATAATGAAATATAAATTATGGAATCTTATAAAAATTGACCATCAAAAACCAGTAGGTATGTCCTAGCTACAATACCCTTAGAGTCACAAACTGTTATATTTTCTAGGGAGTTTCTGAATAGAAAACATTAATATTATACCATAGTTCATTTAATGAGAGGACTTTTAACAAGAATCTAACCTTATTTAAAAAAAAAAAAAATTAAAAGCAAAACTAACACCTAAACTGCAGAATTCCTCCACCCTGTTTCCATGACACCAATTACAGAAATCCAAGAGAGTTTAAATCCCACCTCTGGCAATGTTATATATAACATGTGTAAAATGTATTCTCAAGTCTTGAATTGAAAGTTTGCTCCTCTTAAACTCTTCTCATGGGCTGAGAAAACAGAAAATTGCAGGGAAAAATGTATATAATTTAGACAAATAAGCATTACAGGTTCTTCGGTATTTCCATCCCTACATTTTGCCCTCTGAGACTCCTTTCTAAACTTGTGCTGCCATAGAGAATAGAATTTTCCCAAAGCAATACTGGTAGTTGAAGGCAATATTACACAAATAAAGAAGTTCATTAGAATTAGGAAAGAGCTGTTTCCAGTTGGCAGTTCACTCGACTCTATGACTGTGTTTGCACCCAGTTCAGCCATCAACCATCACACTTCTCTTCTCTGGAGATAAAACACAGGGAACTCTTTGTTTCTGAACAGAGACCTTCCAGAAAGCCAAAGAGGTTTCTCAGAGCTTTTTCAACAGGGTTTTGGATAAGGAAGCATAGATAATCACAGACCAGGGCAAGGAACAGTAAAACAGAGTATGTATTCTTAGCACAGTAGATGCTTAACATGGTGAATAAATTAATAAAAACCATTCCTATCTGATATATCCTATAATCAGAGTCACTGATTTTGGAGTTTTTCATCTCTCTTTGTCCTTAATGGAGCCCTGGTGGCACAGTGGTTAAGACCTTGACTGCTAACCAAAAGCTTGGCAGTTCGAATCCACCAACCACTCCTTGGAAACCCTATGGGGCAGTTCTACTCTGTCCTGTAGGGTTGCTATGAGTCAGAATCAACTCGACAGCAACGGATTTTTGTCGTTAACAATCCTCAGGAAGATATTCAAAATGAATAACAAAGACACACCTGCAACCATATTTTGGGAACGTCAATATTGTTTATAACTATAACTTTCGATTTATAGTATAAAGCATTATATATTGCAGAGTCCTTTTATATATGTGATATGCACAATCACAAATATTCTTTCTTGAATTCTGAACTTAGTTTTAAAAGTAATGCTGGCATTTCCTTTTCCTTCACATTCCACAGCCTACTCCAAACTTTTCAAGGAAGTCTCTGGAAGAAAAAAAGATTAGAAAACATAACCATCCTATAAGAGTCCCACTACTAGAGGAATGGACCTTTTAGGTGAAGGAGAGTGGACGATAAAACTACTCATAATATCTCCTTTAATCTCTCCACATCAGATGTGGTAAAAGAAGGAAAGATAAAGCCTGGCGCTGTATACCCCTCCATTTGGAATTTGTCTTGCGTCTAAGCAATCTCCAGAAATAAAAAAGGAGATATTTACTGAGTATCTACTATGAGAAAATAAACAATGCCTCAAGGTTTAAGTAATATAGACTTAATCCTTACACTAGTCTTTTGAGGTAGTTGACATTAACTCCGTTTTATCAATAATGAAACTGATGCTCAGAAAGATAAGGTAACCTGTTCAAGGTCACATCTTTAGAAAAAAGGAGTGCTCCATCTGGCTCAGTGGCAGCTCTTTCCACTAAAGTGGACTGTCATCCCAAGAGCCAGCCTCTTGGACTTATTCTAGCTAGTAGCTTCTAAAACATTTGGAAAAAGAAGCCAATGTTCCTCTTCAGAGATGGGTCTAAGTAAAATCTTGAAGTTTTTTTTTTTTTTTTTTTCTGTCCAGTATGAGACCATCAATTAAGAAGAGAGACCAGAGTGAAGACTTTCAATGAAAGAGAAGCCAGAGAAAGGGAAAGAACTGAGAGTGCCTTTTAGATTGTCTGCACTGGTAAATGTAAAAAAAGAAAAACGCTAACGTGAAAACTCTTGGCCTGTGAAGGACTCCATCAGTCAAAGCAAAGTGTGGCCAAAACCCCATAAAAAAAAAAAAACCCATAGCATTTCAAAAAGGAAATTCAAGAAGAGCCAGTTTTCCTATTGTATGTACTCAGAGGTTGATTGATAATTTGGTGATTAAAATATCCAGAATACTAAAATAGGACCTACTTAAGTGGTTTTAGAAATCAAAACTACTAAGTTGAACCATAACGGCCAATTATTACATCAAAAATAGTTTTCCTTTCTTTTTGTCTCAGGGCTTCGAACCAGTTCTTCCCAGTTCAATCATGGCCGACGAAGCGACAGTGGAAGAGACCCGAAAATTTACAATTTGGGTACTCCAGCTCGAAAACTGGAACTGGTGAAGCCCTGATATGGGAAACTTGGAAGAGGTGTAGTGAGCCCTTTCAGAAGCTCGATGCATGAGATTAGGTAACTGGCAGGCCTGTGGAGAGCGACACACATTCAAAACAGCCCAGTCAGCCGCCATCTTTGAGCAGCGCGCCACTGTTTCCCAGGGACAGGAGATTTGGTTGCTATGCAATGCACACACTGTCCTTGTTTTCTAAGAGGGAGATTAGGTTTGTAGCACAGCTTCAACTGGTAGTTTTTCCCATTCCAGTTATGTTCCGGTTCACCCAAATTTAAAAAATTCGGGTCCGTTCCGCTTTTACTTGGCGTGGCCATTACTGAAGCAGGGAGAAACAGTTTGAAGTTCTGCTTTGTCCATAACAAAGGCAGTTTCAATGGTTCAACCTAATGTGTTATTAATTTAACACCAATCAAAAATTGAGGGAGACCCAAACAATATTATTCAAACATACCAAGAACCTTGGACCATTTAAAAATATAGGTTTTGAACCCCTAACATTTCTCTGACCAAAGTTGGTAAGCCAATTTTTAGGTAGATGACACCTGAAACAGTAGCCCAGAGCCCTGAGATGTTATCCAGGAAACAGTCCTCTACCATGACAGCAATTTTACACACTGCAAAGCAAACACATGTGAACAAGTTCTACTTCTCCCATGCCAAGGGCAGTGTTTCAGGCTAAGCTAACTGATCTATGCTTCACTATTCTCACAGCTGCAGCAAAGCTTTAGTCAGAACCTCAGTGTAATTTATATTCAGCCAATAATTGTGTGAAAGTACAGATTTAATTTTTAAAGGGCAGGCCTTTGAGGTTTTAGCATAACTAAGCCTGAATTAGCATGCTTGCAACAAGGGCTGAGGCAAGCTGCTCACTACACTGGCCAATTCCAGAGTACAACCAAGACCCTTAGTTTTTCTGCCACATGGTTGATAGGCCTGTTCTCCATGGCAAAGACAGAACATATCCTGTAGGCTCCTTATGTAGCCAGAAACAGCATTTAAACTTGATCCTTAGAGCCAAGAGGAAAACACAAAGCTTTCCAATTTCAGAACTGTCGCAACGAAATTCAGCTCCTATCACTGTCATACTTAGAAGAACGAAGAGGCAGACAAACCCACGAGGATAGTCCCAACAAACAGGAACCCTGGATCTCTAAATGGAAATCTACTGCCAATTCCTCATTTTCTAACAGTGTACGGTGTTATGTACTTTTAGAAAAAAGCAAGTTCTCCACGAATATAGGGTATGTTTTCCAATTGTGGAATATGTTTTTCCTTCAAAGTATCCTGAAAATAGAAACTTTCTTTTCCATTTTCCTTCTTACCGTACAATTTAAAGACTACATATAGTGTGAAAGGCATTGTCCTGGCCATTATGTTGATGTCACGTATGTTTGAGGGCTAACAGGAGAAGAAACCTAAGAAATATTTAGGTAGAGCCATGTCACTCTGGGAATGTGATCAGATGTTGGGTGGACAATGTGCTTAATGCAGAAAAATTCAGTTAAAGGGGATAGAACTCGAGTGTATAGAGGCCAGGCAAACAAATAAAGGAATTTATAAGAGTGGCCTTTAAGAGAGTTTTACTCTCTCCTCTGACGAGTATGGACCTCAGGGTTCTCCCCTATCTTCCTACCTTCCGCATCTAATCTCTTGAATTCTTTCCCCTCACGTAATTTAAGGACAGAATTTTGAAAATATTTCCCTTAAGAGGAAGGTATGCACCTATTACCTTAAATGCAATCTGCCCTTTTTTCCACAAGTAATTTCTTTGTAATGACACTATGATTTTTATGTATACCACTACAAATTAGGAAACTAAAGCAGAGGGGAGAATTGGTGGATAATTTTTATGAGTGGAGGGACTCAAAGATTGTCATAATTAGGAAAAGAAAGATTGTAAAAGAACAATTGTTCAAGATTGCCTATATAAAGAAAAAATATTAGAACTAATGAGAAAGCTCTGCATTTTTGCTATAAACCAGTAAAACATCAGGAAGTTCTCATACTAAATTCCTAGAAACTAATGATAAACAATATGAAAATGTAATTTTAAAATAGCTGCTATTGGACATTCAGGTAAATGCCTTTGAATTATGGTGTTGGCAAAGAATATTCAATATACTATGGGCTGCCAGAATAATGAACAAATTTGTCTTGGAAGAAGCACAGCCAGAATGTTCCTCAAAAGCAAGGATGGCAAGACTTTATCTCACATACTTTGGACATGTTATCAGGAGGGACCAGTCCCTGGAGAAGGACATCTTGCTTGGTAGAAGGTTAGAGAAAAAGAGGAAGACCCTCAACAAGATGGATTGACACAGTGGCTGTAATAATTGGCTCAAACATAGCAATGATTGTGAGGTTGCTGCAGAATTGGGCAGTGTTTTGTTCTGTTGTACATAAGGTCGCTATGAGTCGGAACCAACTTGATGGCACCTAACAGCAACAGCGTTGGTCATTCAGTTCTGGCCATTACAGACTTGATAGTATTAGAATAGATCTTTCACTGAAAATACTTATGAAACTGTCTTAGTTACCTAGTGCTGCTGTAACACAAATACCACAAGTGGATGGCTTTAAAGAATAAAAATTCAGGAAGCTAAAGTCCAAATCAGGGTCTAGATCCTGTTGATTCCTTACTTTTTGATAGCCCTAGGTGTTTCTTCATTCTGTGGGATATCTTGGTTTGTAAAAGACTCTTACATGGTGTCTGTCATCCCCCCTGTGTGTCTCTGAGTCTATTCTGTTCTTTTTATAACTCAGAGGTGATTAGGTATAGGATCTACCTTACACTAGTATGACCTCATTAACATCACAAGAGCAAAACTCTTATTTCCAAACAGGATCATCTGCACAGGTACAAGAGGCAGGAATTCAACACACATTTTGGGAAACCACAATTCAGTCCATAACAAAAAGGTATATAAAATGTAACTTTTCAAAAAGGATTGAAGAATTGTTGATGTGTTATTATCCTTGAGAGAAGAGAGACACGTGATGTGGACACTATTTTAACCCTGTTTTTCATCGATGATATATTCCAGTTCCATCAGATGAGAGAAAATATACATTTAACTTAAAGCAGCAGTCTTCCTGGGATGAGGAAACAGAGGCTGGCTTTTGAGACAACTGAAGTGACTGGAACTTAAGGAGCCAACTCCCAGAGAGGAAGGAACCACAGAGAAGTGAGCTCCAAAACCTGCCTTCAAATTCTTCTGGAGTCATTGTGCATACATATGCTAGATGAGACTAAAACAAACCCAGCAAAAAATAGTAGTTCAGGACAGAAAGAAGACCTACTATCCTCACATTTAATATTTACTTGTTGAATATCCTTGCCAATGCATTAGCCCAAGAAAGAAGACTGGGAGAAATAAACTTGGAGAAGAAATAGATTGTTCGCTCTTTGCAGATGATGATTATGTAGTTAGAAATAACAAATACTATATTTTTTTATACAAACTATTAGAAATAATATGTGAATTTAGCAAGGTTTTAGACAGTACACAAAAATCAATTACATACTAATTATACTAACAAAAAACAAATGGAAAATGAAATAAAAAAAAGTCAGAGAAATGCAAATTAAATCTAATGAGAAATGATTGACCACCCATGAAAATGCCTAAAATTAAGAAGAACTTCAAAACCAAGTTTTGGTAATAATGTACAACTAATGGAATTCACTTATGTTTCTGGTGGGAGTATAAACCGGTACAATCACTTTGGAAAACTGATTGGCAAGTGATAAACACCAATTTCTGGAAATTGGTTAATTTGGTGGAAGAGTGGTAGGAGGGTAGAACTGACAGAGGTAAATTCGAAAATTTAACCATATCTTTTAAAACTATTTGAGACAAGTATTATTAATGTTAAGATTTGACAAAGCTTCATGTTGCGTGTGCAGTTTTTTATTACATTATTCTTTATACTTTTTAACTGTCAGAAAATATTTACAACTTTTAAAAGAGAATAAAAATAAATAACAGTATGGAAGAAAAGAAGTTATAATATTATATTGGTCCTTGCATCACTGGTTTATATTTCTCAAGGTGCAACAGAGAAAAATTAGTCCATCCAAATAAATTGCAAAATAAACTCTTCAAATGAAGTATACTGCCTATCAGTACAGGCAATCCCTCAATTAATGCAGAAATAAGTATTGCTTTATTCAAGGTCTAGTACTACAGGAAATGAGAAAATATATATTAATATAAAAGGGTGTGGATTGCAGGAATGTAGATTATTCCTCTGAGAACTCAAGAGGAACAACTGATTACTTCTGATGGGAAAGACTTAAAGGCAGAATGGGAATTAGGGTGTTTGAGCCAAATCTCAGATGAGTTGAATTTAACTAACCTATTTTTTTTTATTCGGAGAATGGAGCCCTGGTGGCACGGTGGTTAAGAGCTTGACTGCTAACCAAAACGTCAGCAGTTCGAATCCACTAGCTGCTCCCTGGAAACCCTAGGAGCAGTTCTACTCTGTCCTATAGGGTTGCTATGCATCAGAATAGACGCAACAGCAATGGATTTGGTGGGTTTAGTAGTAGGAGAATAGGCCCATAGGTAGCACAGATGGTGTACCCACTTAATGCTAACCTAAGGTTGGCAGTTTGGACCTATCCAGTGGTGCCATGGAAAAAAGGCTTAGTGATCTGCTTCTGTAAAATTACGACCAAGAAAACACTATGAAGCAGTTATACTCAGTAACATTAGAGTTACCATGACTAGTAATCAACTCGATGGCAGTGAGTTAGACTTGGTTTGGTTTTAGTAGGAGGCCAACATCAGCACTTTAAAATCTCTCTCAAAGCTTTCCAACTCCTCAGGAGAGAAGTTCGGACTCCACAGACAAGAGGATTCCACATACACTACCGTTTGACCATGATGGTAGTTCACAGAAAAGTTACAGTTCAGAGTTTTTTTAGCTGTTAACTCATAGCAGATTTTCATTCATCTCAATGCAGCATACATATACATAAAATGTATAATTTTCTGCCTTCGAATCATTGGTTAAGACCTATAAAAAATCTAAATTAAATGTTGCCCAGGAATTGTCTGTAAATCTATAGATTTTTGGATTTAGGAATTCTAGTTGAGTTATAAAGTTGTTGGTACTTACAATGGTTGATTTTATGTGTCAACTCGGTTAGGCTGTGGTGCCCAGTTTTTTAGTCAAATACTAGTCTAGAAGTTGCTGTGAAGGTATTTTGTTGATGTGATTAACATTACAATGAGCTGACTCTAAGCAAAGGAAATTGCCCTAGATAGTGTGGGTTGTTGTTGTTAGGTACCATGGAGTTGGTTCCAACTCATAGTGACCCTATGTACAACAGAACAAAACACTGCCCACTCCTGTGCCCTCCTCACAATCATTGTTATGTTTGAGGCATTGTTGCAGCCACTGTGTCAATCCATCTCTTTGAGGGTCTTCCTCTTTTTTGCTGACCCTCTACCAAGCGTGATGTCCTTCTCCAGGGACTGGTCCCTCCTGACAATATGTCCAAAGTAGATGAGATGAAGTCCTGTCATCCTTGCTTCTAATTGTGGGTAGCTTCATCAAATTAATTGAAGGTCTTAAAGCAAAAACTGAGACTTCCAAAAGAGTAAAAAATTCTGCCTCAAGACTGTAACAAATATCCTTCCAGAGTTTACAGCCTACCACCTGCCTATGGATTATAGATTTGCCAGCTCCCGAAATCAGATGAACCATATCCTATCGGTCCTGTTTCTTTGGAGAATCCTGACTAATTCAGTCCTCTTATCACCACAAGGCCTTAGATGCCAATCCTACTGATGTTAAGTGAATAGCATATGTTCCTACATGGATGAAACCAAATTCCTGTCAATAAAGATGCTCCAGTTTAAGCACTGTTGGGTCTTCCTGTGTATTGTAAAACATACACACCATTTATCACATTGAAGGGTATAGCTTTCACGTAATTCAAAGAATACACACGTGACAAAGATGAACAACACAGATTCAGAAAAATTTAAGGAAGATGATTGTGTGTGACTTGGAGCTGTCAACGCTTTGAAACAAATGATATATGTGTAAAAGGACAGAATTGCCAGGGAACACGAGATTTTTGAGCATTTTAATGTTGCGTAAATGCTTGTCTTTGTTATTAAAAAAAAAAAAAGTAATAGGCTCCAAGTTACCCCAAATAAACACCTAGATTACTTCAGATACATCAATTCACTTTGCAGCAATGCTGATCTCTTTACTATCTGTCCTGGAGAATGATGTCCAATTATCTGGTTGTAGGTAGATTCCAGTGAATGGTCATAAACAAAATGAACTAGACTGTCTGTAAGAGGATCTTGGTGTATAGCCATTAAGAATCACGTGGTACTTTGCAATGAATGTAGAAATTACAATATGGAGTAATAATTAGTAACTGAGACAGGAAGTAATACCTGCACACTAATCAAATGCCTATATGTTTATGCAGACTTGATAAAGCAAATATAATCACCTATTATTTTTAATAATATCCTTTAAAACTGAGGATTGATAACATAGCAGGTGCATGTACATGGACATGTAATGGAAACACATTTACACATGCATGTAATAGAAATAGATTTGATGTTCAGCTTCATAATAATGGAACAATGATATATAATCTCTTAAGCCTCAGATAATTCAATTTCATTAGTATGCCATTGCATTTGGATATGCTTTTTGCCGCCAATACACATTTTAATGATATTTTAGTAAGTGAAATAATCGTATTCCATCAACACAAACACTTCAGTCGATCATGTCATTTTCCTACTGTAAAGTCTTCAATAATTCCATTTCCACTTACTAGTAAATGAATTTCAAAGTGTGTAGCCCATCATTTGAGACTCCTACTATTATAGCCTAACCTAACTTTGCAATATAATCTCCCGTTGTCCTGTGGATGCTTTTGTCTCTATAGCAAATTATTCAAATCATATTGGTCACCATAATCCCCATACTCTTCTGGCACGTCACTCTTGCCCATGTTATTCCCTGCACCTAGCATGCCCTTTCCTCTCATCGCCCCCTACGTTTAAGCCTTTTAACTGTCCTCCATGTCTTCAGTCTCTCCCGTTCCAAACTATTGTACAAACTAAACCAAAACTAAACCAAACCAGTTGCTGTTATGTCAATTCCAACTCATCAGGACACCATGTGTTCCAGAATAGAACTGCTCCATAAGGGTTTTCTTGGACGTAATCTTTAGAAAAGCAGATCACCAGGCCTTTCATCCACAGTGCTGCTAGGTGAGTTTGAACTGCCAACCTTTAGGTTAGTAGTCAAGTGCAAACTGCTTGTACCACCCAGGGACGTTATTACACACACTACTACCGGATTAATCTGACTCCCAGATAGACTGTTTAATCATGCCACTATAATCATGCCACTTGTGTCACCATCTCAGTCAAAAATCTGTAAATGACCATCTCAAAATTAAAAAAAAATTTTTTTTTTTTTTAATGACAGATCTAATATCTATTCCATGAAACGTTTCTACCCTATGATCAGATTCACTTTTCTACCTTATAAAACAGTTCAGGCACAGTACCTGAAACATGATGCTTCATGTTTAGGTAGATTTATTAAATGATTAATGTTTAATAAAGCCCCCTATATATGTATTTGTGGCTCTCTTTTGGCTGTGTCTTGAATTATATTTAAGTATGATTCTGTTGTTCTCTTTGCTAGAAAAATGTCTATGTTCAACTACTCTGTCCACTGCTGTGCCTTCTCCCTGACATATTCATGAAAAAATAAATAAAAGAATAAAGGATGAAAACAAAAAGAATATAAGAGGTCAATATGCGATTTAGTGAACTGTACTAATACCTTCAATGAGGAACAAAAAAGAAATTATCTTGAGAAAATTTGTATTTTTTGCAAATGTAATTACCAAAGAAATCTCTAACTAATAGCTCATGAAAATAAGAGAGTTATGTTGCCATATCCAGCATTTTTATTGGGTATTTGGTGTCAGAAAATTTAACTCCAACTGTAATATTTCAAGAAAAAAAAAAGAGATAGCATGAATCTCCAGAAATATTTTAGAAAGTAATTTTGATCTGGTTAAGTGGGAAAGTATTATGGTGTAATATTTCTTAGTAGGAAAAAGTTATGAAAGTTAACTAAGTCAATTAACTCTAGCTGCTTTAGTGTAGGTGAAAAATTAGGCCTAATCAATCTTCCCAGTAAAGCCATGTCATGAGCAACTGTATCTTCAAATTTATATTCATTATTGACATCGATAATGTATAAAAGCAGTTTCCTATTGTTTCTGTAATTATGAGTGTGTAACAAATTATGCCAAAATTTAATGGCACAAACAACTATTTATTAAGCCTATGAATTCTGTGGGTCAGGAATTCAAATAGGACACAGCAGTGATGGTTTGTCTTGGTATCATGATGTCTGAAGCTTCAATTGGATGCCTTGAAGTTTGGGAGGTTAAACTCTTGGAGGCTTCTTTACTCACATGTCTGGCAGTTAGTGCTGTTGGCTGAAATTATAGCTGGTGCTACTGACCAGAACATCTACACATGTCCTCTCCATGCAGTAGTCTTCCTCACAGCATGGTAGCTGAATTGCAAGGGTGAATGTCATGAGAGAAAGAAAGAGCCAGATAGAAGCTGTACCATTTTTTATGACCTAGCCTTAGATCCCTGGGTGGTGCAAATGGTAAGAAGCTTGATTACTAGCTGAAAAGTTGGCGTTTAGAACCCACACAGAGGCACCACGGAAGACAGGCCTGGTGATCTGCCTCTGAAAGGTCACAGTTTTAAAAACCCTGTGGAGCAGTTCTACTCTGCACACATAGCATCACCATGAGTCGGAACTGGCTTGACAGCGACTAACAACAGCAGCCTTGGTCATTCAGCCTCATTCTACTTATAGTGTCAGTCACAGAACACCACCCATTTTCCAGGGAAAGGAACCAGACTCCAAAATCTTTTGGGGAGAGTGGTAAGACTCTGAAAGAGCCTGTAGGACCAGAAATACTGCTATGATTACTTTTCAAACATACAATCTACCACAATGATCAAAGTTTTCAATACATAATTAATGAAATCACTACTTGGGTTCTTCATTACTATATCACTTAGCTATTGCTGCATAGCAAACAAGCACAAAAGCTCAATTGCATTTCTTATTAGTCTCAGAGATCTGTGAGTCAGCTGTAGTTCTTCTGCTTCAAGCTATGTGTCTGCATAGCCTGAAGCTATAGGTCTGTGGGTACATTTGAGGTGACTTTTCAGGACCAGATGACTTATTTTCAGGGTATGTTCTATTCATGGCAATAATAATAGGAATAAACAAAAACACATGACCTTATAGGACCTAGTGTGCATTGTCACTGCTGCAGCATCTCATTTGACAAAGCACCTGGTCAATCACAACAAGGAGTGGGGAAAAATACTTTGTCTCTAGTGAGAGTAATTTCAAAATCACATGGGAAAGGGTGTGAATACAGGAAGGGGTAAATAATTTGGAACAATAATTCAATCAGCGTTGTTACTTTGACCCAGTAACAGCTATGTATGTGCCTATATCAGAGAAGTCAAGTCATCACAAATATATAGGATAGGGCATTTGTTATAATAATTATACCATGCACAGTTGTGGGAGGAGCTGGGGAAGTAAAGACTGGCAAAGGAAGATGAAGATTCAGAGAAGTCACCAACCAGCCAATCTGATAAACTAAGCAGTTCTAGCTGGTAGAGTGGGACTACCAAAGGCGAGCTTATGGTGAGCTGTTGATTTTGTACAGCTACCACCTCTGTGGAAACCCTGGTGGCATAGTGGTTAAGTCCTATGGCTGCTAACCAAAGGGTTGGCAGTTTGAATCCACCAGGCACTCCTTGGAAACTCTGTGGGGCAGTTCTACTCTGTCCTATAGGGTTGCTATGAGTTGGAATTGACGGCACTGGGTTTGGTTTGGTTTTGGTTTACCACCTCTGTGGGTCCTCAACATACATTTGGTATTAGATATGCACACTGTGGGTCAACAGAGACAGCAGTTGAGACAAGCTAGGCAGAGAGCAGAAAAAAAAGACAAACTAGAATCTACTGGGCATCTCTTTATCTGTCTGCACTGGCATCTGAGCATGAAATGATCATCAGAGATGATGCCTTTCATCCATCCTCCCAACCTTGCTCATGCTCCTATTTTCATCAGCTCTCAATTGCCAATGTGCAGAAGGAGATTCTGGAAATGTATATTCCAGCTTAATCAATTTAACACAGCAAAGCATAACACGTACTGATCAGAATAAAGAACTATCTTCTATAAAACTGTAAGCATATTTTCATTTAAAATTTGTATCATTGCTTCAAACCGAAAGCAAAACCAAACCCCTTGGTGTCGAGTCAATTCCAACTCATAGTGACCCTATAGGACAAAGTAGAACTGCCCCCATAGATTTCTAGGAGAAGATGGTGGATTTGAACTGGCAACCTTTTGGTTAGTAGCCATAGCACTTAACCACTGAGCCACCAGGACTCCTTCGTCATTGCTCCAAATAGGAATAAAAATGTTAGCACAATTTCTTACAGTTTCATTTTTAATAGATAAACCAGGTATAGAAAATAGCTGTTACAGTAATGTAAATTTCAAAACTTACAAATTTTAGACCCTTTTCTATATTAAGCATACATCTACTAACTGGATGACAGTAAAATAAAATTTCTGTATATAGTTATGTGTTCTGGAAAATTAAAAGTTAAGTTTAATTCAATTATTAATTTTCTAAATTCTTCCTTCACTCCAGAAATTAATTTGCTCAACACTATTAATCAATAATATATAGGATATAGAATAATATAGAAGCAGAAAAACATGTGTTTTGTAATGTTTAGGATATAATTATAGGATATTGATTTTGCCTCTTGGAGAAAATCTTGCTGAATTTTAGGACTATCTTCTGTCTTCGTTAACCTGAACCCCTTTTTACTTCTTTGAAAAAGCTTATCTATCTGAATCATTCATACTGAAATCCATAGAACGTAATAGACTAAAATATTTTAGTTTGATTCCAGGAAATGAGGAAATTTGAAAGATTTTATTATGCACATCTATCAGCATTGTTGCTGCACACACTGTACCCCTTTAGGAACAAAGTGTTTTTGTTCAAGGAAAGGAAAGGGAGAAAGAAACCCATGCACCTTGTTGCTCTGTGAATTCTCCAGCCGGCAAGTGTCTGAGAAGCTGCCAGAACCTTTGATTTGTTTTGTGATCTTTAAGTTCTTTTAAAGGACCTTGACATTCTGCTTACTGTCTTCATTTCAGCTACTTGTTAAACATCAGGCTTTAATGATTTTTCTAACTATAACTGTAAAATTACTTTGCTCATCCTTCTGATGTCACAGCTTTTATCACGCAATTCTCCCTTTTCCTTGTTTGCTCTAGGGTGACATTGAGGGTGCCGTACCTCAAAATTATTTTTGTTTTGATTTGTTTTCTGTTTGATTCCATGGACACACAGTGCTCCTTCCAGCATCCTTATGTTCTTTCAGATTCACAAAACTGGCCCCTGACTATAAGTCATTACTAAACAGAAGTAATTTGGTGAGCTGATTTTCTCTCTCACACACAGCGCATACAAAGCACCTCATTATAGTTTGGTATGGCCTGGTAAACTGCAGAGACGTGATAGCCACTGAGGAGCCTCTAGACTTCACTGTCCAGACTTCTTCATCCGTTCGCTGGCACTTCTCTAAGGAAAAGAATCTCTAGGATGAAGGGCTCTTATAGGCATCTCACACTGAACTCTCTCTGCTGTCTACTCCCCCGCTACTACAACCCACCTTGTCAGTTGTGTTCCACCCTCATCCAACACCCCCACCCTGAAATCCCTCTCCTACCAATCTCTTACTCATCCTTCGAACTTTTCAAAGAAACCATTTGAATTTCGTAAGCTCTTTTCATGTATTTCTCATCCTCTGTGGGAAAAGATTTTCTTGATCCATGAATGTCATCACATTTCCAAGATGATGGTGGTTATAGAATTTTTGACACAACCAAGACTTGGTTTGGGACAAGGCAGATGGCAGATGGGGGACTGGTGATGATACACGTTACACACCACAGAACACTGGGGGTAACACAGAGCACATGAGCATGTAGGTATATGCCGTCAGGGCTCACTCATAGATCACTCCTTAAACTCAAACAGAGTTAAGAATGAAGCAGTGAGGAAACACTGTTTATTAAAAGAAAAATAAAACAACCATTGTAATTGCAGATGAAGGTTTGAATCTGGACCTGACATTTTATACCAATGAGCAATCATTATGGCAGCATGTATTTCAACACTGTATATAACTAATCTGTGAATGGATAATTATTTTGTACTTCATTGTGCAATGAGAGGCCCATTTTTTTCATATAATCAGAAAACAGGATTAATAGATATGGTCAATGGACTGGCATACAAAATTATGAAAAAGAGATACTTGTTTGGGAAAGTTTGGTGCCTGAGATAAGTGGAGAGAGAAAGAGGGGAGAGGAGTGAGATGGGGATTGGAAATTTACTCAAGATATTAGAGAGAAGTTGAAAAACTAGAGGCTATAAAACCAGTAAGACAAAAGAGAGAAAGCTCACTTTTATGAAGTAAATTTTTGTTTAATTTCTCCTGGAATAAATGAAAATAAAATTATCCTTGACTGTAGCTTACCAGAATGTTTATTGACATAACTTTATATAGCATTTGGGTAAAGAGCTTATAAAATGCCCATCATCCAAAGGCCTAAAGAGTAAAAATTCTTCTTACTGAGATAATAACTCAGGAGTCTGCTCTTGACAGAGGTTGGCAGCTAGATTCTCTTGCAATGCAGTTTACTTAGGTCATTCTGCAAATTATCTGTCCTTCCTATGTCTATCAGTAAAGCATTCTCAAACAAGGGGTCAAAGTGTCACTAATTTTCCATGATTAAGCATTCTTGGCAATCAAGTGAAAAAGAAGCAAAGGGGAAGGGGAGAACAAAAGTGGAGCATACAACTCTAATCAGGTTTTCCTTGTAGCAGAGACTCCTAACCAAATAATATGAGCTAATCGGCATTTTCTAAATAGCTCCATATAAAAATAATGCGAATCAGTTTTTCATTGCAGTACAGATATCAAAGCAATGTTTCAATTACAGATTGGTTTGTGAAAGTTAATATCCTCCAACACAATATAGTCACCAAGCTATTTCATTTAGTTAACATTCTCTTTTTCACTCTAAAATGAAGGAACATATGCCATGTGATATCCAGGCCCAGGGTTAAAATTTTAACTCATTGAAAAAACTATATGTCTGTCTAAATAAACAACATAAAATATCCTTTTTTAACATTCAGGCTTCACAATGCTTTTCCTGATAGGTTATAATGATGACTAAAGATAACTTCCTACTGAAATTTTCTTCCTATCTCTTCCTAACCAAGAGATAGGTTGGGAGAAAGAAAACTCCTGAACTAGGCTTGAAGGAAAAGCTTAAAAAAAAAAAAGCGAGAGAGAGAAAGATTCCAAATCTAATTCTTATTGTATCTAGCTGTGGGGGAGTTGATAATGCACTCTGAAGAATATTCGCTGAGTATTTTTTTTTTATATATACTATGTTCAAGGCTTTGTCATATACAAAGGCTCCTGGACATCAAGAAGTTGATAATATAGTACTCTTTTGTCATTGGACTTCTCAAATTGCCTACCTTCTATTAACATCAATTCTTATATTTATAGAGTATTGTATCCAGTAAATTATAAGAGCTATGAACAGATATCACCCATCAAATTTCAAAAGTATTATGTGACAGTTGCCTAATGTAAATATTAACGTATCAACATGAGCTTGAAAATAAATGTCATATTGCAAAATCACAAGTATATTATTTCTAGGAAATTGTTAGTTGCCGTCGAGTTTGCGCCGAATGATACCAAACTTACGTATAATGGAACAAAAAGTTACACAGTCCTGTGCCATCTTCATGATCATTAATATGTCTGAATCCATTGTTTCTGCTATTGTGTCAGTCCATCTCATTGAAGGTTTTCCACCTTTTTGCTGACCTTCTACTTTATCAACCACGATGTCCTTTCGTAGTGATTGGTTCTTTCCTGACCAATTGGCCTGTCCAAAGTAAGGGAGGGGAAGTTTTGCCATCCTCAATTCTAGGAAATTAATACCTGCAAAAGAGGACTCATTATGCAAGATGTGACCTTTTAGTAAACACTAAACATTTGAATTTTTGAGTTATGAATCCAAATCCAGATATCTTGCCAATCCAAAAACCAAGCAATTATACATGGGAAAAGCTGTGGCCAACTTGCTAGGGCAGATTTTGATCCAGTAAAAAATGCCTTTTGCAAGCTTTTATCAACTGAAAGCTCACGATCTTCCCCAGTGAAAAGTTCCAGACCAGTTTACCCAGGATGGGCCAAGATAAAATCTAAAAGCTCACCTGCTAGAAGAGGCAGAGATGGTCACCTTAATTAGGCAAAGCGAACAATTTCCAGAGCAAGGTATCCACTATTTGAGCTTGCATATGTTTCTCCAGAACCCTTATTGGTCAGATTGCCTTTAAGTATGGATGGGAGAGAGGAGGGCAGTTGTTTTCTAGCTGCGTGGCTCACTGAAGCATGTTTCACCCAGTCATCTATACACAACAGAATCATTGTTGCTTCTGAAACTCTAATTTCAGCATGGCTATTTTAAATGCAATTGAGGGGAATCAGGGAGGCAGACTATTCTCCCCTAATTTTTCCCTATTTATAGCCTCACTCAGTGACAGTTCTGATGCACAGGAGTGGGCTCTTACTCAACACATCTGCTCCCCATGTGTTGCTGAGTCACACATACTTTTTTGGTGATCAAAAGTAACAAATATTTATTTTCTCCTTGACAGTCCCACAGAGTTGTTGCAGCAAGGGGAAAAACAAGTGAGATTCCATTCAGCTTTGCTCATAAAAACATCACTATTGGTACTTTTGACTCCACTACTAAACAGAGTTTTGGAAACCTTACAATGTGTCCAGAGTAGAACAAAGAAAATAATTAGGAAAGAATATCTATGAGGAAAGGTGAAAGGAGTCAAAAGGGGCCTAGAAATGAAATTGTATGGAATGATATTTCAGACCTCTTAGGCATATATATATATATATATATATATATATATATATATATATATATATATATATATATATATATATATATATATATATATATATTTGTTGTTGCTAGGTGCCGTTGAGTTGGCTTCAACTTATAGGGTCCATATAGGACAGAGTAGAACTACCCCATAGGATTTCCAAGGAGCAGCTGATAGATTTGAACTCCTGACCTTTTGATTAGCAACCAAGCGCTTAACCAATAGGCCAACATATATACATATATATGCATATATATGTATATATATATGTATATGTGTATATATATAGTTCTTATTGAGTAGTATGTATTAAAAATTTTTTTTTTTTTTTAGTATTATATACTATTTAAAAAAAAACCTACAGGTGAATTTTCTCTGAAGCAAATATCTAAGTTTGGGAGAATCTTCAGTGGATTGGACATGTGATCCCCACCTCAAATATAATCTCGATGTTGCTCATTAATTTTCATATGAGCCTGGAATGGGAATCATGCCTATTATCTAAAGGTTATGGCGGAAATTATATTTCCCACATGATGGTGTCAGAGGGCAGAAGAGCAAAGCTGGAATTTTCAGTTCTTTTTTGTAACTTTCTATTAGTAATTCTTTGGACTTGCATATCAAACCATGTATGACCTAGAGGACAAGGAGTGAAAATGAATAGGGAATCTCACATCGTTTCTCTAAATCAGGCTCATTATTGAACTGTACTTTAAACCATATCTTTAGTCTTCTCAAGTCTCATAAATGAACATCACCCTGGCTTGATTGACTGATCTTTGTTTCACACTCTTCAGAAAGTAGCCCAAAATAGCTGCTGGAAAACACTGCCAACCTGCTGAGTTTTAGCAGCCATCAAGTTTATATTGTCACAGTTATTGTGGGTGAGTTATAATTAGGTTTATTTATTAACTGTACAAGCTCCTGAAATAAAATTTCACAAATCATGCTGTAGGCATCTTATCTAGTCACGGCTTGTCTCTGAGAAAAGACAACACATCTAATCCACCATTGTTAAGAATCACTGCTTAGAAAGAAATTTTATGAACTAAAAAGTCTGACTTCATACCGTGACAGTGAATTCACCTTTCCTCTATCAGGCTTATTGGGTCTCTTAATTGCATATGTGTGAAATCACAAATACTCACAGGGTAGGCTCTACAGAGGCATATTTGTGGTATAATGATCGCTTTCCTTATATAATCTCATAATGGATGTTGCGTGGCTACACACATTTAAAAATCCTTCTGTCAAGGTGGCCTAAATCAAAAAGAATGTTAGCTGACTTGAACATCAGCTGCTGTTTCGTGACCTTGATTGCGTTTAGATCACCTACATTCCCCTTGCTTCAGAAGAACCCACATTATGTTAATGACACGACTTCCCAAAATATCTAACCCTCTCACATCGAGTTAAACTACTGCCGTACCAAAAGCATAGATCACCCAAATGCTCAGGTGCTTACAGAAAATGCATCTTTTCCAATAAGCCATTTTAGCTTGCCACTGCAAGTGTTCATGCATAAAACATACAAACTCAATTCGAGAATTTCCATGAAAATATGTGCCCCAGAATATTTTTCTTGACTTTAAAATCGTGCATTTTAGATTTAACAACCAACGTAATTTAGGAACATAGAATTTGTTAAAATATATGTAAATACTTTAAAGAATTACTTTTCTACATATGCCTTAACTAAATCAATCTCTGTGTAATTAATTTTCAAAAAAAATACTAAATTAGAATGTAAGATTTTCATTTTTATGCATAAATCCTGACTTTCTGCTTTAAATGTGAACTCTCTGTGGGATAGGAAATTCAATCTCAAAACCTAACCTGTTTTCTAGTCTTAAAAAAAAACATCTGACAGCTCTCCAAATGTGAAGTACACATACATTTCGAAAGTTAACCTTCAGAGAATATAAATAGAATAGAGAGAAACACCTTTGCTGTCTCATTGTGTGTGTGTGCAGCATAAATTGATTCAGAAATCTATTAAGCTTAATCTTTCTAAAACTAATACTCTGTGGTTTCAAAGGTTACTGAGATAGGTTACCTTCATACTTTGACGCATTTTATCATATCTCAAAAGTGTCTTAAGGGCTCCAGTATTACCTGATGTTTATCTAGGTTATTGGCCCATTCCATTCATGGCCAACCCAAGCTATTTCTTATCAGACGGAAAGTAGTGATATCTCAATAGTATTCCAGCATGTTTTTCCAGTAATGTGAATATTCCAATAGGCATGCAGTAGTAAATTTTTGAAAACTGGCAGTGTGTTGTATTTTTTTTTTTAATGACTATTTTCAGAGACAGGCTTTCAGGTGAGTGACTAAGAGCATGGTGTTATGTCTTTACGAGTTAGCTACTAAGAAATAAACATTTAACACTAGTGAAAAGAGTGCCTTTAAATCCATGGCAATTCAAGAAAAATAATGCAGACAGAAAAGCAATTGTGGAATGAGTCTGAGCAATAAAGGCAGCCACTATATATAACCCAGGTCTCAAATATTTTTCTCAAGAGTAGAATTTTGGCAGAATTCCCAGATTATAATTTCAACTTTCTATTTAATTTTACTTTCATAAAGAGATCCAAAAATGATAACATACTGCCTTTTTTCCCCTAATGAAACATCCATATTTTTTTTTTTTTTTAAGTCTCAAATGACATAAGATTCTGATAAATGGTGAAGGCCTGAAAAATCATGTGGAAGGAAAATTTGATGCCTTAATTTTATCACTGTTATATCTCAAGAAATTAAATTGGTAATAAAACCCTTAGTAATCTGTGCCTTCATGGAGGGAGTAGAGAGAATTTATTGGAAAGATAATTCTTGTCAGGAAGTAGTTGTGTTACTAATATTTTCAGAATGCCATGGAAACTTAGAAATTAAAAAAAAAAATCATTAAAATTTCTTTCCCAGAAAGCTTTGTTTTCATTCATTAAACCAACCCAGCTTCAATTATGATTCCACTGTTGTTCTTAAAACTGTCCCTTCTTCCTTTCAGTGAATGATGAATGCTGTCAGATATGAGTCCTGGAAGCCTGTTGTTAATATGGATTGGGGAGTATGTCTAACCAACTCAAAGAGTGAGGACACTGTAGTTAGCCACAGCATGGATTGATGATATCGGTGTCTTGGGTTCAAAAGCACACATCATCTTGCTGCCCACTGTGGATGCCAGAAGCAAACCTCATGGAGATTGAGAGTTAAACCATCTTATAAAGAACAGTAAGGAGTTTTTCCTTAGAATCCATCTGAAATTGGAAAATGGTGCTCCTAGGAAAAAGAATCTCTTGCTGTCAAATCAGGTTAAAATAATAAAATGATTTTAGGACAAATGAGAGTCAAGAGAAGTCTTTTATTAGGCTGTTATAAGTGTTACAAAAATTGTGTATGCCTACATTACTAAGCAACGACAGGTATGTCTGGAGTAAAAGTATTACACACTATTATGCTATATCAGGTCTACAGATAGTGTATTTATATATTGCATATCTATCCAACTACTCCTTTCCAATTTCTCTTTTATGACATTACGTTGAATTGCGTCTGAGGATTAAATTTTTTTTTTTCAAAAGGAAGATTCAATAAGTAAAAGAGAATACACCCACTGGTCAGGGAAGAGTCATAAAAATGCATAAATAAATAAAATGTCTAGCAAACGTAGTACAATTGACTGACCTACTGGTAATCTCTTATTTAGTCATATAAGAGGTTGTATGTGGAAGAGACAAAGGAGAAGAAATAAGAAGATGCAGGAGGTGAAGTTTACAGATGTACTTACTGGGGTGAATTTATTACATTTCAAATACCTGCTCTATTGGAAAAATAAATTTCCCAGTATTTTTACTAATTCTATATTCAGACTCTGATTAAGGTTCAACTTTAGCTAGATGAAAAAAAAGGAAAAGTAAAGAAGAAATCCAAGAATAAGTGAGGCTGATGCAAGTATCCACATAATTTTCATATTGAGACCCTAATTTAGTCAGAAATGTTAACTGTTTGAAGAGTAGATTAGTCCAGTCTGGTATCACAGATAAAGCCTGCCCAAGGTCATACAGCTAATAAATGACACCCAAAGACCACTCCAGGTCATATATGTAGTAAATGCCAGAACTGAGATACTATTATATAGTGCTGAAACTCAAAATCAGTTAGGATCCCTGATGGAAAACAAGGTCTTCTTATGTATCTTGCAAGTTTAGTATAGAAAATGATCAATCATTATATATTTATTGACAAAAAATACCTAGAAACTCCAGAGATACCATTTGCTCTTCAAGGAAATTAAACAGTGATTTATCCCATAATATCTAGCCAGATAACCTCCCTCACTCTTATACACAAAATTTCATTTTGTCTTTCCATGAGACACTACTTCCAGATTATTCGCCCCATGCATCTAATATGCTTCAATGAAACCAGTCCTTGACAGCTACACTTCTCCTCAATTCTCCCCCTACATTTCATTTGCACAGAGCTGGAACCATATCAAGAAGCATTCACAGTGTTTTCAGTGAGGGACTTTGTTTTTAAAGTTAGGAAGAGGCATACCTGTCCCTGAGTAGCTTCATAACAAGTTGATCAGAAAAATGAACTGCCTATTTGTTAAGGTTTTACAATTAAAAAAAAAATATGTATATATTCCTTAAAATGATAAGAAAACAGTAGGATAGGGAATAAAAGATATAAAAAATATAGCAGTGGACTCCATGTAGTATCTCTATCCTTCTTCATTCTGCAGTTATTTAAAATAGACTCAGAAAAAAAAAAAAAGAATTTTAAGACTAGGGCTGCCAGATAAAAGAGAGAACATACAGTTAAATCTGAATTTCAGATAAGCAAATACTTCATGGTACACACTTATATAAAGAATTATTTATCTGAAATTCAAATTTAACTGGACATAGCTGACATTAAATCTGGCAAACTTATTCATGAGAGGAAAATGTAAAGCTCTCAAGAATGTAGTGGAGAGTATTCAAGGTAATTTGGATTTTATATTAAAAATCACAGATGTTAAGTGCATCATGCCCAATAGGTAATAGCCTATTTAGGGAATAAACAACTGCAGCCTCTTTTAAAAATATGTATGTGTTTTACTTTATGCCTAAATATTATATTGAGCTAAAATAATTTACAGAGCTACAAAACGTGAAAACATTCCCCCTAGATGTAATTCAAGCAAGTGTAAGTATTACCTGTCACTTGGCTGTTATGAAAATAAATTATAATTAAAACAAACTCAGATTAATTCAATTTCTTTAAAATTCTTCACAAATACAGTGCAGCTATTTGGAAATGAAAGCTAATTTGACTCCCATTATTCATAATTAGCATTGTTAATAAGGCAAGAACTTTTAAACAAGCTCTAACATCTCTGCTTCCAAGAGTGGAAGAACTGACTTTATTAAGTTTAAAAAATAATTGGTTAGTTTAGGTGATTTGCCTAAAATGACCCAGAGTTATGAAATTTTGAAAAGAACTTAGGCTCTATGGGTTATAATCTTACCGAAGATAAAAAAAAAATTCCATTTTCTGTTCCCAAATATCCCATCCTAAATACTATGACAATCTATTAACCCACGCGTCATAATAATTGGGATATTTTCTCTTATTTTTGTATAAAATTAACACGTAATAGACAGTGCAGATATAGTCTGCTCTTTCAATTCTGTAACCACATGAAAAGTTCTTCTATATCTTCACAGAATAATACTAAATAGAATAAGAGTCATTTTCTGCCTAATATATGGTTAGAAATTAGTTTCAGTTTTACGTTTTCCTTGGGCAAAGGAAACTACTTAAACACACTGCGTGACTCTACTGGATTGTCACAGACTTTCCTCGTCTCTCTAATTGTTCCACTCACAGCATGCAGGAAACCCTGTTCACCATCTCTGTTGTTCAGGAATGTCATTCTTCTTCTCTGTTCTTGCTTAAAGCCTCCATAAATCCCCTTCCTTAATACAGATTTCAAAGACCAAGAAACACAAAACAAAAAAAGCTAATTTTTCCACTCCTTTTTTTTTTTTTTTCCCCCCTCACTGGTACATTTCTACCATACAATAAAACCACTCTGGGAATTGTGTTGTATTTTAGCACTTTTCTATCTGTGCTTGCATAAAATGAACTATAAATGCTTCATGCAATTATATGGTGACTTTTGAGGCTTTATATAACAGTGCTCTTTTGTATGTTAAACCATAAAGGTTCTTGTCATTTGAGATACCTTGAAATCAGGGACATTACTATTTTGAAATAATTTTATGTATCCTATAAAAAAAAATTTTTTTTTTTTTTTTATAGAAGATGTCTGTGTGGCATAATAAAGAGCAGGATATACAATTTGGATAAAATCTCCTAAGTACAATATATGAATTCACAGAGACTTAAACTCCCTACTGGCACCTCTACTTGATTTAGATTGATACCAGTTGTTCACTGTCCTAAACTAAGTGAATGCCCATGTTGTTGATGCATAGTTTCAGGAAAGCTACAAAAATTACACTTATAAAGGTCTGTTTCAGTAAATTATAAAATCTAGGAATTGTGACGGAAGTCAAATATATTGATTTTCATATTGGCCAGAAAATAAAATGAAGGTTGGCTTTTTTGCAAGTGAGAGTTTATTTAAGAAAAAAAAAAGGGAGGCGGGTTAATTTTAGGCTTTCAGGTGAAATCCTACAATACCCGGTTGCATTTCAAATAATGGATGGAATGAATTTCCCCTTGCCATGAATTTTTTTCAGGACTATTATATCAAATATCTTCCCAAAAGTTAAAGTTCACAGCTGTTCCCAAATACTATGGCACGTATCATAGGCTCTGAAGAATCCATTGGTTCATATGAAACAAATAGGTCAGTGTGCATTTTAGAAAGCTCACTGTAGTTCAAACATCAAAACTAACAATCTAGTAACACTTTACTAAGACAACTAAATATCAGCATTCATTGTACAGCTTAATCTTCATGATAACTGAAAAAAAAGCTAATTAAAAAAAAAAAAACATTGCCATTGAGTCGATTCTGACTCATAGCTACCCTAGAGGACAGAGTAGAACTGCCCCATAGAGTTTCCAAGGAGCGCCTGGTGGATTCAAACTGCTGACCTTTTGGTTAGCAGCCATAGCACTTAACCACTATACCATGAGGGTTTGAACTGAAGCTAATAAAAAATAGGTACTGTTAAATAACGACATTTTAAAAATAAAAAAAATGGATATTGAGAAAGGATAAGTAATTTGTGTAAAAGTATTTTTTATACTTCCTAAGAATATCAAGACTGAGATTTGAATCCAGTCTGCATTTCTAGGCACCATACCTGACTGAATCTCAAAAGCCTTTTCTAGCTGGTGACATCATAGAAAAAAGTCCAGGAATCAGTCCCTCTACAACCGTTGAGTTCCTGCAACTATTGAGCAAAAAAAAAAAAAAAAAGGAGTCAAAATCAATTATTTTTGGAGTTATGAAGTTAAATTGAACTCTTGCAACATCAGGGAAGTGAGTTTGATGAAGATACAGAAAAATTTTTTGTGAATGTTGGCATATCACTACCATCCCCCACACCAGCTCCATGGCAAACAGCTATGGTAACAACAGTCTACATTTCTGGTATAGCTTGCTGGTGCAAGGGTGGGCAATAAGGACCTTGTCCTCCAAAAATTGGGATTGTGTGTTGTGATCCAACTGGCAGTTGGACCAGCAAAGAGCCTGGCCAATGTTTCAACTGCATTGGATTGAATCAGCTTCCCAGGAAAATCTGTCAAAAGAATTTAAAGAGATAGAACATCTTTTTGTTTCTTTTCTTTTCTTATTGGATTGAGGCATTTAAGAAAATGTCTATCAAATTACTGGTTGACAATGTAGATAACAAAACAGAGATTCTGTTAACCACACAAGATAAATATAATCTTTGAAAAAAATAGTTTCAGAAAGTCACTAAACAAATGGATGACTGAAGACCTCAAAAACCAAAAACAGCAAACTCTGAAGAGGTGGGGGGAAGGAGAATATGTTTTTGCTTAGTTAGCACATTACAATATTCAAAATGTCCAGATTTCAACAAAATACTACAGTGCATACAAAGAAAGAGGAAAGTATTGCCCCGTAACAGCACAAACAGATATCGACCATCCCTGAATAAGTTCAGAAATTGGAAATAACAGACAAAGAATTAAAAGTAATGATCTCTGAGCTCAAAATCTGAACCCCTCATGACACAGTGGTTAAGCACTCAGTTATCAATTGAAAAGTCTGCAATTCAAACCCACCAGCTACTCTATGGGAGAAAGATGTGGCAGTCTGCTCCTGTAAAGATTTACAGCCTTAGAAACCTATAGGGCAGTTCTACTCTGTCTTATAAGGATGCTGAGTCAGAATCGACTTGATGGCAATGGGTTTCTTTCTTTCTTTTTTTTTAAGCTCAAAATACTGAAGAATCCATGAACAAAGAACTAAAAGCAATCAGAATAAAAGTGTATGAAAAGAAGGAAATTTCAATAAAGACATATAAATGATACAAAGGAATCAAATAGAAATTTGGGAGCTTGACAATACAATAGCTGAAATGAAAAATTTACTAGAGGAATTCAACAACTGATACTAGCAGACAGAAAAAAAAGAATCAGCAACTTAAAGATATTTTTGCTGTTGTTTCAATTCTGACTCATCGCAACCCTATATGACAGAGTAGACCTGGTTTCCTTGGCTGTAACTTTATGCCAACAGATCAGCAGGTCTTTTCTCCTGCAGAGTGGCTAGTGGATTCAAATTACTGACCTTTCATTTAGCCACCAAGCACATAACCATTTTTCCACCAGGGCTCCTTAACTTGAAGATTGGAAAATTGAAGTTATCCATCTGAGGAAAAGAAAGAAAAATAATGAAGAAAACTGAACAGATCCTAAGAGTCATATAGGACACCATCAATAAGACTGACATATAGTCTGTGCAACTAATAACCAAAAGAGAGCTGGGGTAGCTGTACTTATATCAGACAAAACACGTGTTAAATAAAAAAGTGTTACAAAAGACAAAGAAAGGCATTATGAATTGATGAAAGTGTCAATTTATCAAGAAGATATAAAAAGTATATATGAACACATGTACCAACAACAAAGCCACAAAATATATGTAGCTCACACTGACAAAATTAAAGGGAGAAATAAACAGTTCTGCAATAATAGTTGGAGACGTCAATACCCTGCTTTCAATAATCTATAGAACATCCAGACAGAGATATGATTTTGGCTTACTAAAAAGATATAGAATTAAGGCACAAAATAGCAGGACCAAGTCACATTCTTGTAAATATAGTATGGCTCAAATTTTCCTAAGGTCAACAGAAGAGAAAAACAATCAACACATTGCTGATATTCATGCTAATCCTGTTCTAATATCCAAAGCTATTAATTTTAGTTGTTAATAATGCCTCGATCAAAGGTTCTAGTCAAACAAAGGTTACAATGTTTCCCTTACATACTCAACATTGCTTACTTACCAACAACAAACAAACAAAAACAGAAGGTAATCTGAGAACAGGACTACAAAGAGAAAGTTAATCATGAATTTGCAATGTTTTCTTCCCATTTTAAAAATTTAAAACAAATTTTACACAGCTCTAGATATTGACTAGTAATCATATATATTACATAATAAGGTAGCTAATCTCTTAGATTTCCTCTCATTTTATTTTCCATTTAACCTTAGTACATAATTTTTTTTTTTTTTTTTTTACATAAGGTGGTAAGGAACCATGTGGTAAGGAACATACCAACCTCTTTAATTAGGGTTGAGTTATGGACAATAATATCTAATTTTCCCTATTTTATCTTTCACCAAAGCAGGGCACTTTGTTATAATAAGTGTGTTGATTCAGTTAGTGTAGGGGGAACCAGAAATTATACATTTCTAATAATTTCCTTGGTATTGCCAATACTCTTGGTTCACGTACCATACCTTGAATAACAAGGCTGTAGAACCATTAAAGAAATATTCAACTTTTATTTAATTAAATTTGTGCTGATTGCAGTGATTATAGAGCCATATAATATTAACTCCAACAATATCCACAACAAAAAAAATCACACAAGGGAAACACCTCTAGAAATAGGATACCTCTAGAGTTTTTAAAGTCATGTTAACTGGTCTTCCTTGTGGGCATATAGGCATTATCCTGTCACTGACAACATTGTACTTTAAGATAGATCTTGAAATGTTTTTGACAATGAATGCAATGCCGGTCCTCTTCAAGCTGTCATTCCCAAAATAGTAAACCATATGATTGTCTGATTCCAAATAGCCAATACCAGTCCTTTTCAGCTCACTAATGCCTAGGATATTGATGTTTATGCATTCCATTTCATTTTTTACTATTTCCAATTTTCCTAGATTCATACTTCGTACATTCCACAGTCTGATTATTAATGGATGTTTGCAGCTGTTTCTTCTCATTTTGAGTCATGCCACATCGGCAAATGAAGGTCTTGAAAGCTTGACTCCACCCACATCATTAAGGTCAACTCTACTCGAGGAGGCAGCTCTTCCCCAGTGGTCTTCTGAGTGCCTTCCAAGCTGGGGGGCTCGTCTTCCAGGACTATGTGGGACAATGTTCCACTGCTATTTATAAGGTTTTCACTAGCCAATTCTTTTCAGAAGTAGACTGCTGGGTCCTTCTTTTTTGTTTGCTTTGAACATATTTTGCATATCCTAGCTGTGTAACAAACTAGCTCGGCAGTCAAGCTAACACGTTCTCAACTATAATATTTCCTTGCATCTGGCTCATTTATTTATTTCTCATATTTTCGGTGTCCATGAGTACTCTTGGCAGCTTAGCAAGAGCTCATCTCTCATTTCACAGCCATATGCTGCTTAAGTTATAACAAAGCCCTTTTGCACAAATGGAAATATGAGCAATCTTAAAAGCTTCTCCCTGCAGCTCTGATCAAAAAGTGCCACTTTTTAGCATTCTGTTCAACCTAGCTTCGAAGAACATTTACCTGATCTTCTGTCATGTGGTCATTGAGCTTTGTCACAATGTTATCCATAAAGATCAACTATCCAAGAGAAGACTTAACTTATTCAAGGGCAATTTACTGAAAATCACAGTTTAACAATTCACCTGAAGACATTATGCTCTATAGAAAGCTTATTTATTTATAGCTACATGTATATATGAGTACAGTTACATACATATAAGCCTTCACACAGGGAGAGTTTAAAAAGTAGGGTGCAAAACAAACTGTTAGTAGCAGGAACGTTTAACAGAAGCATTTAATAGCCTTTGTGCTTTCTAAATAATATTTCTTTGTATATAACTAATAATAATAATGATATGTTTAACTGGAGGCAGCAGTAGCATAATGGTTAAGATACTTGGGACACAGAAGAATCCCAATTCTACTCTTCAAAGGCCATGTGACCTAGGACACTTAACCATTCTGTGTCTAAGTTTCTCACAATTTCTTTTGCTTCAAAAATTTGAATTAGTTAGCTTTTTCTCCAGAGCAAACAAACATGAAATCTCAGAGGAATAGAAAAATAAGCATTAATTTCTTACTCACAGCTCTGTGGGTTTGCTGGTTGGCCTGGGGGCTGTGCTGTGGTGGATTAAGCTCAGGTCAGTTCAGTGTGTCTCACTCTGGGCCTGGATTGGAGGGACAGTGGCTAGCTCAGGGCATGTTTTCCTCATGGTGGCATTCTAAAGCTCCCAGAGGGGTAAGTAGTAAAATGTTCTGAAGACCTAGATTCTAAAGAAGGACAATGTCACTTCAGCTCACATTTCAATGACCAAAACAAATACTATTCCAGGCTCAACATCAATGAGATGGGGAAGGAAAATTCTCCCACAAAGGTGGGGAGGAGAGAGGCAGTGACAATAATCTAATCTTCTCCTAGTTTCCTGTGAGGAGTTTAAAGAAAATAATACATATCAGGCACTATAAAAAAAGTACTCAGCAAATGCCTGGAAAACAATGATAGGTAAAGCTACTCAAAGGCAAAAGCTAGCTGATAGACACAACTGCACCACATTTTGCAGCTTCCATTGCATTTAGGTGCAGCCATTTGTCTGAGTTCTGGCCAATGGAATGCAGCTCACAAAACATTCCTGACAATTCTCCATGCTCTTTATCTTATCTGCAGGCATGAAGCAGAGGATCTAGAGTTAGACCTAGACATGCTAGGCCATCCTGTACAATAAAATTTTCTGTGATGATAGACATGTTCTATATCTACACTCTTCAATATGTAGTTGCCCTCGTGGCTAAACGGTTAACTGCTTGGCTGCTAACTGAAAGGTCAGCGGTTAGAACCAACCAGCTGCACCATGGAAGGAATGACCTGCTAAACTACTTCCAAAAAGATTACAGCCTAGGAAACCCTAGGGGACAGTTCTATTCTGTCCTATAGGGTTGCTATAAATTGGAATCACCTCAATGGCACACAACAGCAAAGACAAATGTAGCAATTCAGCACTTGAACTGTGGTTACATAATTGAGGAGCTGAATTTTAAACTTTAATTCATTTAATTTCAATAGCCACATGTGGTTAATAACTATCACATTAAAGTATGCAATTCTAGAGAATGTCAACAACTCTACATAGAAGGAGGCTGAGTCCCTAAAACATTGCCTACAAGGCTGCATGTCAATCATCTGATTAACTCTTGACACAATCTAGCAACAAACCTTTATTTTGTTAAACCACTGAGATTTGTAGGTTGCTTACTGGAGCAGTTAGCTTATTCTGACTAACACAGGCTATCTATATGGAGAGAGATCTGTATCTATCTCATTAGACAAAGCAGGGTTTGATTGGTGGCATCACAATTTACTAACAGCATGACATTGTGTGAACTACTTAACCTGTCTTAGTTTACTAAATGGAGATATTACCAAGACCTACCTCATTGGGCTATGTGAAGATTAGATGATAAGCCAATTAATGTTCTTAGAATAGTAACTGAAACACCATAAGAGCTTAATGAATGGCAACTGTAATTACTGGTGTAGCTGTTGTTGTTTCTTTACCAAGATGGTAGTCCTAGTGAAATAGCTAAAAACATACAGTTCATAAGAATCACCCTAAAATCCTTTCCTACCTAAATGAAAGAATGCTCCTTAGAAGCAAGGATGGTAAGACTTCATCTTACATACATTGGACATGTTATCAGGAGGGATCAGTCCCTGGAAAACGACATCATGCTTGGTAAAGTAGAGGGTCGGTGAAAAAGAGGAAGATCTTCAACAAGACGGATTGACATAATGGCTGTAACAATGGGCTCCAGGACAATGATGGTAAGGATGGCAGAGGATCAGGCAGTGTTTCGTTCTGTTGTATATAGGGTCGCGATTCATCAGAGCTGACTCGATGGCACCTAACAACAGCAACAACCTAAATGAAATATTTATAAACAATTTTTATATAAGAACAAGTAAATTTATATAAATCAAATAAATTTTGATGAGATAAATCATAGGAGGATAAGGCCACATTTCAGAATTCTGTCTGAGACTATAATAAGCTACAAAGAAACAAGCAAATGAAAGAAACTCCAAGCTATGTTAGAAAAATGATTAAAAAGAGGGAGTGACTTAAAGAGACATACTAATTAATAATAATTAAATTTAAAGCCATAATGGAAAAGCCACTCAAGAGGAAATAATTCAGTATGAAAATTGAAAAGAGATGTGTTTGGTTCTAGAATAGTTTTCTAACCCAACTACCTCACTTTGACTATGGTTTACTTGGGACCCTCGGCATTCCAGAAAATACAAACATGTGTAGGTATGCATACATTTGCTGAGGAAAGAAGGAATGGATGTGAAGATGGAGTGGGTAGTTTAGACAGGACACTTACCCTAAATCAAATGTAAATTAAATATATTATTGCACAAGTATGATATTTCCATAATAATTTAACAAATTACCACCAGTCTAATTTCTTATGCACTTTAAAGATACATTTATCATTGATTTAGAAATGCCTTATTTCATCTAATTAAAGCAAAGCTTAATGTATGTTGTGATAGAAATTTATAGCAGCAAACAATAAAATCTAAAATCATATTTATTATGCTTTAAAGCAAGTGACCTATTTTTAAGCAGGAAGAGAACAACTCATTCCAAGTGATACTTTCTTCAATTTAACCACGTCGTTAAAACTTGAAAAGTCATCAGGAATTTCTCTTTTATGGTGATGTGTAATTTCAAGTAAGGTATTCCGTATTTTCATTAATTTGCATACATATCAACAACACACACTTTTTAAATGTCTGTGTTAAGTACTCATCTACCAATCTTTGAAATCAAACTCACCTAAACATTATAGAAACAAAGACATAAATGTTCTTTTAAATCCATAAATTTTAAGAACTTCTTAGTTTCTTTGTGTGTGTGTGTGTGTGTGTGTGTGTGTGTGTGCGCGTCTGAGCCCACTTCTCGACATAAAAAAGCAATTGGAAATCATCATCTCCCTTTAGATCATCTCACCTAGTCCCATGGCTTTAAATACAATCAATGTGCCATAACTTTCAAATTTATATCTCCATCCACGACTACATTAGTCAGCTTTGCTGGGATAACAAATAACTGTAATATCTTCCATGGCTCAGTAATAAACATTTATTTCTTGTGCACATTACTTAAATGCTACAGATCTGATGGGTTCGGCTGGGAGCATGTGCCATGTGTCTTCTCATCTCAGATTCCAGGTTTCAGGCCGAGAGACTTGCTGAGATATGCCGCTCTTTGGGTGAAAGACAAGAGAAAGGCACCAAAATAACCACGCAAGAGCATTTAAAAAGTTTGCTCAGACACGGTAAATGTCAGTCTATTCAGATCCTATTGGCCAAAGACATTCATGTGGCCAAACCCAAAGTCATGGAACAGGAAGCATTTTTTGGCTATAGAAAAACATGGCGAGGGGGCAGACAATAAATGTTTGTGAACAAATAATTTTTTTTACTACACTACCCTCACTCTTGACTCCAGATTCATGCGTACCCTAGAGCTACTTGATAACTCAGTTGTATAATAAACGTCTCAAACTTACCATGTCCAAAATGGAACCCTTGGTTTCTAGGGCCTTCTCCAAACTGCAATGCCCTGACCTGTGTTTCCAGCCCCGATAAATGGAACCATAATCCAGTCTATATTTCCGACCACTACTCCCTAGCATCCTGTCTTATTAACTCTTTCCTTTCAGTGAGGGGCAGTATTTACAAACCTAAATCTGGGTACTAGGTGTCCTTATTCCACTGGGGGAAAGTGGTATTTTTATTTATATCTTAGCCTTTTATACTGTAAAAAATGTTGAATATCCAGGACATGATGTGATGGTATAATGACTCCTATGTACCCAGGTTCAACAATGATCAAATGTATGGCTGATCACGTTTCGTCTGAACCTCACTTGCTTTCCTCACTCCCACCCACTTGCAAATCCCAGCTATCATATTATTCCATCATTGTCGCTGTTGTTGTTAGGTGCCCTTGAGTCAATTCTAACTCATAGCAACCCTATGTACAACAGAATGAAACACTGCCCAGTCCTGCGCCATCCTCACAATCGTTGTTATGCTGGAGCCCATTGTTGCAGCCACCGTGTCAACCCATCTCCTTGAGGATCTTCCTCTTTTTCCCTGATCCTTTACTTTACCAACATGATGTGGTTCTCCAGGAACTGATCCCTCCTGATAACACATGCAAAGTTGTGTGAGGCATAATCTCACCATCCTTGCTTCTAAGGAGCATTCTGTTTGTACTTCTTCCATGGCAGATTTGTTCGTCCTTTTGGCAGTCCGTGGTATTTTCAATATTCTTAGCTAGCACCACAATTTTAAGGTGTCAATTCTTCTTCAGTCTCCCTTATTCATCACCCAGCTTTTGCATGCATATAAGATGACTGAAAACACCATGGCTTGGGTCAGGCCTGCCTTAGTCTTCAAGGTGACATCTTTGCTTTTCAACACTTTAAAGAGATCTTTTGCAGCAGATTTGCCCTATTCAATGTGTCTCGATTTCTCGACTGCTGCTTTCCATGAGTGTTGATTGTGGATCGAAGTAAAATGAAATCCTTGACAACCTCAATCTTTTCTCCTTTTATCATGATGTTGTTTATTGGTCCAGTTGTGAGGATTTTTGTTTTCTTTTTTTTAAAATAATTTTTACTGGGCTTTAAGTGAAAGTTTACAAATCAAGTCAGTCTCTCACACAAAAACCCATATACACCTTGCTACACACTCCCAATTACTCTCCCCCTAATCAGACAGCCTGCTCTCTCCCTCCACTCTCTCTTTTCGTGTCCTTTTCGCCAGCTTCTAATCCCCTCCACCCTCTCATCTCCCCTCCAGGCAGGAGATGCCAACATAGTCTCAAGTGTCCACCTGATCCAAGAAGCTCACTCCTCACCAGCACCCCTCTCCAGTCCATTGTCCAGTCCAATCCATGTCTGAAGAGTTGGCTTCGGGAATGGTTCCTGTCCGGGGACAACAGAAGGTCTGGGGGACATGACCACCGGGGTCCTTCCAGTCTCAGTCAGACCATTAAGTCTGGTCTTATGAGAATTTGGGGTCTGCATCCCACTGCTCTCCTGCTCCCTCAGGGTTTCTCTGTTATGTTCCCTGTCAGGGCAGTCATCGGTTGTAGCTGGGCACCATCTAGTTCTTCTGGTCTCAGGATGATGTAGTCTCTGGTTTTTGTGTTCCTTTCTATCTCTTGGACTCGTAATCACCTTGTGTCCTTGGTGTTCTTCATTCTCCTTTGATCCAGGTGGGTTGAGACCAATTGATGCATCTTAGATGGCTGCTTGCTAGCATTTAAGACCCCAGACCCCACTCTTCGAAGTGGGATGCAGAATGTTTTCTTAATAGATTTTATTATGCCAATTGACTTAGATGTTCCCTGAAACCATGGTCCCCAGACCCGTGCCCCTGCTATACTGGCCTTCAAAGCATTCAGTTTAATCAGAAAACTTCTTTGATTTTGGTTTAGTCCAATTGTGCTGACCTCCCCTGTACTGTGTGCTGTCTTTCCCTTCACCTAAAGTAGTTCTTAAAAAAAAAAAAAAAGTAGTTCTTATCTACTATCTAATTAGTGAATACCCCTCACCCACCCTCCCTCCCTCTCCCCTCTTGTAACCACAAAAGAATGTTTTCTTCTCAGTTTAAACTATTTCTCAAGTTCTTATAACAGTGGTCTTACACAATATTTGTCCTTTTGCAACTGACTAATTTCACTCAGCATAATGCCTTCCAGGTTCCTCCAGGTTATGAAATGTTTCACAGATTCCTCACTGTTCTTTATCCATGCGTAGTATTCCATTGTGTGAATATACCATAATTTATTTATCCATTCATCCGTTGATGGGCACCTTGATTGCTTCCATCTTTTTGCTATTGTAAACAGTGCTGCAATAAACATGGGTGTGCATATATCTGTTCGTGTAAAGGCTTTTATTTCTCTAGGATATATTCCAAGGAGTTGGATTGCTGGATCGTATGGTAGTTCTATTTCTAGCTTTTTAAAAGGAAGCGCCAAATCGATTTCCAAAGTGGTTGTACCATTTGACATTCCCACCAGCAGTGTAGAAGTGTTCCAATCTCTCTACAGCCTCTCCAACATTTATTATTTTGTGTTTTTTGGATTAATGCCAGCCTTGTGGGAGTGAGATGAAATCTCATTGTAGTTTTGATCTGCATTTCTCTAATGGCTAATGATCATGACCATTTCCTCATATATTTGTTAGCTACCTGAATGTCTTCTTTAGTGAAGTGTCTGTTCATACCTTTTGCCCATTTTTTAACTGGGTTATTTGTCTTTTTGCAGTTGAGTTTTTGCAGTATCGTGTAGATTTTAGAGATCAGGCATTGATCAGAAATGTCATAGCTAAAAACTTTTTCCCAGTCTGTAGGTAGTCTTTTTACTCTTTTGGTGAAGTCTTTGGATGAGCATAAGTGTTTGATTTTTAGGAGCTCCCAGTCATCCAGTTTTTCTTCTACAATCTTTATAATGTTTTCTATACTGTTTATGCCATGTATTAGAGCTCCTAACGTTGTCCCTATTTTTTCTTCCATGATCTTTATCATTTCAGATTTTATATTTAGGTCTTTGATCCATTTTGAGTTAGTTTTTGTGCATGGAGTGAGGTATGGTCTTGTTTCATTTTTTTGCAGATGGATATCCAGTTATGCCAGCACCATTTGTTAAAGAGACTGTCTTTTCCCCATTTAACTGTTTTGGGGCCTTTGTCAAATATCAGCTGCTCATATATGGATGGATTTATGTCTGGATTCTGAATTCTGTTCCATTGGTCCATGTATCTGTTGTTGTACCAGTACCAGGCTGTTTTGACTACTGTGGCAGTATAATAGGTTCTAAAATCAGGTAAAGTAAGGCCTCCTACTTTGTTCTTCTTTTTCAGTAATGCCTTATTTATCCGGGGCCTCCTTCCCTTCCATATGAAGTTGGTGATTTGTTTCTCCATCTCATTAAAGAATGTCATTGGGATTTGGATTGGAATTGCATTAAATATATCGATCGCTTTTGGTAGAATATAATGTTAAGTCTTCCTATCCATGAGCAAGGTATGTTCTTCCACTTTTGTAAGTCTCTTTTGGTTTCTTGCAGAAGTGTACTGTAGTTTTCTTTGTATAAGTCTTTTACATCTCTGGTAAGATTTATTCCTAAGTATTTTATCTTCTTGGGGGCTACTGTAAATGGCATTGATTTGGTGATTTCCTCTTCGATGTTCTTTTTGTTGGTGTAGAGGAATCCAACTGATTTTTATATGTTTATCTTGTATCCCAATACTCTGCTGAACTCTTCTATTAGTTTCAGTAATTTTCTTGAGGATTCCTTAGGGTTTTCTGTGTATAAGATCATGTCATCTGCAAAGGCTTTTTGTTTTCTTTATGTTGAGATGTAATCCGTACTGACGGCTGTGGTCTTTGATCTTCGTCATTAAGTGTTTCAAGTCCTCTTCACTTTCAGCAAGCCAGGTTGTGCCATCTGCATAATGCAGGTTGTTATTCTTCCTCCAGTCTTGATGCCCTGACACGTACATTTCCTAACTTTAAACCACGCAGTGTCCCCTTGTTTGGTTCGAATGACTGCCTCTTGTTTAAGTACAGGTTCCTCATGAGCACAATTAAGTGTTCTGGGGTTCCCATTTTTGGCAATGTTATTAATAATTTGTTATGATCCACACAGTCAAATCCCTTTCCAGTACTCTGCTTTCAGCCAGGATCCATCTGACAGCAGCACTGATATCCCTGGTTCCACAACCTCCACTGAATCTGGCTTGAATTTCTAGCAGTTTCCTATTAATACACTGCTGCAGCCTTTTTTGAATGATCTTCCGCAAAAACTTACTTGCATGTGATATTAATGATATTGTTTGATAATTTCCACATTCAGTTGGATCACCTTTCTTGGGAATAGGCATAAATATGAACTCATATTTATTTCACCATTAATATTACAGATTTCAGAGTAGTATTTTAAAATCATCAAACTAATTACTTTAGTTCCTTGTTCTAAATCCTACAATGGTTAAAATAAAATCCAGTTTCCTTGATATCTGTATATTAGCCCACACCTACCCCTCTGTGTTGCCATCACCTTCACCTAGTAGACTCTTACACACTACGATTTCTGTGCAACTAGTGTTCTCTTTGCCTCCAATGGTCTACCACACAACCTTCGCATATGTATTTCCTTCTTGTTATTTAGGGCTTAACTTAAATGCTGACATCTCAGAGGGACACTCCTTGAGCATTGCTCTGAAGTAAACACCCAGGCACTCTATCAGCAAATCTTTTTTTTCATAGAACTTATCATGATT
The DNA here is from genome assembly GCF_024166365.1 of Elephas maximus indicus. Taxonomy (NCBI): domain Eukaryota; kingdom Metazoa; phylum Chordata; class Mammalia; order Proboscidea; family Elephantidae; genus Elephas; species Elephas maximus. Next base: position 39,158,291 of record NC_064828.1, on the reverse strand, counting down.
TTTTTTTTATCATGATTTTGGCTATTTCTTAACTCATTATAAGCCATCTGTTTCTCTCTACTAGTATTTGAGCCTCTTGAGAGAGAGATGGGTGTCTTTCACTACTACATCTTTTTGGGTAGAACAGTGCTCTTTTAAGAGTTTACGATCAATTGATATTTGTTAAATGAATTTTTTGGTTGAATGGACTAGTAAGCTTTCTACTACTTGGACCAAATTCTCAGTATTTTCATTTGAGGCATTCAATCAGATTCATTAAGTAACACAACTTGCATTTCTTACTACATGTCACTGTGTAACATTCACAGTTATGGAAGACACCAATAACCTGTTGCCATGGAGTCCGTTCTGACTCATGGCGACGTCATATGTGTCGCAGTAGAACTGTGCTTCATTGGGTTTTCAATGCCTCATTTTTCAGGACTCCATTGCCAGTGTTTTCTTCCAAGACACCTCTGGGTGGACTCTAACCGCTGGCTTTTAGATTAGCAGCCAAGTGCCTCAACTATTTGTACCACCCAGGAATTCCGATTAAAGATTACTTTTTAGTTTCTTGTTTTAAATCTTTCCACAGTTAGAATAAAACTCAGTTTCCCTGATACCTGTGTATCAGCCCACACCTGCTTCTCTATTGGCAGCCAAGCTCTTAACCACTGCACCACCAGGGCTCCTTATTAAAGATAAGTACCACAGAAATAGAGGAATGCTGCTTTGCCATATGCTTTTGTCAGATTAAATACAGTGATATCCTTGTGTCTTATTTAAGTGAAGAATGAGGTGTAAGAGCTGAATTAGGGAATGCGCAGCACACGGAAGGACCATAAAAGGCAGATCTAGAATGCCTCTTGTGACATGAGTTAAGAAGGAATGAAAATAAAAATGAAAGATCAAAAGCTTCCATTTTTATTTTGTTTTTGAGGCTTCCAGGCATAATTTCAATTCTATCATATCCAAGAACTTTCTATAGACTTTTTATTTATCAACATATTTCTCAAGGTAAAACCACAAAGAATCATCATGTCTATCTAATCCTTGACCAGATCCAAAGCAGAATGAACTAGATATTAAATAAAAGATATAAGCAATAAGCAGAAAGCAACACAAAAGAAGAGCTTGTAATCAAAGTTATGTCACCAAACCCTACATTTGAGTGTGCCATTGGTTCAGGGTGGGGGGGAGTGAGTGGGCCCTGTTAACTTTCCCATAAGGTCTATCCAGATAATAGGTGATGTGTCAGTGTCCCATATATGCAAATGCAGCTACCTTCTCTACCTTCCAGCTAGACTGCCTCTTCTAAGCATCTTGTTCAGAAAAATTGAGGTGCTTCCATGAGTTAGAGGCATTTTATAATTCCCAAAATCATTACCTGAAAAAGATCTTATGTAGGAACAAGTTTCTTTCTACCCACCTGAGATAGAGGGAGTAAGAACTTTCCTCAAATCATTTTCAAGTGGATAAACTTTTCTTCCTGACATCAAACCATGGGCCTAGAGAGATTTGAGACTTACTCTTGCAGATAAACTTCTTAGTTGCCTTTGAGTAGATTCCAACTCATGGTGACTCCATGCGTTACAGAGTAGAACTACTGCACAGTGTTTTGTTGGCTGTATCCTTAATGGAAGCAGACCACCAGTCTTTTCTTTTCTGGTACCACTGGGTAGATTCAAACTGCCAATCTTTAGGTTAGCAGTCTAGCGCAAACCACTTGCACCATGCAAGAACTTAGCACATGTCAAAGGACAGCAAGGAGAAAACTTGTTAGGGTGATGCCTGTTACTAGTTTCCTTGTGTTTCTCTATTTTGTGTTTCCTATACGGTAAAGCCTGCTAAAGCCAAAACCTGTGTAAGACAGAAACCTGTCAGAAAAGGAAAACAAAAATATTTTCCTCTGAAATGGGCAATAGAAAAGTGACAAGACTGCACTGTCAAAAGCAGAAAACTTACGAGACCTGGAAAAACATGGCAGTCCTGAGATGGCATCTAAATTCAGATGGGATATACACATATTTTGGCTCTCATGGACGTGTTTTAATTTTCTTCAGCTTCAACTTGAACTTGTATGAGCAATTGGTGGTCTTTTCTGCAGTTAGCCCCTGGCCTTGTTCTGACCAATGATATTGAGCTTCTCCATTGTCTCTTTCCACAGATGTAGTCGATTTGACTTCTGTGTATTCCATCTGGTGAGGTCCACATGTATAGTCACTGTTTATGACGTTGAAAAAGATATTTCCAATGAATAAGTCTTTGGTCTTGTAAAATTTTGTCATGCAATCTCCAGCATCATTTCTATCACCAAGGCCATGTATTATTATGACAGATTCTTCTTTGTTTCCAATATTCTCATTTCAATCACCAGTAATTATCAATGCATCTTGATTACATATTCGATCAATTTCAGACTGTGGAAGTTGGTAAAAATCTTCAATTTCTTCATCTTTGTCATTAGTGGTTGGTGTATAAATTTGAATAATAGTTATATAAACTGATCTTCCTTGTAGGTACCTGGATATTAACCTATCACTGACAGTGTTGTACTTCAGGGTAAATCTTGAAATGTTTTTTTGACAATGAATGCGACACCATTCTCTTCTATTTATCATTCCCGGCATAGTAGGCCATACGGTTGTCTGATTCGAAATGGCCAAAACCAGTCCTTTTCAGGTCACTGATGCCTAGGATATCAATCTTTATGCATTTCATTTCATTTTTCATGACCTCCAGCTTTTCTAGATTCATATTTTGAACTTTCCACCTTTAAATTATTAGTGGATGTTTGTGTCTGTTTCTTCTCATTTTGAGTTGTGGCACATCAACAAATGAAGGTCCAAAAGCTTGAGTCAGTCCACATCATTAAGGTCAACTCTACTTTGAAGAGGCAGCTCTTGTTCAAATATTTTCAAGAGAAACTGAGAATTATTCAGAATACTGCAGCTGAGGCAATTATAAAAGCTGTTTCATACCAATTATGGTTTTAGAGACAAGCTAGCACAAGCCATTGTGTTCCTTGCCATACAAAATTCAAAAATTCAAGACAAAATCGTCTTCTGATTTTATAATAAATGTAGTCTAGTACATAGTAGTGGGGATTCAGAATTTTGTTGATTTATAATTTTCAAGGTGGCTTTCAAATCTCAAACTCATTTAGCACCCACATGTAACTCTGTTGTATGAGTAGTGATGGATTCTCATTGCTATTTAAGTCGTAAGCAATTAGACTCTGAAGAGGTAAATTCTCAGATATTCAAAGGTGGTATTAGAACTAGATGTTCTGGATGATAATATGGTGGTTTCTATACTTACAATCCCCCCCCCACAATTACAGTAGCAAAATTTGAATGAGAGTTTTAACTTTACTTTGAGATGGATTTTATGTATTAGCAGCACAATTTAATTAAGCACTCTTATTAAAGCTGTGATGGGGATCATAGATTGCAATTTGCTAAGGCTTCAATAAGTTGCTTTATTTCCTGAATAGTATGCTATCCTAGAATATTTTAAAAGAAATATAGTTTGTTCTTAATAACACTTCCAAGGTCTTATTTACATTACTAAAATGCTTACTAAAACATTTTGCAGGTATTTTGCAAAGGTAAACATACACCTAGTTCTTTCTGAAATGCCCAAAATTCCAAGTTAGTTGAATCATGATTACCTATGATTTATTGTATAGTAACATATGAGAGTCTCCAATAAATGATGCTTATTGTTTTTAACTGGATTGCATGACTCAACAACTAATAATGGAAACTATGATGAATAGCATGCTAACATGATAGAGATTCAAGTGACGCTTTTGTCCACACAGATCTTCAAAGATTTGAACAAATACAGGATTCGTTACAGCAGTTCTTCAAATAAAACTAAAAGAGGGGAAAAAAAAGATCAGTTCAATTTCTATAAGTGAGATATTGGAATTACTTGCAACAGGCTTGTGGTAGCTATTCTCGAGGGAGAATTGTTGTTAACTCAATAGAATCAAGTCCTGAGATGGAGGAGGAGAAAAACAAACCAATCAAGGCTAATGGCTCCTGATGAACCCAGATTAAACACAGAGATTGGTCTGGCTTAAATATACTCAAGGGAACGGTCCTTCAGATAAGAGTATCAATTTTCACTCTGGGTCAATAGGATGAAGAGTGTGTGGTTAAAAATCAGATATTGCAAATGTATACAGCTTGAGTCAGGATGCCTGTTGCGAGAAAAACTTGGCAATCAGAAGAAACTCTGATAGTACATGAATAATTATAATGAATATAAAAAAAAAAACCCAATGCCGTCGTATAGTCAAATAAAAAATTTCTTCAAAAGAATTATTAGAGTTTCTGTTCACTGCTTACCACAATGTTTCTGTATATGTGCCTTTATTTATTTTATATACTGTGTCATGGCTAAGGTTTCCAAGCGGGAAAAGAAGGCTGCAAAACATTATGTTCATTCTGTAATCATAAAACAAAATTGGAGAGAATATCGGAAGTATATTTCGTCAACAACAGTCGAAAGTAACTTACCCGTAGGTTTGCAATGCTCATGATTGTGTGGTGGGCTTATGAATGCTTCTTATTTTCTTTTTTGAGCTAATGCATGTTATCCACATGTTGTACTCTTGGCATGTATTGCTTTTGTTATCAGAAAATTCACAGTATTTTTTATTGTTTTATTACCACTAATAATAGTTCCCAAAGTAACTAGAGAGCCCTGGTGGCGCAGTGGTTAAGAGCTATGATGACTAATCAAAAGGTTAGCAGTTTCAATCCATCTGCTGTTCCTTGGAAACCCTATGGGACAGTTCTACTCCATCCTATAGGGTCACTATGAATGGGAATCGAGTCAAAGGCAATGGGTTCTTTGGTTTAAAGCAACTATTATTAGGAATAATTTTTTAAAGTGAAGAAAAGCTAAGCACATTATGGAAATATATTTTATTTTTTTATCCTAGATAAGTTACAGGAAGAAAATTTGAATTTTTTTAACAAGAAATGCACTCAAATATGTTCCATCACTGATTTATGAGGCTGTATTTTTTTTTTATTGCACTAACAGAGCACAGTACTAGAGCATAATCTCTTTGAAAATAAAAACTGAGTCCAATGCATTTTTATTCATTCTAGCACAGCTAGAACAGATTCTTACACATAGATACACAATAAAAACTTAAACTCAAGTATTTTAAAACCAGTTTATTCTCTACCTCAATTCCAAGTTATAATCTACTTGGCCAATCCTAGGCTGATACCTCTGGGGCATATGCTTAACTCTCTAAAAATATTTTTCAATAAAAGGTTTCTTTAAAAAGTATTAGTCTGAGAGGCGGGGCCAAGATGGCGGACTAGGTAGACGCTACCTCGAATCCCTCTCGCAACAAAGACTCGGAAAAACAAGTGAATCGATCACATACATAACCATCTACGAACCCTGAACAACAAACACAGATTTAGAGATGGAAAACGAACAAATACGGGGAAGCAGCGATTGTTTTCAGAGACTGGAGCCAGCGTCCCAGTCAGCGGATTTTCTGGAAAAACTAGTTTCCCAGTGATGGCTCGGAGACAGCAGTCCATATCAAACCACATAAAGAAGCAGACCATGACAGCTTCTACAACCCCCTAAACAAAAGAATCAAAATCTTTCCCAAATGAAGATACAATCTTGGAATTATCAGATACAGAATATTAAAAAAACTAATTTACAGAATGCTTCAAGACATCAGAAACGAAATAAGGCAAACTGCAGAAAAAGCCAAGGAACACACTGATAAAACTGTTGAAGAACTCAAAAAGATTATTCAAGAACATAGTGGAAAAATTAGTAAGTTGCAAGAATCCATAGAGAGACAGCATGTAGAAATCCAAAAGATTAACAATAAAATTACAGAATTAGACAATGCAATAGGAAGTCAGAGGAGCAGACTCGAGCAATTAGAATGCAGACTGGGACATCTGGAGGACCAGGGAATTAACACCAACATAGCTGAAAAAAAATCAGATAAAAGAATTAAAAAAAATGAAGAAATCCTAGGAATCATGTGGGACTCTATCAAGAAGGATAACTTGCGTGTGATTGGAGTCCCAGAACAGGGAGGGAGGACAGAAAATAGTTGAAGAACTCCTGACAGAAAACTTCCCTGACATCATGAAAGACAAAAGGATATCTATCCAAGATGCTCATCGAACCCCATTTAAGATTGATCCAAAAAGAAAAACACCAAGACATATTATCATCAAACTCACCAAAACCAAAGATAAAGAGAAAATTTTAAAAGCAGCCAGGGAGAAAAGAAAGGTTTCCTTCAAGGGAGAATCAATAAGTTCAGACTACTCAGCAGAAACCATGCAGGCAAGAAGGGAATGGGACGACATATACAGAGCACTGAAGGAGAAGAACTGCCAGCCAAGGATCATATATCCAGCAAAACTCTCTCTGAAATATGAAGGTGAAATTAAGATATTTATAGATAAACACAAGTTTAGAGAATTTGCAAAAACCAAACCAAAGCTACAAGAAATACTAAAGGATATGGTTTGGTCAGAAAACCAATAATATCAGATACTAGCACAACACAAGGTCACAAAACAGAACATCCTGATATCAACTGAAATAGGGAAATCACAAAAACGAATTAAGATTAATTAAAAAAAAAAAAATACTCATAACAGGGAATCACGGAAGTCAATATGTAAAAGATCACAATAATCCAAAAGAGGGACTAAACACAGGAGACATAGAACAATACAAGTTAGGTTTTTACTTAGAAAAATAGGGGTAAATAATAAGGTAACCACAAAGAGGTATAACAACTCCATAACTCAAGATAAAAGCCAAGAAAAACGTAATGACTCAACAAACATAAAGTCAAACACTACGAAAATGACGATCTCACAATTTACTAAGAAAAACGTCTCAGCACAAAAAAATAAGTGGAAAAATGAAATTGTCAACAACACACATAAAAAGGCATCAAAATGACAACACTAAACACTTATTTATCTATAATTATGCTGAATGTAAATGGACTAAATGCACCAATAAAGAGACAGAGAGTCACAGACTGGATAAAGAAACACGATCCTTCTATGTGCTGCCTACAAGAGACACACCTTAGACTTAGAGACACAAACAAACTAAAACTCAAAGGATGGAAAAAAATATATCAAGCAAACAATAAGCAAAAAAGAAGAGGAGTAGCAATATTAATTTCTGACAAAATAGACTTTAGACTTAAATCCACCACAAAGGATAAAGAAGGACACTACATAATGATCAAAGGGACAATTGATCAGGAAGACATAACCATATTAAATATTTATGCACCCAATGACAGGGCTGCAAGATACATAAATCAAATTTTAACAGAATTGAAAAGTGAGATAGACACCTCCACAATTATAGTAGGAGACTTCAACACACCACTTTCGGAGAAGGACAGGACATCCAGTAAGAAGCTCAATAGAGACACGGAAGACCTCCTTACAACAATCAACCAACTTGACCTCATTGACTTATACAGAACTCTCCACCCAACTGCTACAAAGTATACTTTTTTTTCTAGCGCACATGGAACATTCTCTAGAATAGACCACGTATTAGGTCATAAAACAAACCTTTGCAGAGTCCAAAACATCGAAATATTACAAAGCATCTTCTCAGACCACAAGGAAATAAAACTAGAAATCAATAACAGAAAAACTAGGGAAAAGAAATCAAATACTTGGAAACTAACAATACCCTCCTGAAAAAAGACTGGGTTATAGAAGACATCAAGGAGGGAATAAGGAAATTCATAGAAAGCAACGAGAATGAAAATACTTCCTATCAAAACCTCTGGGACACAGCAAAAGCAGTGCTCAGAGGCCAATTTATATCGATAAATGCATACATACAAAAAGAAGAAAGAGCCAAAATCAGAAAACTGTCCCTACAACTTGAACAAATAGAAAGTGAGCAACAAAAGAATCCATCAGGCACCAGAAGAAAACAAATAATAAAAATTAGAGCTGAACTAAATGAATTAGAGAACAGAAAAACAATTGAAAGAATTAACAAAGCCAAAAGCTGGTTCTTTGAAAAAATTGACAAAATTGATAAACCATTGGCTAGACTGACTAAAGAAATACAGGAAAGGAACCAAATAACCCGAATAAGAAACGAGAAGGACCACATCACAACAGACCCAACTGAGATTAAAAGAATCATATCAGATTATTACGAAAAATTGTACTCTAACAAATTTGCAAACCTAGAAGAAATGGATGAATTCCTGGAAAAACACTACCTACCTAAACTAACACATTCAGAAGTAGAACAACTAAATAGACCCATAACAAAAAAAGAGATTGAAACGGTAATCAAAAAACTCCCAACAAAAAAAAGCCCTGGCCTGGACGGCTTCACTGCAGAGTTCTACCAAACTTTCAGAGAAGAGTTAACACCACTACTACTGAAGGTATTTCAAAGCATAGAAAATGACGGAATACTACTCAACTCATTCTATGAAGCCACCATCTCCCTGATACCAAAACCTGGTAAAGACATTACAAAAAAAGAAAATTACAGACCTATATCCCTCATGAACATAGACGCAAAAATCCTCAACAAAATTCTAGCCACTAGAATTCAACAACATATCAAAAAAAATAATTCACCATGATCAAGTGGGATTTATACCAGGTATGCAAGGCTGGTTTAATATCAGAAAAACCATTAATATAATCCATCACATAAATAAAACAAAAGACAAAAACCACATGATCTTATCAATTGATGCAGAAAAGGCATTTGACAAAGTCCAACACCCATTCATGATAAAAACTCTCACCAAAATAGGAATTGAAGGAAAATTCCTCAGCGTAATAAAGGGCATCTATACAAAGCCAATGGTCAACATCATTCTAAATGGAGAGAGCCTGAAAGCATTTCCCTTGAGAACGGGAACCAGACAAGGATGCCCTTTATCACCGCTCTTATTCAACATCGTGCTAGAAGTTCTAGCTGGGGCAATTAGGCTAGACAAAGAAATAAAAGGCATCCGGATTGGCAAGGAGGAAGTAAAATTATCTCTATTTGCAGATGACATGATCTTATACACAGAAAACCCTAAGGAATCCTCCAGAAAACTACTGAAACTAATAGAAGAGTTTGGCAGGGTCTCAGGTTATAAAATAAACATGCAAAAATCACTTGGATTCCTCTACATCAACAAAAAGAACACCGAAGAGGAAATCACCAAATCAATACCATTCACAGTAGCCCCCAAGAAGATAAAATACTTAGGAATAAATCTTACCAAGGATGTAAAAGACCTATACAAAGAAAACTACAAAGCTCTACTACAAGAAATTCAAAAGGACATACTTAAGTGGAAAAACATACCTTGCTCATGGATAGGAAGACTTAACATAGTAAAAATGTCTATTCTACCAAAAGCCATCTATACATATAACGCACTTCCGATCCAAATTCCAATGTCATTTTTGAAGGGGATAGAGAAACAATCACCAATTTCATATGGAAGGGAAAGAAGCCTCGGATAAGCAAAGCATTACTGAAAAAGAAAAAGAAAGTGGGAGGCCTCACTCTACCTGATTTCAGAACCTATTATACAGCCACAGTAGTCAAAACAGCCTGGTACTGGTACAACAACAGGCACATAGACCAATGGAACAGGATTGAGAACCCAGATATAAATCCATCCACGTATGAGCAGCTGATATTTAACAAAGGACCAGTGTCAGTTAATTGGGAAAAGATAGTCTTTTTAACAAATGGCGCTGGCATAACTGGATATCCATTTGCAAAAAAATGAAACAGGACCCATACCTCACACCATGCACAAAAACTAACTCCAAGTGGATCAAAGACCTAAACAGAAAGACTAAAACGATAAAGATCGTGGAAGAAAAAATAGGGACAACCCTAGGAGCCCTAATACAAGGCATAAACAGAACACAAAACATTACCAAAAATGATGAAGAGAAACCTGATAACTGGGAGCTCCTAAAAATCAAACACCTATGCTCATCTAAAGACTTCATCAAAAGAGTAAAAAGACCACCTACAGACTGGGAAAGAATTTTCAGCGATGACATCTCCGACCAGCGCCTGAACTCTAAAATCTACATGATTCTGTAAAACTCAACCACAAAAAGACAAACAACCCAATCAAGAAGTGGGCAAAGGAGATGAACACACATTTCACTAAAGAAGATATTCAGGCAGCTAACAGATACATGAGAAAATGCTCTCGATCATTAGCCATTAGAGAAATGCAAATTAAAACTACGATGAGATTCCATCTCACTCCAACAAGGCTGGCATTAATCCAAAAAACACAAAATAATAAATGTTGGAGAGGCTGCGGAGAGATTGGAACTCTTATACACTGCTGGTGGGAATGTAAAATGGTACAACCACTTTGGAAATCTATCTGGCGTTATCTTAAACAGTTAGAACTACCATACAACCCAGAAATCCCACTCCTCGGAATATACCCTAGAGAAACAAGAGCCTTCACACAAACAGATATATGCACACCCGTGTTTATTGCAGCTCTGTTTACAATAGCAAAAAGCTGGAAGCAACCAAGGTGCCCATCAACGGATGAATGGGTAAATAAATTGGGTATATTCACACAATGGAATACTACTCATCGATTAAGAACAGTGACAAATCTGTGAAACATTTCATAACATGGAGGAACCTGGAAGGCATTATGCTGAGCGAAATTAGTCAGAGGCAAAAGGACAAATATTGTATAAGACCACTATTATAAGATCGTGAGAAATAGTATAAACTGAGAAGAACACAAACTTTTGTGGTTACAAGGGGGGGGAGGGAGGGAGGGAGGGAGAGGGTTTTTTATTGATTAATTAGTATTTTAAGAACTGCTTTAGGTGAAGGGAAGGACAACACTCAATACATGGAAGGTCAGCTCAGTTGGACTGGACCAAAAGCAAAGAGGTTTCCGGGATAAAATGAATGCTTCAAAGGTCAGCGGAGCAAGGGCGGGGGTTTGGGGAACATGGTTTAAGGGGACTTCTAAGTCAATTGGCAAAATAATTCTATTATGAAAACATTCTGCATCCCACTTTGAAATGTGGCGTCTGGGGTCTTAAATGCTAACAAGCGGCCATCTAAGATGCATCAATTGGTCTCAACCCACCTGGAGCAAAGGAGAATGAAGAACACCAAGGTCACACGATAACTAAGAGCTCAAGAGACAGAAAGGGCCACATGAACCAGAGACCTACATCATCCTGAGACCAGAAGAACTAGTTGGTGCCCGGCCACAATCGATGACTGCCCTGACAGGGAGCACAACAGAGAACTCCTGAGGGAGCAGGAGATCAGTGGGATGCAGACCCCAAATTCTCATAAAAAGACCATACTTAATGGTCTGACTGTGACTAGAGGAATCCCGGCGGCCATGGTCCCCAAACCTTCTGTTGGCACAGGACGGGAACCATCCCCGAAGACAATCATCAGACATGAAAGAGACTGGACAGTGGGTGGGAGAGAGATGCTGATGAAGAGTGAGCTAACAATATCAGGTGGACACTTGAGACTGTGTTGACATCTCCTGTCTGGAGGCGGGATGGGAGGATAGAGAGAGTGGGAAGCTGGCAAAATTGTCACGAAAGGAGAGACTGGAAGGGCTGACTCATTAGGGGGAGAGCAAGTGGGAGTACGGAGTAAGATGTATGTAAACTTATATGTGACAGACTGGCTTGAATTGTAAACATTCACTTGAAGCTCAATAAAAGTTAATTAAAAAAAAAAGAGTACTCTGCAGAGCAAAAAAAAAAAAGTATTAGTCTTCACGTTGAAGACAATTAATTTGGGGAATGCTGTATAATTGTTAATTATAAACTCTTTAGTTTATTAACTGAAAATCAAATAGTATCTAATACCTCAGTGCTCTCTCAGCATATCAAAAAAAAAAAAACCAGAAACAAAACTCACTGCCGACGAGTTGATTCCAACTCATAGCCACCCTATAGGACAGAGTAGAACTGCCCCATAAGGTTTCCAGAGAGCTCCTGGGGGATTTGAACTGCCAACCTTTTGGTTAGCAGCCATAGCTCTTAACCATTAAGCTTCTAGGGTTTCCGTGTCAGCATATACAGATGCTCAAATTGTTCACCATGAGCTTGAAATTTCAATGATGCCATTATTTGATTTTATCTTTAAAAATATTTTTCAGTCGTAGCTTCAGAAAAGAAAAAGGTATTTGCTCTTATAGCACATAGCTCCATGTAGAACCGATTATAAGGTACTAGTGCTATTGTCTTTATATTTTGAAAAGATATGGTTTTTTGTTTTTGTTTTTTTCTCAGCCCCCAAAATGTTAAAACAAATGTGACAAGCCATTCACTGCTCTCAGACCAGAGAGTCATGCCTTCCCAAAAGGGGCCGAAATTAGACTGGTAAGAAAATTGGGTTACTGGGACAAAAAATTGTCGTAAAAGAGTATACATTTACATAGGACTCAGGGGACTATTGAGGTTTTTTTTTTTTTTAGGATTCAAAATCTTGTAATCTGTTCCTCTATTCATTTTGTTGGCCTGGGTTTACATATTTCCAGCTTATATCTGCTGAAAATATGTTCATTCCACATAGGGTTCCAGCAACTAAGTATGAGAAAAGATCTAATTCGACTGGACTGCTGATTGATTTCCTAAAGTCCCATTGCTTTCAATTTCTCAGTGATGACATACTTCCCTGCCGTCAATATGCATCTCTTAATTTGTTTGCAGGAAAATTGGCCTCTCTGCCTTCTCGAATCATGCTTTGTAATCAATGGCTATGTTCTAAACGCAACACAGAAATGTCTTTAGAAATCGAGGGTAGTTTCAATAAATTATTTTTAGCCTGCTGTCCCTCTAGGAGTTTATTATTACCATAGTGTAGCAGTGAATTCTTTTTTTCATCCTCCCTGCTTCTGCAGACCAACACAGATTCCACCACTACAGGACAAAATTTACAGAGCATTCATGTGCTATGAACCTATCTTGTTCAATAAAATCTATTCCCAAGCCACTTCTTAGAAACATACCGTAGTTCCATGGTTCTTATGATACTGTTGTTGTTAGATGCCATACAGTCAGTTCCGACTCATGGTGACCCTATGTACACAGAATGAAACACTGCCCAGTCCTGCACCATCCTCACAAATTCTTACAGTAGTTTCTATATTGTAAAACATAGAAATTGATACTTCAGTCTTTTGACCTATTTAAAGCAAATCTTCAATATCTGTACATGGAAAGAAGTCTTAGTTTTGAGGAAAACCAAGGAGTTTTTGACACTATTAGAATATTCAAGATGAATCTTTAAATCCTAAACTTAGGTTGGGGATTTAAAATCAAAATTAGATTACAGTGAGAAGTAATAATTAAAACCTAGAGTAAGCTATTTCATTTATATTTGAGTGCTTGCTGTTCCCCCCCAAAAAAAAAAAAAATCACTGGCCTTTCCCAGAGATTGATCAGTATATCATATTATTATTTTAATTTCATGTATATCAGTACTATTTCAGTTATCCACTGCTGGATAAACCCACCAGTGAGTAGATCTCTGAAGTCAAACACAGTGTCTTAAGAAGTCATTTTCATTCCTTTTTTTTTTTTTTTTATTGTGCTTTAAGTGAAAATTTACAGCTCAAGTTAGTTCCTCATGCAAAAATTTATACACACATTGTTCTGTGATCCTAGCTGCTATTTCTATGTCAGCACACTCCTCTTTTCCATCTCAGATTTCCCATGTCCATTCAACCACCTCTTGTCCTTTTCTGCCTTCACATCTTACCTCCAGACAAGAGCTGCCCATTTAGTCTCATCTATTTTTTTTTTTATCTACTTGAACTAAGAAGCACACTCTTTAAGGGTATTATTTTTACATCTTAGAGTCCAGTCTAATCTTTGTCTGAAGAGTTGGCTTCAGGAATGGTTTTCGTTCGGGGCTAACAGAGAACCCAGAAGCCATGTTTTTTGGGGTTCCTCCAGTCTCGGTCAGACCATTAAGTCTGGTCTTTTTACTAGAATTTGAGTTCTGCACCCCACTTTTCTCCAGCTCTATCAGGGCCTCTCTGCTGTGTTCTTTGTCAGGGTGGTTCCTGGTGGTAGCTGGGCACCATCTAGTTCTCCTGATCTCAGGCCGATGGGGCATCTGGTTTATGTGGCCCTTTTTGTCTCTTGGGCTAATATTTTCCTTGTGTCTTTGGTGTTCTTCATTCTCTTTTGCTCCACGTGGATAGGGATCAATTGATGCATCTTAGATGGCTGCTCACTAGATTTTAAGACCTCAGACACCACTCACCAAAGTGGAATGCAGATCATTTTCTTAATAAACTTTGTTATGCCAATTGACCTAGATGTCCCCTGAAACTATAGTCCCCAGATTCCTGCCCTTGCTACTCTGTCCCTTGAAGTGTCTGATTGTATTCAGGAAACTTCTTAGCTTTTGGTTTGGTCCAGTTGTGCTGAAGAATTCATTCTCATTCTTGATAAGTTTGTCCTACAAAACCATTTCTTATAAGCAATGACAAATGCCACAACCTTAAAACCCAACAGTAACAGTAGAAGGAGATTTTACATTAATGTCTAGATTTTAAATTAATTAATAACGCAACTTCATAGTTAATTCACTGGGGCAGAAGACACAAGAAACAATTAAGAACCAAAACCACAATGAAGCTACTACCTGAATAATTACCAAAAGGTTATGATTCAAGGCTCTCAGTATGGTGGACATTGGTAAGTCTTAGAGTTTACCAAGACTGAGGCTCAGCTTAAGAGCTGCTACCGATCATCTACATTATGCTTCATTCACTCACTGACCTTACACCAACATTGCTCCAGGCTCTATTCAAAGGGGTGGGATACAGGAGTTAACAATATAGCCAACTAAAAAAAAAAAAAACAATAGAAAATTGATAACTTTGGTGAAGGGTAAGACAGTACACAATACTGAGGAAGTCAGCACAACTTGACCAACGCAAGGTTTTGGAAGTTCATAGACACATCCAAAATCCCTGAGGAACCAAATAACTGGGCTGAGGGCTGGGGACCATGGTCTCGGGGGACATCTAGCTCAATTGGCGTAACATAGTTTATAAAGAAAATGTTCTGCAACCTACTTTGATGAGTAGTGTCTGGGGTCTTAAAAGTTTGTGAGCCACCATCTAAGATACTCCACTGGTTCCACCCTGTCAGGAGTAAGAATGAAGAAAATCAAAAACACAAGGAGAAGATTAGTCCAAAGGACCAATGGACTACATTTACCATAGCCTCTGCTAGACTGAGTCCAGAAAAACTAAATGGTGCCCAGCTACCACCACCAACTGTTCTGACAGGGATCACAACAGAGGGTCTCAGAGCTGGAGAAAAATGTAGAGCAAAATTCTAAGTCACAAAAAAGACCAGACTTACTAGTTTGACAAAAACTGAGAAACCCTGAGAGTGTGGTCCCCGGACACCTTTTTAACTCAATACTAAAGTCACTCCTGAGGTTTACCCTTCAGGATAAGATTAAACAGGTCCTTTTTTTTTTTTTTTTTAAAAAACAAAGCGAGACTAACTGAGCACACCAGCCAGGGGCAAGGACAAGAACACAGGAGGGGACAGGAAAGCTGGTAATGGGGAACCAAGGTCGAGAAGGGGAGACTGTTGACATGTCATGGGATTAGCAACCTATGTCACAAAATAATATGTGTATTAATTGTTTAATGAGAAACTAATTTGATCTGTTAACCTTCATCTAAAGTACAATAAAAAATATACATACTCAAAGTCCTTTCACTAATACAGCTTTGCTTTGAATAGACCAAAGTATACAAAAGAAGAAAAAACATACATAATAATGTAAGGTAATAATAAGTGCTATGAAGAAAAAGCAAGTACAGAATTCCCAAACAATCACATTATACCACCTCTCATGGATATGTAGTTTAAAACAACTTTAGTATAGCATTATTAGAATTATAAGACAAGAAGAAAACTATTTTTCCAGAAATCATTTATATTCATATTTACATAAATGGCTTTTTCAAAATTATTTTTAGCAGGATTGGTATAAGATTCAACAATTTTTTAATTCTAGGCTTGGGCTTAGATCTCTCTCTTAGTTTTGAGATTTCATTAACCATGTTGTTAGGTTGTTAGATGCCATCGAGTTGCTTCCAATTCATAAAACCCACTGCCGTAGAGTCGATTACGACTCATGGCGACCCTATAGGACAGAGTAGAACTGCCCCATAGAGTTTCCAAGGAGCTACTGGTGGATTTGAAATGCTGACCTCTTGGTTAGCAGCCATAGCACTTAACCACTGCGCCACCAGGGTACTGGACCCTATATTCAACATATTACTATTACTTTATAATAGAATCTGCCAGGTGCTCCTTGGAAACTCTATGGGGCAGTTCTACTCTGTCCTACAGGGTCGCTATGAGTCGGAATCGACTCGAGAGCTGTGGTGGTTTATTTTATAATAGAAAATTTACAATAAGGCAAATATCCCAAATAAATTATCTATATGAAAATAAGTGACATTCTAGAAGCTACTGTCTTCCCCATAAAATTCTTGGGTGAAATGTGATCCAGCCAATTAAAAACTTATGACATGCCTAAATCTTAGAGGTACTCTCAGAATGTATTTCAAGCCTCCTCCCTGTCTCTTCCTTTGCCCCTCAGTTTTTTACTCACTTCATTCTCTCTTTTCTGTACAAACACCCACACTAGTTACTAAGCACCACGATCAACATAAAAAGTGCCTGGAATTGTTCATATCTGTGCCGAAGTCATTGAGAACAGAGTGAATATTTGCAAATAGTTTTTTTCTTTTGAAAGTCACCAAGTTGGAACGGTAAAGATGAAACATTTTCTCTGTGAACTTTGCTTTTGTTCGCTGTGAAAACAAATATTCATAAATAACATAAGGCTGATCATTATACTAAAAAAGCCGTTTAATTTGATTTAAATATCAAGTTTTGACGACGAATCCTTATATACTGTGCAGTGGTAGAACAAAGAAATAAGATTTCCAGGGCTCACAAAAACTACATCAATTTTCCATTAAAAGCTTCAGAATCTTGCTGATCTCATTTAGTAATAATCTAATCAGTGAAGCTAAGGAAAATAATAACATTCATTAATCTCTTATCTTTATTTATATAATTTATATAATGAAATTCATTTACGGCCATAGGAATGCAGGTTATAAATGACTCTGATTATGTGTTAGCACACTGAGAAGCCCAATTGAACTTGTAAGCACATATTTCTTCACTGAAATTGTACTAAATTCCTTCATCAGATTGCTCCATCTTCATTTTATTTCCTACTAACCAAAAAAAAAAAAAAAACCAAACCCATTGCCATCGGGTTGATACTGACTCACAGTGACCCTCTAGGAGAGAGCAGAACTGCCCAGTAGAGTTTCCAAGGAATACCTGGTGGATTTGGACTGCTGACCTTTTGGTTAGTAGCTGTAGCTCTTAACCACTATGCCACCAAGGTTTCCTATTCTCTACTAGTAGGGAGAAAAAGCAGGGGATGAAGGGGAGGAGGATGAGAGAAGAGAAAAGGAAGGAAAGAAAAAAGGGAGGCAAGTATTCATGATATAGTTTAGCACCAAGAACAGAGCGTAAAAAAAGATGGTGTTTTTGATAAAGCATGCTAACTTATAGGAGCATTATCTAATGCACAGTATAATCAAACTCAAAAGAGGTTAAAAAACCTGGCTTGGTTCCTCTTACCCACCTATTTCCATTTGTGTGTGTGGATCAGAGTTTCACGGCAAAGAATCCTCAATGCCCCCTGATGTGCTTTTGGGTTCCCCCCAGTAAAGATTCACCTTATCTTCAAAAATTGAAAAAAAGAAAAAAAAAAAAGTCAGTTCATCAATCCATATGCCATAAGATTTTATCTCCTCAATATTAATATTTTTTGCAGTCACAGGACCACTGTTTCAGTATAGGCCAAAATTATCTCTTCTGCTTAATTCCTTAAATCTTTTACTTTCTATAGCAGTACAGAGAAGGAATCGCTGTGAAATTCTAAGGAGAGGACAATTTTTATTGTCGTTGTTGTTTTTAATATGTTTTGTTTGTTTGCTTGCTTTGTGTGACATCTAACAAGCCCAGAAAAATGGAAGATCTTGGCACCAGGAGAACATGGCAGACAACTAGCCTTAGTGAACCTCTCCACTGATAATCCCCCAAAGTATAACAATCTCCAAGTATCTGGGCGTAGGCCAAAGAGGCCTATCACACATTCAAATTGTTTGAAATATGCATCATTTTAGTATTTGTTTGTTTAAAATTTTCATTTCACTCCTTTAAATATCCAGTTGTTTTCACTTATTTTTAATTTTTTTTTTTTTTTTTTCCGAACCTTCTGGTAATGTTAAAGCTTCAGGAAGCCATAACACTTCTGTGGTTTCCAGAATCCCTGGCACACCACTGCATGCTCCAGAGGGATTTATAACCAAGTCTGAGATACATCAGTTCTGGATAAAACATATTAACTTTCAGGATAATTATAAAATATGGTATAATCAGAACTAAGAGGTTATATAGCCATATATTGCAGTTTCTAAGTAAGAGTATATTTGGCCTATGCCATTCATAAATATAGCAATGTTCTCTTTTCTTTTAAATCTCCAGAAGCGGAGATTGCACAACCTACTATGCTAATAATTATAGCTGTCAGGACATTTTTCAAATCCAAAAACCTCTTTCCCAGTTATAAGTCATCTATTCCTATCTACCCTAGATTGTGATGAAGGACAGCTATTACCTACTACTATGTCATCATCGTTGTCCCTTTTAATATGAGATCCTACAGGGATCATTGTCTCAGGGAACATCTAGCTCAACTGGCATAACATAGTTTACAAAGAAAGTGTTCTACATTCTACTTTGGTGTGTAGCGTCTGGGGTCTTAAAAGCCTGTGAGCGGCCATCTAAAATACTCCACTGGTTTCACCCATTTGGGTGCAAAGGAAAATGAAGAAAACTAAAGACACAAGTGTAAGATTAGTCCTAGCGACTAATGGACCACAACTACCACAGCCTCCACCAGACTGAGTCCAGCACAACTAGATGGTCCTTGGCAACCACCACTGACTGCTCTGACAGGGATCAAAATACAGGGTTCCGGACGGAGCAGGAGAAAAATGTGGAGCAAAATTCTAACTCACAATCAAGACCAGACTTACTGGCCTGACAGAGACTGGAGAAACCCTGAGAGTATGGCCCCCGGATACCCTTTTAGGTCAGGAATGAAGTCACTCCAGAGGTTCACCCTTCAGCCGAAGATTAGACAGAGCCATAAAACAAAACAAGACTAACAGGGCACACCAGCCCAGGGGCAAGGTCTAGAAGGCAGAAGGGGAGAGGAAAGCTGGTAATAGGGAACCTAAGGTCAAGAAGGGAGAGTGTTAACATGTCATGGGGTTGTTTACCAATGTCATAAAACAATATATGGACTGTTTAATGAGCAGCCAGTTTGTTCTATAAACCTTCATCTACAGTACAATAAAATAAATAAACAGAAGAAGATTCTATAGCAAAAGACTATGTTATGAAGACGTTGATTTTTATTCTGAACCATGTAAGACCTGTGAGATGATAATAGCACTAAAGATAGTAACGGGTCTTGAAACAACTTTGGCAATACCTCAGGAAGCTCAGGAGGAGGAAGAAACTAAGGCATTGTCCAATCCAAGGTCATGGAGAACTTAAAAAAAATAAAAAGCAGCTATAGGGAAAAAAACCCAGAAATTGCAGTCTTCTGTTCTTCCTGCTTGAATAGTCTCACTATCATTAAAGTTCTTTTCCACTCAGGTAAGACAGAGTCCTATGGGATTCATTGCCCCTTGTGCTGGTTGCTTGGCTGAGCCATACATTTCTATTGGCCCTATTGATTAGGCATCTGCTTCCTCTGTGAGGATGGTTTGCTCTTGTGGAACCGTGTTTAGCAGCTGTTACAGTTCAGATGAGTGTTGACAGGATGAAAATTAAATTAACACCCAATAACATTTTAACACCTGGTCTAACAACTGCAGTATCATTGAATTTCACCTTTTGAAAATTGCTTCGGGAGTTAATTCATCCTTACTTTGACTTTGACCTAAGTATACACTCCTATAATTTTGCCACAAAAGACTCTGTCTTGACTGTTCATTTATAATTTCTATAAGGCTTCCTTCTGATCCATGTTCAGCAAACTGCATGGACAGCCTCTGGAAAGTTCTCAGTAGAAATATACCCACTGGAAGATGTGCCACCCTCTTGATTATCAATAAAGAGTAAACACAAATGAAAAACTGTAACAGTAGTGTGTATACCACGAGCCAGACTGATGGGCAAAGAAACATCTATGAAGGGAGAACAAGTTGGAAAGAATGCAGATTTCAAACAGTTGTGCCTTCCTGAGTCTTGATTGACTGGTAGGATAATGTGGGAGGGAAGATGTATTATGTGGGCTTTAAACCAGTAAACAACCTGGTTTAAAAATGCAACTCTGCTGCTCCCTAAGTATGCAACTTTGTGCAAGATATTTAACTTCCTATGTTTCAGTTTCATCATAAAATTGCAATAATGATCATACCTGCCTCACAGGGTTGTTGTGAGGATTATTTATTTCATGTAAGACACTTAAAGTGATAGTGCTGTATAGGGCACTTCGGGACATACTAAAAATAAGTCCTAAGTAAATCTTGTCTTAAAACTGGTTCCTGTGGAGATGATTCTGACTCATGGTGACCACAGGTATTGCAGTGTAGAGCCTTGAGCTCCACAGGGTTTTCATGGCTGTGACCCTTCAGATGGAGATGGCCAGGTCTTTCTTCCAAGGCACCTCTGGGTTGGTTTAAACCACCAATCTTTCATTTGCACTTAACTATTTATGCCACCAGGGACTCTCCAGTCTTACCTTATCCAGCGCCATCATTATTTCAAAAATTCCCTGGGAACTTTGGGGTAATTTAATCTTGCCCTCTCATTTTACTGTTAAGTAAGCACAAGGAGGTCCAGGACCTTGTTCAAGGCTATATCTACATAGTCAGTGCTGAGAAACAAACCCAGGTTTCCTCATCAGAACTCTGGCTTCTTTTTATCAGATCGACAACTCCTTAACAGGCTATTTATTGAGAAAAGACCCTGTGTTCATGCTATGTAACTCATTCACTTAAGCTCCTTCTATCTGTGTTGTTTTTCCTCCTTTGGGAGAAATAAATGGTGGTGTTTGCTATTTGCAGGGCTATTAAGATGTGTAGATTAAAAACAAAAAACAAAACTATCACGCTATTATTTGCTGTTTAGAATTCTTATCAGATGGTAGCTGTTCTATGGAAGATAAAGATAATGTAGTACCTAACCTACAGGAAGGCAAGGAGAAATGTTATCCAATCACATAACAAATGCAGTCTATTAACAGTTGTTAGAAAATGAGATTCTGTTTTGTGGGCTTCCCAGAATCTCTGATTCTTGTTTCTGTTACCTTTAATTCTACTGCTAATTATACTTTTAGAGAGGGAGGACTAAGAGAAGGGACAATTGCAACTTTTAATTTGGTTAGTGTTAGCACGTGCTAACAATTTTCGGCAAATAGTATCCCTAGAGATTGATATTATTGACTGTAATGAGGTTTTGGGATAAACTGTAAGTTGTATTTATTCATTTCCATTTCCCACTTGTCTTTTCCCCTACCATAAGCAACGACAGCCTTGACAGTCTCTTTTCTGATAGGCTTGAGAGTTTCTTCTCTTGCTGTTGTATAATAAATTATTTTCCCTTTTTTGCTTCTCATGCTGAATATCAGGCAGTGATAATGTAGGCATAATTTGTGAACAATTTGGGAATGATCATGACTTTCATGAAACACTTTAGAAGTGATTTTATGTTAACTCTTTTAAACAAAACCCCCTTCCTATATGGTTAAATTTGCAAAATTCAATGTCACATTAATTTTGCAAAAAATGTACTTTATAAAATGAGGTATAATCTCATGAAGGAAAAAAAGAAAAGAATGACAGATGGGAGGTGAGGTGGGGAATTTATTCTAATCTCCTAGAATGGGAAAGGCAGTCTTTCCGAAGTGAAAATCAAGTGGTGGGAAATATTGAATAATTTCAAAATGTTATATAATTGCTTAATTGCCTCACTCTCTCCTGTGTCCCCTCAGGCAAATGAAGCCTTCATTACTCTAACTCTAGAAAAGATCTAATCACCCAGGGGAGAGTATGTCTAATGTAATTTGAAATGTATAAGAATTAAAGATCTAATAATGCGGCCAGGAATATATGTATTGCTGATTCCTTCTAAATTTCCCACATAAAGGTATACACATCCTGAGACAGTGTGTTTTTCACTGAAAATAAGACTAATAAAGATAAAAAATATATATCTTTCTAGCCACGTAAGTATGCATTTTACAACAGGAAAAATAAGGTTATAAAATTTTCAAATTCTCATAACTATGATAGTGATTTTTGTCAACAATTTGCAGGACTAATTACATAGTGTCTGAAAGGAATCCTACTATAACTAATATATTCACACCACGGGCAGGATTAATATTTTAGAGTTTATGGGAGCAATGAGAAAACAGAATTTTTATAAGCCGTCAGGCTCAACTAGATGGTTGAACATTTTAAGTGGCCTTGGCAGTAAGTGACACTTCACTTTTGAACATTTTAATTATTCTACACTACAACAGGATGTGATTGTCTGGTAAAGAAATATTATCCTACAAGAAAGAGAAAGGCAGCAGAAAACTGTAATCAAAATCAGGAAAATTTCCCATCCATTTCAACGCCAGAATATGGAGTTATCAAGTAAGATTTCAGAGAGTCATAGATCAGTCCACACCCATGTCTCCTGGAAAGAAAGAGAAAATCAGAAAAAGGGGAAAAAAACAACTACAGCATCTTGAATCAAAAAGCAATTCATCAGCCTCTGGTACTATTTAGAAATATTCCAGACACTGGAAAATCACATTACTTTAAATGTTCATCATGTTTCTAATTGATTTACCCAATTGTGCAGAGGATAATCACTTTGGCAACCAGAGCAGGTAAAGCTCCCCCTCTGCCATTCCATCAAAGCAAAAAAATAAAAATGAAAATAAAAATCTATCAATGAACCAATTGATTAATTAAAAATCCATAGAATCACAGACCTGGAATTGATGTGGGGATTATCTAATATAGTACTTCATTTTACAGATGAGGAGACTACAACTGTCCAAAGTGACATATGTTGCCCACGATCACATTGGTAGGGAATAATAAGGTTAGTATTCAAACACAGGGACCTTACCTGGTAGGCTAACATTGATTCCATTATACCAGGCTGATCTTACAGGTTGCATTATTATTTCTTATCAGCACCTCAGTGGCAGAAGAAACTACCAGACGTTTGAAAATCTGGGTCCTTTTCTTGTATTTGCCAAAGAAAATCAAGCTCCTACCCTGTAGGTCACATGTCAAACGTGGTACAGGAGAAGCCATTCATTTTAATGTCTTCTAGCTACTCTTATAGTGCCTTCAACTGCTATGGTAGAAGACTACTAAAAATAATATCCAACCCAAGAAAAGTTTGAAAGTGAAAGTTTCTAATTTGGGGGTTTGGTTTTAACATATATTCAGATAGGAAAAGTAACCAAGACATTATTTTTGCATGTATAAATAATTAATGTACTGTCAGCATAAACTATGGCCACTATTGCTCTTGACTTTACCATGGAACTCTCTAAACTTCTGCTTTGAGGTTTCTATAAAGAATGATGAGACTCATATCCTCTGCTTAGATATTGCTTGGTCCTCATCTCTACAGACTTGTTAGATATTTCCCTGATTTCACTTTTAATATAAACTCACATTAAGACAAACAAACAAAGATTCACATGGTAAATGAAATTCAATTTTCTGTACCACAGATCACCAAGAAAGCACAAGGGACTCCATTTTTGTGAATGTTTAGGATAAGAATAGCAAGAATATAATGTCATGACCTTGGAACTTTGTGGTGAGAATATTCTTTAAAGGAGTATTGACTAGATTCACCTAATCAAGATATTATGTTTCTGTGGCATGTCATGCTCACAGTCATGTAAAACACAACCTGTAGAAGGAAAAAGCAGAGGACACAGAATCACTTTTTGG
Organism: Elephas maximus indicus; assembly: GCF_024166365.1. Taxonomy (NCBI): domain Eukaryota; kingdom Metazoa; phylum Chordata; class Mammalia; order Proboscidea; family Elephantidae; genus Elephas; species Elephas maximus. Next base: position 39,134,131 of record NC_064828.1, on the reverse strand, counting down.
CCGATGTCTTATTTATTGCATCACCACCAAATACTAAGTAAACAGAAAGGCAAATTTTCTCTTATTTAAGCACCATGTGGGAAAAGTTCTTTATCTAGAGATTTTGATTTAAAGTTTTATCACCAAACTGTGAGAAAAGAAAAGTAGTCACATTTGCTTTCAGAGAGGAATCAGGTTTAATACATTTATACAAATACAGTCTTCCTAAGGAAATAGATATTGAAGCTGGTGCTCCTAGGATTTCATAACACTCAGGCTAAAGGAATATTGCCTTTGGAACCAGTTACAAACCCAGAAAGAGCTACAAAATTAACTAAGGGAGTAAGAAAAACAAAAATATAGCCCATCTCTGAAATTATATTAAGTATAATATAAAAAGAAACCAAAATGCATAACATTGACATCTAAGAGAAAACTTTACAAACTAAAATCTATTTGACTTATTTCCATGAGCATACTCCAGTTTAGAAAGATGGTTAATTATATTAAATAATCATTAAAATATTTCTCATCTAAGCTATTGGTGTTTTTGCCTAAGACAGGCTGAATATTCCACTCCCTTGTCACCAGCCATCGGGGTGTGTGGTGGCAATGATAGTAGTAGAAATAGCAGTTTTTTTTTCTCTTTATTGCAGCTGTGGTGTTGTGATCTTGTAACAAGAAGTCCAATGCCAATCTCCTACAATGCTTTTGTAAATACCTAATTCCCTTTCGTGAAAACCTAATTCCCTGCAGTAGGTTTCTTAATGCTTGGTTTCAGTTTCCTGAACATAAGCCTTAACTGATACAATGATCCTAATAGAGAACTGTGCGTTGGATAGGTAAATGGACTAAAGCCACAATAAGGTTGAGAGCTATAGAATGGCCGTACTTGCACTGAGAAGGAAAGTTACTATGGAAGAATCATGATGCTGTTTTTGGAGACTAAGGACCTTGCAGACAAAGACAACTTAGGTGGAAAATTCTGGGTAAGTGAAATCTTGATAGAGAATACCATAATGTGTAAAACCTCACTGGGAGATCTAGATGGCCACAGGAATGGGGTGGGGGGTCCAGGGACTAGTTCCTACACTTAAGGACAACACATCCTTGTATCACACAGCATTTTGGAATTGACAAAGTGGTACTATCTGAGTATTTTTCAGCTATGCTTCCCATTTGTAAGCTACATAATGGAAATGTTATTTCTGCTTTGTAGATAAGGAAACTGGGGCTCAGAGGGGCTTCATAGATGGCAATAAGTAGAATCTGGATAAAAACTGGTTTTTGGTTCTCAGTACATTTTCTACAGCGCAATGCAGCCTCTCCATACGATAATCTCTCCCATATAACAGAAGTAAAGTTTAAAAAACAAAAAAGTTATTTGAACTCATGGATGAAATACTTAAGATTAGAAATGAGAAAAAAGTCTGTAAAATCCTTCATATTTGCTAAATAAATAATAAAGTTGGGGTGCAACGACTAACACTTGCATCAGTAGCCCTAGTAGCAACTTCATTTTTCATGTCTAATGTCATCCTGAGAATGTGTCCTATTTTCATCTTCCAAAGACATGGCGCGTCTTGTTCTCTTGGGGTATTGTCATCACCCATCTTTTCTTACTCTTGAGGATCTCATCTTTCGATTCCACATTCATTTATAATTATTCCATCACCCATCAGTCAGTTTATCATACTGTGATGGCTTGCGTGTTGCTATGATGCTGGAAGCTATGCCACCAGTATTTCAAATACCAGCAGGGTCTCCCATGGTGGACAGGTTTCAGCAGAGCTTTCAGACTTAGCAGACTAGGAAGAAAAGCCTGACCATCTACTTCCAAAAATTAACCACTGGACACTCTTTGGGTCACATCAGAATATTGTCCGATACAGTGATGGAAGATGAGCCCCTTAGATTGGAAAGCACTCAAAACAGAGTGCCCGCATACCAATGATCTTGACAATGGCAACGTTTCATTCTGTGAAACATTTCATTCTTATGATCTGAGTCATCATAACTCAGAGCTGACTTGATGGCAGCTAACGACAGCATAATTATTAAAATTTTATATCACTGAGTATCATGCAATATTATCATGTGAAATTTAAGCACCAGATGGTAATGTGCGCAGCACATAGGTAATGTGTTTTATGAAATATATCATTATAAACGTGGTTGATTTCAAGATGAGTAACAGAACAGAAGCATCAGACACAGCAGTGTGCAATCCGTCTTGCAGCAGGCTATCTTGTATGAACAGCCTAGAGTCAAAACTTTTGATTCTACAACACAAAGTAACCTGCAACTTACATTTATTTGATTCGAAAATGATTGCAATTTAACAAAATCTTACCAGAAATAAATTCACACATTAGACATGTATTAAGAGAAATTTGATATCAAGAGGGATTACTACATTCTATATTTAGACTCACTAATGAAAACAGTTTTGCTGCTATTCAATGAACATCAAATATGTCCAAGAACTGTACGAGGTACTTCATGTAGTTAACTCATTTATTCTTCACAGTAAACTTATACAGTGTCTAAATGCACATTTTTAGATAGATAAACATCTCAGAAAGTTTAAGAAATCTTCATAAAAGCACATGATTAATAAGTGGTAAAGCTAAAATTTGAAACTGAGTACTTCTGTTCATATACTACTAGGCAAGACTGTCTCTCTAGACCCAAACTGGTTTGAACTAGGTAATCTGGTTCATTTTTAATGTACAAACCACAGCAAATACTTTCTTAGCTCCTTCTTTGTTTAAGCCATTTGGAACACTAGGTGCTTTGAAAAATGAAATTAGTGAATTAGACATAAATCCTCCGGTAAAGGTGCTGAAAGTCTGCTAGTCAGCTAAGACTCAGGCTAACAATGATACAAGGAGCAAAGTGACCAGAGCCTGAAGAAAAGAACAAATATAATCCCTTGGAAGTCCAGACAGTAAATTAGTCTGTTTTGCTGGTGAAACAGAAATGGCTCTGTAAAAGTGATAGCCTATGAGTTAGACCAAAAGAAATGGATCGAGTTTAAGACACCAAGAAATATGGAAAAAGGTCTCTCTACACCAAGGATTGTCCATTTCAAACATATAGTCTGCTATGCCAGGAATGACAACTTGAAGAGAAATAGTGTTGCATTCATCGTCAAAAAGAACATTTCAAGACCTATCCTGTAGTAGAACACTGTCAGTGGTAGGATAATATCCATGCACCTACAAAGAAGACCAGTTAACACAACTATTATTCAGACTTACATACCAACCTCTTAGGCCAAAGAAGAAGAAATCGAGGATTTTTATCAGCTTCTGCAGTCTGAAATTGATTGAACATGCAATCAGGATGCATTGATAATTACTGGTGATTGGAATGCAAAAGTTGGAAACAAAGAAGAAGGATCGATAGTTGGAAAATATGACCTTGGTGATAAAAACAATGCCAGAAATAGAGTGATAGAATTTTGCAACACCAGCGATATCTTCATTGCTGTTTAATATCTTATGGTATATATTTCTACCTTTTACTTTGGTTTTTTTTTTTATGAGTGTAACTGTTTGAATCTGGGAAATGAGAATTTCTTTACTTCAGTGAATTCCTGGACTGCTATATAAAACTAAGTAATCTTAATCTGATTCTCTTCACAAAATATGCAAATAATAGGGACTATTTCAAATGGAGTTCTAAAATATTTTGCAACACTCAGGGGTACAGATTTGATTTTTAATTTACTGAAATTGATTTAGAAAAATATCTATGAGTCATCTACTATATACATAAAGCCATTTTTCCTAAAATAGGCAATAAGCTCAATAGATGGACTCAGTAGAGAAATTTCACTGTTTGAGAAACATTATACAGAACAGTGGAGCCCTGGTGGCGTAGTGGTTAAAACTCAGCTGCTATACTTATCAAATATTTTTGACATAAAACCAGTGAGAGAAAAGCAAATATTACAGCAGTAGTATAGTGTTTAAGAACACGGGCCTAAATTAGCTAGACTGCTTAGGTTCATATGCTGGCTCGATCCACCATTTACTAATTACGTCTTCTTGGGTGAGGCTCCTTCTGCCTTTGTTTCTTTCACAGTAAAGGTTATTATAAAGATAAAATGTGTCAATTCTGGCAAAATTCTTAGAACCTGCCTGGCAAAGGATGAGCACAAACAAAAATGTATGATGAATAATAAAACTTATGCAAATATGCATTTATGTCTTATGATTCACTGTGATGTTTTCTATTCAGTTTCATTTTCCTATGACCAGTATTGGTCGTACTGTCCCAAATGGATATAATGGCCCAGGATAACTATAGTGTACAACCTAAAAAAAACATTAGCATAGACTATGCCGTTCTTGGAAAATCACAATACACATAAACCTGTTAAAAGTAGAGGTGTCCTGCAGAGCAAAGAAACCTATTTATCATTCCTTAGACAATATTTCCCAAGTTTTCTTGTCTCTAGTTCTCTCTTCATCTAAATCAGGTACAGCGTGCTAAATTTTAAAAGGGACCCCCAAGTTTCCTGCCCTAATGCCTGAGACTATGAATATGATGAGATATCACACCCCGATTAGCTGACCTTAAACAACAACACGATGTTGGAGGAATTTGGTTCCTTACCAATGTATAACTGAGGTTCCCATTTCTGTGCCAGTGGGAATCAATCTTAGCTCCTGGAGGCCACTCTCCATCCTTGCACAGGACCCTCTCCTTTTTCAAGTCCAGCAACTCAGTGGCACAACACACCCTTTTTGTGCTTTGAATCTCTCTGACTTCTTTCCTACCACTTGCAGGAGAAAACTCTCTGCTCTTGGATGTCTCCTATGATTAGGTAAGGCCCACCTGGATAATTTCCCTTGTGATTAATTCAAAATCAACTGATTGGTGACTTTAATTACATCTGAAAAATCCCTTTGCTGTGTAAAAAACAACAACAACACACAAATCCATTACCGTCAAGGCGATTCTGACTCATAATAACCCTATAGGACAGAGTAAGACTGCCCATAAGGTTTCCAAGGAGTGCCTGGTGGATTTGAACTGCCGATCTTTTGGTTAGGAACCGTAGCTCTTAATCACTATGCCACCAGGGTTTAATTACATCTGAAAAATCCTGTTGTTGTTTAAGGTCACCTAATCGGGGTGTGATATCTCATCATATTCATAGTCTCAGGCATTAGGGCAGGAAACTTGGGGGTCCCTTTTAAAATTTAGCACGCTGTACCTGATTTAGATGAAGAGAGAACTAGAGACAAGAAAACTTGGGAAATATTGTCTAAGGAATGATAAATAGGTTTCTTTGCTCTGCAGGACACCTCTACTTTTAACAGGTTTATGTGTATTATGATTTCCCAAGAACGGCATAGTCTATGCTAATGTTTTTTTTAGGTTGTACACTATAGTTATCCTGGGCCATTATATCCATTTGGGACAGTACGACCAATACTGGTCATAGGAAAATGAAACTGAATAGAAAACATCACAGTGAATCATAAGACATAAATGCATTTTTGCATAAGTTTTATTATTCATCATACATTTTTGTTTGTGCTCATCCTTTGCCAGGCAGGTTCTAAGAATTTTACCAAAATTGACACATTTTGTCTTTATAATAACCTTTACTGTGAAAGAAACAAAGGCAGAAGGAGCCTCACCCAAGAAGACGTAATTAGTAAATGGTGGATCGAGCCAGCATATGAACCTAAGCAGTCTAGCTAATTTAGGCCCGTGTTCTTAAACACTATACTACTGCTGTAATATTTGCTTTTCCCTCACTGGTTTTATGTCAAAAATATTTGATAAGTATAGCAGCTGAGTTTTAACCACTACGCCACCAGGGCTCCACTGTTCTGTATAATGTTTCTCAAACAGTGAAATTTCTCTACTGAGTCCATCTATTGAGCTTATTGCCTATTTTAGGAAAAATGGCTTTATGTATATAGTAGATGACTCATAGATATTTTTCTAAATCAATTTCAGTAAATTAAAAATCAAATCTGTACCCCTGAGTGTTGCAAAATATTTTAGAACTCCATTTGAAATAGTCCCTATTATTTGCATATTTTGTGAAGAGAATCAGATTAAGATTACTTTTTTATATAGCAGTCCAGGAATTCACTGAAGTAAAGAAATTCTCATTTCCCAGATTCAAACAGTTACACTCATAAAAACCAAAGTAAAAGGTAGAAATATATACCATAAGATATTAAGAAGCATATAGAATCAATAAGCTGGATTACTTAGACCAACATGGAAGAATTTAAAAAACATATCGTTGAGTTAAAAAAAAAAAGGAGAAACCAAAAGCACAATACCATTTCAGTAAAGAGAAAGGACATACATACAGACAAATGAAAATGCCATTGTATTTTTTTAAGAATGCATACATATCCAATATAATGGGTACCTCTAAGGCTCAAAAATATTTAAAATATTAAAGGCATCTCCAGCAGTAGTTTCTAAACTATCATCATGCTGCCAGATCACATGCTTCCTCCATGGAATGTTGCCAAGTCCTGGATGTCTTATGCAAGCCACTACTGACCTTCACTCCTGGGGGGAACTCTGGTTGTTTCTTCATGTACCCAAGAACTTATAGCAATGGCTATGTCAGCCATTGATGACCTTAAGATTGCCCAAGTTACAAGGTCAGGGAAGCTCCATAGATCATAGATACATCCAAACTTCCTAAGGAACTGCATTACTGGGCTGAGGGCTGTGGGGACCGGGATCTCAGAGAACATCTAGCTCAACTGGTATAACACAGTTTATAAAGAAAATGTTCTACCTTCTACTTTGGTGAGTAGTATCTGGGGTCTTAAAAGCTTCTGAGTGGCCATCTAACATACTCCACTGGTCTCATCCCATCAGGAGCAAGGGAGAATGAAGAAAACTAAAGACACAAGGGAAATATTAGCTCAAAGGACTGATGGACCGCAACTGCCACAGCCTCCACCAGACCAAGTCCAGCACAACTAGATGGTGCCTCGCTACCATCACTCACTGCTCTGACAGGGATCACAATAGAGGGTCCCAGACAGAGCTGGAGAAAAATGTAGAACAAAATTCTAACTCACAAAATAAGACCAGACTTACTGGCTTGACAGAGACTGGAGAAACCCTGAGAGTATGGCCACTGGGCACCCTTTTAGCTCAGTAATGAAGTCATTCCTGAGGTTCACCCTTCAGCCAAAGATTAGACAGACTCATAAAACAAAACAAGACTAAAGGGGCACACCAGCCCAGTGGCAAGGAGGGGCCAGGAAAGGCGATAATAAGGATCCCAAGTTGGAGAAGGAAGAGTGTTGACATGTCATGGGGTTGTTAACCAGTGCTATAAAACAATATGGGTACTGTTTAATGAGAAGCTAGCTTGTTCTGTAAACCTTCATCTAAAATACAATAAAAAAAAAAAAAAGATTTGAACCCATCCCCTCCAAAAAAGATTGCTCAAGTTGATAGTGAGTCCCACTTTGCTGGACACAATATTACTCACTGCAGTAGGAAAGGTGTAACTCTTCCTTAGCGTCCGGTTTAGGACACAGATACGTAAGCATCTTACTAACATTTTTATTTGACATTAAAAAAAAATCTTCCAGATTATATTACAATTTTTTTCTATGGTCCTAAAATAATGAAACTTTGGATAATAATTTTTTTTTACATGAACTTGTGGTGAAAGAATGGAAAACAAAATCTTAGAATAGTTGAAATCTAAAATGATTCCCTTATTCCTACAGGCAGATGCATAATAAGTTAACCTGAGGAAGGTGAATTACACATTGGTGGCCCCAGCTACTATTATGCTTTGGCAACTCACTGTAATGCTCTACTTTTGACTAGATGTAAGTATATTCCCTTACATAAAAAAAAAAAAAAAAAAGTTCATGGACAATAACGTGAAGACAGCTGCATTAAGTAAAAAAAAATAACAAGTCTTATGAATAATATTTCAAAAATAAATATAATTTGGTACACCAGGAAATAGATGTATTGAGTATGCTGTCTTGCAAAACTTTGGTTTAATATCCATTTTCGTTGATAAGTTTCAGAAACAAATCACATTTTCATCAATACTTTCCTTAATTAACTCTCGTATACTTTGTTCAGATGGACTCTGCAGCACTATCCTGTAAATTGACTAAAGAGGAGGACAATTGATTGCAACTCAGAAAAACAGGCTTCCTTGAGACAAAATAATTTATAGACCAAGAAGTTAAAAAGTCCTAAATATTCCAGATACTTCAGCACAGCTTCAAATTAAAGGTTAGTAACCATTAAAAAAAGAATTACTGGGATTCAACAATGATTACTTTCTGTGCATATCTTCAGTGTTATTTGCAGCCAAATTTCTCTAAAGAATTGTCTACCCCAGCTACAGTCTCTTGCTTGCCACTTGTTTTTTGTTGTGTTGTTGTTAGATGCCTGGGAGTCACCTCCAACTCATAGCAGCCCCATGTATAACAGAATGAAACATTGACTGGACCCGCACCAGTGTCACTGTGTTGTGGCCATTGTGTATTCTGAGTGCCTTCTAACCTAGGGACCTCACCTTCCATCACTATATAGAACATTATTCTGTTGTGATCCATAGGATTTTCATTGGCTAATTTTCAAAAGATCACCAGGCCTTTCTTCCTACTCTGTCTTAATCTGGAAGCTCTACTTAAACCCAATTTTCCCATTGTATTCCCAATTTCAGTTAGTCATTTGACCATTTTTCCCAGGGATCCAAACTTGAAACTTGAAAATTTCATTTATTTAATCCATAGACCTTGCCTTCCACCTATAGTTAGCTGGGAGGAAATGTTAATTCTTGCACACACTATTTCACATAGCTCCCACATACTCCATTTTACTATTACTGCAATCATTCTCTCTTGCCTGTTATACTCTGTCCTTAGGTTTTGACAACATTGAAGTAAATATCTTACTTTTATTCAGACATTCTTTATAATATGTTTTCAAATATCTCTTGAGCTTGGTTTCTTTCTTTGGAGCACATATCTTAGCATTAATCTCTTCATTTCCAGTAATTCACGGAGGTAAGTATAAAAATTTTAAATGGAATGGTATGTGATTGCTACCCCAGGGGAGATATTTAGTAGTGTAAAGATGAGAGTAGTTTAGGTTTAAGCATATCTTCACAATATGAGTAATTTTGTAAGGCTGCCCCAAATTTGAAAGCCCTCTTCCTCTTCTGTCCACTTCGTCAATCAGGATTCATTTAATCAGCAAACCTTTGTTAAGTACTTCCTAAGTGCCAGGCACTGTGTTAGGCACTGGTTACACAGTAATAAAACAGACAACCTTGCTGCCTTGAGGAAGCTTATATTCTGGAGGAAAGAGAAAATAAGTAACTTAGAGGTTACCAACAAAACCCTGCATGCCACCACAGTGCAGCACGGATCAGAGCTTGATGGAGTTCAAAATGACAAAATGCCACAGGAGGACATAGAGTGAAGCCAATCCCTCAGGAACAGCAGGCATCCTACAGGCCACACACTGAAGGACAGCTGCACTGCTTTCATTTCACCATTATACATTTCAGAACAGTAGAACCTGAGTTAAAGCAGTAGTTAGAGCTATAAAAATAAAGCCTGTACTTCAAGTGTGAGCTTTGTACAATTACAGAATGAAAAACTGAAAGACTAGTAATTCTCAATTGTTGATATATTGTTTGATACAAGAAAGTTACCATCCTAGAAAAGGCATTAAAAATTGCTAAATGAGACAAGGCTTTGTTCTATTAATATAACTTTTCCTTTTATCACTCCTATTTATACCTATACCTGTGCCTATACCTATGCTGTATCTATACCTACACCTAAACCTATACCTATACCTGAGGTCTGGTAGCACAGTGGTTAATAGCTTGGCCGCTAACCAAGAAGTCAGCAGTTCGAATCCACCAGCCGCTCCTTGGGAACCCTGTTGGGCAGTTCTACTCTGTCCTCTAGAGTCGCTATGAGTCAGAATCGACTTGATGGCAACAGGTTTGGTTTTTATACCTATATATATGTGTATGCACATGCATACACATGTACATATGTTGTTGTTAGCTATCATACATGTACATTGTCATAGATTGAATTGTGTCCCCCCAAAATATGTGTCTACTTGGTTAGGCCATGATTCCCGGTATTGTGTGGTTGTCCTCCATTTTGTGATTGTAATTTTATGTCAAAGAGGATTAGGGTGGGATTGCAACATCCTTACCCAGCTCACATCCCTGATCCAATGTAAAGAGAGTTTTCCTGGGGTATGGTCTGCGCCACCTTTTATCTCTCAAGAGATAAAAAAGGGAAGGGAAGCAAGCAGAGAGGGGGGACCTCACACCACCGAGAAAGCAGTGCCAGGAGCAGAGCATGTCCTTTGGACCCAGGGTCTCTGCACAGAGAAGCTCCCAGTCCGGGGGAAGATTGATGAGAAGGCACAGAGGAAAAAAGCCTTCCCCTAAAGCTAACGCCCTGAATTTGGATTTTTAGCTTACTTTACTGTGAGGAAATAAACTTTTCTTTGTTAATGCCATCTGCTTCTGGTATTTCTGTTATAGCAGCACTAGATGACTAAGACATAAACATACGTACACTGTTGTTGTTAGGGTTCCTACTCATAATGACCCTGTGTACAAAAGAATGAAACACTGACTGGTCCTACACCATTCTTACAATCATTGCTATGCTTGAGCCCACCATTGCAACCACTGTGTCAATCCATCTCATTGAGGGTCTTCCTCTTTTGTGCTGAACCTCTACTTTATCAAGCATGATGTCCTTCTCCAGGAGCTGGTCCCTCCTGATAATATAGCCAAAGAATATGAGATGAAGTGTCATCATCCTCACTTCTAAGGAGTATATATATTATACATATATATAAAATATGTATACAAATATATACACATATTTATTTTTATCACAGCTGTATATATATACACACATATATATTCTATATGTATGCATACATATATTAAGCACACCTGTATACATATGTATTTCTCTCATTCTCTTCATATGTTATATATCTGTCCATTTATCTATGCATAGTTCTTAAAACCAAGGAGTCAAACATTAACTAATGATTTTATTGTCTTTGTAAACACCATAATAATAGAATACTTTCATTTGCTGTTAATATTCGATAATGATGCAAAGTGAGCCACAACTGACAACAGTCCAGAATCAGTAGCACAGGGAAGGAGCCCCTCTTATACCGCCTTTTGAGGCTTCTTTTCCTACTTATTATTACTTTTTTTGTAATGTATCATATCATTTACTCTCTAGGCTATCTCTTGGAAAACAGATCTACCCCCTTCAATCTAGTCTATGCTGTACTGTTAGATCTGTCTTCATCAACCATCCTTCATAGTTCTCTATTGCCTAAAGAATAGAATCTCTATTACCTGGGGTAACCTAATGCTAAAAACCACGATGTATATTGTGAGCCAGGCCAAGTGAAATACATATTGTTCCTCATTCATACATTGCTTATCCTATCTTTCCTTCTATAATGTAAACTTCCTCCAATTTTACACATTCAAAAGTCTTTCCTACTCTTAGGATTCAATTCAAGTATTTATTCCACCAAGATTTTCTTACTCAAAATAACCACTTTATTTTACACAAAACGATCTCTCCACGTTATTCACACACAGCACTTTCTCACCAAAACAGCCTGCTAATATTAGGGATTCCCATGCTCAATCCCCAAGCGTATCCCCCTCTTTATCTGCACTCACTTCTTCCAAGAGACCATCTAGCCTCATGGGTTTCAGTACTATTTGCCAGTGATTCATAAATTGGTTTATCCTACCCAAGTCTCTCTGCAAGTGTCTCTGACTTATTATATCCATCTGTCTACTTGATAGGAAACCCTGGTGGAGTAGTGGTTAAGTTCTGTGGCTGCTAACCAAAGAGTCGGCAGTTCGAACCCACCAGGCGCTCCTTGGAAACTCTATGGGGCAGTTCTACTCTGTCCTATAGGGTCGCTATGAGTCGGAATTGACTCGATGGCACTGAGTTTGGTTTTGGTTTTGGTCTACTTGATATAACCACCAAAATATTTAATAATTCTTTTCTTAAATTAACGTTTCCAAGACTGGACTCCAGATCTTCCACTCTGGCCTGCTCCTCCAACACTCTTCCACATCTCAGTGGATGACAACATCGTCCTCGCAGCTGCTCAGGACCAAAACTTGGAATAGTCCTTGATACGCTGTCTTACCGAAACCCTGTCTAATCCACCATGAAGTCCTTCTGGTTCAACCTTCAATTCTTCAATCCAGAATTAAACTATTTCTCAATAATTCCATTGCTTTCATCTGCCCTTATCCACCATCATATCTTTGTGTAGAATTTTTGGAATAATAACTGGTCAACCAGTGTTAACTCTTAACCATTTGTAATACAATACAGCAACCAATATCCTACAAAGACCTATGTGATATGCCCTGCCCATTTCCCCTTTATTACCATCTTTCCCGCTTACCTTCCTTGTTCATTCTACTTCAGCTGCACTGACCTCCTTGATCTTTCTCACATACACCAAGCACACTCCCACTCTGGGACATTTGTAGTGGCTAGTCTCTATGCCTAGAATGTCATTCTTCCAGATATCTTCGTGGCTAACTTCCTCATCTATATCGTCTTTACGTAAATACTACCTTCTCCATGTGACCTACCTTGGCCATCCTATTTAAAATTTCATCTGGCCACACCCTACACTCTTAATCACCCTACCTGTTCTATTTTTTATCCATGGTACTTATCTCTATCTAATATGCTATATAAGTTTCTTATGTTTCTTTTTTCCCATTTCTCCCCACCTAAGACATATGATCTCCCATAGAAGTGATTTTCATATATTTTAATCACAAATGTCTCTCAAGTGCCTTGATCAGTGTGGAATGAATCTTCCTCTTTCTTAAGCTATTATATATACACAGTAGTGCAGTTATTTGTATATCTGTTATTTCCCTTCTAAGTCTGTAGTCTTCATCAGAGAAGGACTAATGCTGATTTGTCTTTGTTAACCACTTCTCCATCCACAAGACGTGCATATTGCCTTGTACATACCAGCTAAGTCTTAGGGCATATGACTTTTTTGGTACAAAACAATATTAACTTTTTTTATATTGGGTAAATTAGTTTTTAGGATATGGGTGTTTCACAGAAATGTATCCAAATTAATAAATAAAATCCAGAAATGGAAAACCATCAGGGAGCCTTGAAGAAGAGTCTCCTTTCCTTGACTGTGGAGCCTGGTAGTTGTTCATCTCGAGTTCTCTGAATATTTGCTAAATTTCCTTCTTCCTCTGTCTCTGTGACTTTCTGTCTCTCTATCTCACTTCCTCAAAACCCAATCCTGTCTCCAGATTTCACTGCTTCTTCATGGTTCATGACAAAAGACAACTACTTACAGATTCCTAGTTTAACTCTCTCTCAAAGAATAAGTGAGCCATTTCATTTCAGCTTTGGCCTAGCTAAAATCAACGATAAAAATTTAATCTGTCAAATTTTATTCAAGTTTTTTCCTGACCATTTTTATTCAAGTGACCCTTCTATAGGCCAAAATCTCCTACTTCAAGAAACCTGCTCATTCAGCAGATACTGCCAGCTGAGCAACTAAACTTACTCAACCAAATAATAAAAAGAATCTTAACTAGGTTGAAGGATTCATTATGACTAACTAAATTGATTCCTTTGGCCCATTCCATCATTGACTCTCTTTAAATATCTATGCCAATTTAGTTTTTCTTACTTTAAGATATACAATTTTGCATGTTTATAGGAGAAAATAAATGGAAACATGAAGGTAAAATAAAGTTTGAAGCCCAAGTGGCAAAAAGTATACCTGTCTAATTTTCAATTACATCATTTTAAAATTCTTTAGGCAAAAGAGCCTGAGAGTTATAGTTTTTAAAAATTCACTATGGACTAAATTCTCCCCTTTTTCCCCCTCCTAAAATGTTCATTTTTTGTTATTGTATTGGTTGTCAAAAAGATATCAGATTCCAGCTTTCTACATAAACACTGGTGAGAAAACATTATTTAACAACACACACACACACAAAAAAATCTTAAGACAAAAATCACATCTCTTTGATATTTTTCTTTTTCCTTTTCCTTTACTTATTTTAAATGGAAAAATAAGTGTTCAACAAGTAGAGACAGCACTAGGGAAAGTTTACGATTAATGCCATTGCTTATTCAGGAGTTATACTATATATATATAGTATACTGTATAATCTCTTGAATCCCTTTCACTTTTGGTCCTTTTCGTATTCATGAGCAGTGCCTTAACTTAGAAGAATAAGCACCAATGGTGATACTGGTAAGGGAATAATTTCGTTTGCAAAAATTGAGCTTAGAGATTCTCAAATGTACTATTAGGTTGTAATCTTCATCAGCTTGCCCCAAGATTAACACTAGAGACTATCTAAGTCCCTGAGTGATGCAAACGCTTTGTGCTTGACTACTAACTTAAAGGTTGGTGGTTTGAGCCTACCCAGCAGCACTGTGGAAGAAAAGCTTGTTAATTTGCTTTATAGCCATTGAAAATTCTATGGAGTGCAGAATCAACTGCATACCAATGGGTAGAAACTACGTTAATTCAATATTTTTTAAGGGAGGGGCAGATACCTACACCTCTTCCTTAATTACTCTTAAACAAGGTATATGATTTCTTTGGATGAAAAGTCCAGGTATTTTCCTTTTTCACAAGAATACACAGGAGCATTTCTCTGGACCACCCTGACACCATTAAATAGATGAAATATTAGACTGGGAAATATTTCCAGTTATTTGCTCTGGAGCTGTAAAAACCAAAACCATTGCTGTTGAGTGGATTTCAGCCCATAGCAACCCAGGCAAATAAAAACATCTGGGAATTATCCTAATAATCAGATTTGTTCAAACAGTATTTTACCCCAAAGCATTCTTAACAATGGCAGTATGTTACTGCATTTTTTTTCTCCTTTAGACAAGTAATTCTCATCCCTGGTTGCAGTAGGCTGTATTGCTTTTGTATGGCCTTTCTCGCCATGGTCGTGTAACGTCCACCCAGGTGATTGCTGGGACTGTGTGATAGGGTAATTGTGGCCCACCAAAGGGATTGGTTGGTTTTGCCATCTCGCCATGCTTGAAATAAGCAACCCCAGAGGTGGGAAAGAGAAGATACCACTACCACCAAGGAAGGACAGCCAGGAGCAAGCACGTCCTTTGGACCCAGGATCCCTGTGCTGAGAAGATCCTGGAAGCAGAGACATGGAAACAGAGAGAGAGGGCTCTGTAATCCTGAAGAGGGTGAGAAGCGGTGGCAGGAGAGATTGGCAGCAGACACCCAGCAGTGGGAGACAGATTGGTGGACATCCCAGCCCACAGAACAAGAAAGCTGAGTGCCTTTGGGCAGAAGCCTACGGCCAGAGAGAGGTGTGCCTGAGACCATGACTGGCAAGAGCCTGTCCTGATAGAGGAATTGTATCCTTGAGAGTTCCTAAGCCTGAACTGTAACCTGTTACTTCCCTAATAAACCCCATAATCATGAGTACTGTCTGTGAGTTCTGTGTGACCATTGCAATGAATTACTGAACCCAACAGAGAAGCAGACAGTGCCACGGGAGAGATGATTGGTGTCCAAACTGGTAAAGATGGAGGAGAAAGGAGACATGTCTGACTCTCCTCGCATAGGAATCAGCCTTGAGCCATTGATCTTGATTCTTCTTCCCCCTCGTGAAGTGAGAGAAGGCCTGACTCCACCTCCACGCAGTTTTTACACTAACTATTTGTTCATTTAATCAAGTCTTAGAGTCTTAGATAGCTGAATAATTTCTAGATTTTTTTTCTCTCTCCCTCCTGGTTGGTAGAACGCCCTTAGTAAAGGAACCAGTGAATTCAGGTCAGTAAGCTCTGAATGGAAACACCATGGCAGTTAACCAAATTTTGTTAGCCATTAAAGTTCAAATCTGTGCTTTTCTGAAAATCCTGAAGTAATCCTCACACCACAATTTTCGTGTGTTGTTCCTTTGGAATTGATGAATGACATTAGAATAAGTATGAAATTATTTTTGACTGAGAACATATTGAAACTTATCATTATCCGACTATGGTGCTTTGACTAAAATGTAAAACACTTTTACTGAAGCATTAAAGTTCTTATTAAGTAACCCCAGCTTAGTCAAAGGCAGGATTGTTGACCTTCTGTGCTGAAGGCATGTGCTGTTCCATGCAGATAGAGGCCTTTCCGCCACACTCGTCTTGACAGTGCATAATGGGAGTTACATGTGCATATCAAGAGGAGAATAGACCTTAATTTGGAATATTAAGTAGCATAGGCACATAAAAGCCTTCATTAAAATATTAAAAGTTTGCTAAACCCACAAGAGCTAAGAGATGTTTTCCTATGGGAGAAAAACTCCAACCTCAAATTCCCTCCTTATCTCAGTTTCTGACATTTGTTAATAAGAAAGAACATTAACTTAGAAAGTCACTTTTATCTAGTGGCTGCTAAAGTGCTACTAGACTAGCAAAGGATTAGCTCACACTTTGCCTTTTTGCAAAACACAACCAGTGGGTATAATAAACAATCATCTTATCCCTGAAAATACCAAACCAGAGAGACTTCAAGGCTCATTTTGTCATCTTGAGCGAAGTGGGAAAAATGTTCTTACACTAACTGTTTTCGCTGAGACTTTGACAGTCTCATCAAGGATTTGGTATTATAGCTATGTCAACAGACAATTGAATGCTCAGATTCTCAACCAAGATTTAGTAAGTACCTACCATGTGAAAATACCTGGAACAGAGGACTTTGAGCTTCCATCTTTGGCTTTTTAAAGCATAAAACAATTAACTACCTAGACACCTACTAATTTTTGTACATTAAAATCATTAAATTTGCTACTTGCTATGTTTAAAGAAAATTCATTTCAAAATACTTTTTAAGATTTAATGTTAAAATAAATGTTACTGTAAATACATGAATTTTCCCCGCTTCTTTAGAGTTAATGTTGTGAAGAAATTTACTGTAATTTGCTATGCAACGGGTGTCAAAAAAAAAAGTTGTAATATTTATTGATACCTAAGCACTGGGTTACTGACCAAAAAGTTGGCAGTTCAAACCTACCCAGAGGCACATTGGAAGAAAGGCCTGGCAATCTACTTCCTAAAGGTCACAGCCATGAGAACCCTATGGGACAGTATTCTGAAACACATAGAGTTGCTGTGAGTTGGAATTAACTCAGTGGCAGCTGTTTTGTTTTTTATTTTTTAACCTTTAGATATTGTTATTTCTAATGATTCAAAAGTAGTATTATGTCTTGGGATTCCCATAGTGTTTGAAAAGCTCAGGTTCACCATAAGCAATCAGGAAGTATTTGTTTAATAGGTGAATTTTTCAAATGGGTAACTTGCTGTTTCAAGGATAAATAAGGAGTAGAACAGAAAGGTATTGTCACTTACACTGTTAAAATAGGTATTTTGAAAGAAACTGAGATTCATTTTTTTGGAGAATATATTAGAGAGCCTTTGAAGTCCTTAGAAATATAGAAAACATAATAAATTTGTAAAGGTACAAGGAAATTATGCAACCAATATATGTAGGCCTTGTGTCAACTGCATAATGATAAAAATAATAGCATGGTTTTATACTATAAGAATGAAGGGTTACTCTGCTGGAAATAGTTTCTCTCACTACTTACTTGGGAGAAAAGAAAGGACAAGGCATGAGCTTAAGTAATAATCCATTGCTATATATGAAATCTCTCTCCCAGAAGATAGGTGTAGGGAGTTTAGGAGGAAAGACAAAGTTAAACACTAATTACTATAGTACAGTTTACCAACCCCTACAAACCACCCAACCTTCCTTGGCAAACCCTAGATCCCAATCACCAGAATGACCGTATGGCCCAGTTTGCCCAGGGCTGTCCTAACTTATGCCTATTGTTTCCCAGCATCGTTTCTAGTTAGCATCTGTTCTGAATCTCTAAAGTATCCCAGTTTGAACAATATGACTGCCCACCTATTGCTATAGTCCCTTTTCCCCCAACATGAGTATACACCCACACTGATATCACGTACTTGAGATTCAAATGACCTGGTCTCCCATGTTCAATAGACACCTCCTTCTGCCTACACTTGTACACCCTACCTGCTTCTCTTTTGGGAGTGAGAAGAAGATGACAGACCATAAGTTCAGTTTTATCCATCCTTGATAATGTAATCTGGGTTCTGAAGAGCAAGAAGAGCCAATGCAAGATTTTTGAAATTATTTCATTTAATCTCAAGAGCCATCGAGGTATGATAAAAGGGATCTGGGCCAGAGATGATATCAGAACCTGGCCCCTGCTTTGTCAATTTTTAATCTTGAGAGACTTTCGGCATGTCACTTAAACTCTTTCAGCACTACTTTCCTAACTTATATCAAGAGAGTACAATGAACAGAGAAGTGTAAAATCCATTTTGCTTACATCATCGTCTGAAAGAACCAAATGAAATACTAACTCCTCATTGCCGTCTAGTCAATTCTGACTCATAGCCACTGTATAGGACAGAGTAGAACTGCCCATTAGGGTTTCCAAAACTGTAAATCTTTACAGAAGCAGATTGCCACATGTTTCTCCTATGCAGCAGCTGGTGATTTCGAACTACCAACCTTTCAGTTAGTAGCCAAGCACTTATCCACTATGCCACCGGGGCTCCTTGAAATACTAACTAAACACTTTGAGATTCTTTAAGTACAATACAAATGCTAGTTATTGTTATTCATATCTCCTGATAGAGAAAGAGCATAATAAGTAAATAATTTTATTAAATGAGTCTGTCTGAGATACCAGTGATGCATTCTGGGAGTCACGTTTTCTTATTTCTAGAACACTGGCCTTCTCACATTATTGTGACTGATACCATGAAGACTCATACGAGGAACCTAGGAAAAGCCAAAAGTGGAAAACCTGAATTATGGATTGTGTGTGCCTCAATACATGGCCTAGTCAAGAATGTATGATTAAGGGACCCAGAAGTTCAGAGGGGTAGGGAGCGGTGGAGTTAGATTAGAATATGGTTATACTTCATAAGCTTCTCAGTCAGGTTTTCACAGAGCATTTGAACATTTGAGTGGTGCTGTAGCTTATGATTTTTATACTTCGGTTGTTGGGGAGGGAACGTTGGGGAATAAGCTGGGGGAGAAAGAGAGAGAAGAAACCAGACTGCAAAAACAAAGATGAGTAGACCATTAGCTATTGCTTCACTTCATTTCTGACTTTTTTGTTAAAAAAGGACATAAGAAAGAATACAGGAAAATAAGAATCAAGATATGAGACTACATTAATCAACACAGATCAGGATTTTTGAGAAATCACCTTGACTTACAATATTCATCATTTCTAGTATATGCATTTTTTTTCAAGAAAATAAAAATTTATGTTTTTGTACCTGAAAAGGCCACTAAATATTGACTAACTCTCAGTCAGGTAAACCAAAATAAATTTAAATAAGAAATACATAGACAGCCTGAAAAAAAATGTAAGGCCTTACCAAGCTACAACACTTTCCCCTTTGCAGCTCCCACCTTGTTCCATCTTCTTTCTTATCTGTCCTTAAATTGCCACCATTCCCACATCAAATTACACATTAACCTGAGAGTACGTCCACTTGTAGGTACAACATATGTGCTCTGATTTTCCAAGATTAATGTCTATGCTCAGAAAGAATAAGGTCAGCATGATTGACAAGACACCTGATGCCAAGGTCTGCAATCATTGCAAATCACTGCAAAATCGTTCTTCAAACAACACTCAAATCAAAATCACTCCTGGGTTTGAATGTGGTGCTGTGATTCAAGGTTCCTCTGACAGAAAGTTATTCGTTTGCTTGTTTTTTTAAACAAAACAATCTCACAGTCTGTATTGAATCTGTTTGCTATTTGATATTTTCAAAAGCATTAAAATTTGCTGATGGTTCTTCTCTCAGTGATGACTCTTGGCCATAACTAGGTCTAGTTGAGGAAAGTAGAGAGTTAAGATTATTGCCAGGACATTGTTAGCCCCACAAGTACAGTAACAAAGCAGTTTCACCTTTTTCATACCCGTAGCAGTTATCCATCGCCACAATAATGTTGTGAAACAAATAAACAGAAAGGTTCAGTGGCCTACAGCCGTAAACATTTATTTAGCTCACAAGTCCACAAATTGATGATTTAGGCTGCTCTTGCCAGGCAATTCTTTTCGTCTCAAACGAGCTCACCTGCAACTCTGGGGCTCTGTTGGCTGCCAGCTTGGGGCTTATACATCTGGATTGGCTGGCTCTTGTCTGGAGCAATTCAGCTCTGCTTCGTGCATCTCTCACTTCCCTCCAGCAGCCACTGGTTGTGTTCTCATGGCTGAGGTGGAGGAACAAAAGCAGAACTGGAACTGCACAAGTCCATTTTCAAGTCTCTTTACGTATCACGTCTGCTAATTTCCCATTGGCTAAAGCATATCATGTGACTGAGCTCAAAATCAAAGGGTAGATGACTGGGGACACAACAGAGAAACACTGATAGAGAAGGAGAAAAGTGGGCTGCTGACCTCAAATTCAAGTAAAAAGAACAGGCTTAATGGTCTGACTGAGACTGGAGGGACCCCAGAGGTCATGGTCCACGGACTCTCTGTTAGCCCCAAACTAAAACCATTCCTGAAACCAACTCTTCAGACAAGGATTAGACTGGACTATAAGACATAAAATGATACTAATGAGGAGTGTGCTTCTTAGCTCAAGTAGACACATAAGTCTATGTGGGCAGCTCCTGTCTGGAGGTGAGACGAGAAGGCAGAAGGGAACAGGTATTGGCTGAATGCACACAGGAAATATAGGGTGAAGAGAAGGAGCATGCTGTCACATTGTAGGGAGAGCAACTAGGGTCATATAACAATGTGCGTATAAGAAACTGACTTGAATTGTAAACTTTCCCTTAAAGCACAATTAAAAAAAAAAATCTAAGGGCAGAAAAATAAACTCCACCATGTAATGCAAAATCACATGACAAAGAGGAGTGATGTAGGGACAGACGAAGAGCTGAGGCTACTCATGTAATCGTTGTACCCTAAATCTTCTCATTTGAATATTTCCCTAGCACGCCACCCCCACGTGTCTGTCAATTTGTCATACCGTGGGGGCTTGTGTGTTGCTGTGAAGCTGGAAGCTATGCCACCAGTATTCAGATACCAGCAAGGTCACCCATGGAGGACAGGTTTCAGCTGGGCTTCCAGACTAAGACAGACTAGGAAGAAGAACCCGGCAGTCTACTTCTGGAAAACATTAGCCAGTGAAAACCTTATGAATAGCAGCGGAACATTGTCTGATATAGTGCTGGAAGATGAGCCCCCAGGTTGGAAGGCACTCAAAAGATGACTGGGGAAGAGCTGCCTCCTCAAAGTAGAGTCAACCTTAATGATGTGGATGGAGTAAAGCTTTCGGGACCTTCATTTGCTGATGTGGCATGACTCAAAATGAGAAGAAACAGCTGCAAGCATCCATTAATAATCGGAAACTGGAATGTACAAAGTATGAATCTAGGAAAATTGGAAATCGTCAAAAATGAAATGGAATACATAAACATCAATATCCTAGGCACTAGTAAGCTGAAATGGACTGGTATTGGCCATTTCGAATTGGACATTCATATAGTCTACTATGCCAGGAATGACAACTTGAAGAGGGATGGTGTTGCATTCATCGCCAAAAAGAACGTTTCAAGATCTATCCTGAAGTACAACACTGTCAGGGATAGGATAATATCCATATGCCTACAAGAAAGACCAGTTAATATGACTATTATTCAAATTTACGCACTAACCACTAGGGCCAAAGATGAAGAAATAGAAGATTTTTATCAGCTTCTGCAGTCTGAAATTGATCGAACATGCAATCAAGATGCATTGATAACCACTGGTGATTGGAATGTGAAAGCTGGAAACAAAGAAGAAGGATCAGTAGTTGGAAAATATGGCCTCGGTGATAGAAACAATGCCAGAGATCAAATGATAGAATTTTGCAAGACCAACGACTTCTTCATTGCAAATACATTCTTTCACCAACATAAACGGAGACTATACACATGGACCTCGCCAGATGGAACACACAGAAATCAAATTGACTACATCTGTGGAAAGAGATGATGGAAAAGCTCAATATCATCAGTCAGAACAAGGCCAGGGGCTGACTGTGGAACAGACCATCAATTGCTCATATGCAAGTTCAAGCTGAAACTGAAGAAAATCAGAGCAAGTCCAAGAGAGCCAAAATATGACCTTGAATATATCCCAAATGAATTTAGATGCCATCTGGAGAATAGATTTGATGCATTGAACACTAGTGACTGAAGACCAGACCAGTTGTGGAAGGGCATCATGCATGAAGAAAGCAGGAGGTCATTGAAAAGACAGGAAAGAAAGAAAGAAAATACCAAGGTGCAGGTCAGAGGAGACTCTGAAACTTGCTCTTGAGCATCAAGCAGCTAAACCAAAAGGAAAAATTCATGAAGTAAAAGAACTGAACAGAAGATTTCAAAGGGCCTCTCGAGAAGACAAAATAAAGTATTATACTGACATGTGCAAAGAGCTGGAGATGGAAAACCAAAAGGGAAGAACACGCTCGGTGTTTCTCAAGCAGAAAAAATTCAAGCCTTGAGTTGCAATAGTGAAGGATTCTATGGAGAAAATATTAAATGATGCAGGAAGCATCAAAAGAAGATGGAAGGAATACACAGAGTCATTATACCAAAAAGAATTAGTCGATATTCAACCATTTCAAGAAGTGGCATATGATCAGGAACAGATGGTACTGAAGGAAGAAGTCCAAGCTGCTCTGAAGGTATTGATGAAAAACAAGCCTCCAGGAATTGATGGAATATCAATCGAGATGTTTCAAGAAATGGATGCAGTGCTGGAGGTGCTCCCTTGTCTATGCCAAGAAATATGGAAGACAGCTTCCTGGCCAACTGACTGGAAGAGATCCATATATATGTCTATTCCGAAGAAAATGATCCAACTGAATGTGGAAATTATAGAACAATATCATTAATATCACACATAAGCAAAATTTTGCTGAAGATCATTCAAAAACGGCTGCAGCAGTATATCGACAGGGAACTGCCAGAAATTCAGGCCGGTTTCAGAAGAGGACATGGAACCAGGAATATCATTGCTGATGTCAGATGGATCCTGGCTAAAGCACAGAATACCAGAAGGATGTTTTCCTGTGTTTTATTGATTATGCAAAGGCATTCGACTGTGTGGATCATAACAAATTATGGATAAGATTGTGAAGAATGGGAATTCCAGAACACTTAATTGTGCTCATGAGGAACCTTTACATAGATCAAGAGGCAGTTGTTCGGACAGAACAAGGGGATACTGATTGGTTTAAAGTCAGGAAGGGTATGCGGCAGGGTTGTATTCTTTCACCATACCTATTCAATCTGTATGCTGAGCAAATAATCGGAGAAGCTGGACTATATGAAGAAGAATGGGGCATCAGGATTGGAGGAAGACTCATTAACAACCTGTGTTATGCAGATGACTCAACTTTGCTTGCTGAAAATGAAGAGGACTTGAAGCACTTACTAATGAAGATCAAAGACCACAGCCTTCAGTATGGGTTGCACCTTAACATAAAGAAAACAAAAATCCTCCCAACTGGACCAATGAGCAACATCATGATAAACGGAGAAAAGATTGAAGTGGTCAAGGATTTCATTTTACTTGGATCCACAATCAACAACCATGGAAGCAGCAGTCAAGAAATCAAAAGACACATTGCATTGGGCAAGCCTGCTACAAAGGACCTCTTCAAAGTGTTGCAGAGCAAAGATGTCACCCTGAAGACTAAGGTGTGCATGACCCAAGCCATGGTATTTTCGATCTCATCATATGCATGAGAAAGCTGGACAATGAATAAGGAAGACCGAAGAAGAATTAATGCCTTTGAATTGGGTGTTGGCGAAGAATATTGAATATACCACGGCCTGCCAGAAGAACAAATAAACCTGTCTTGGAAGAAGTACAACCAGAATGCTCCTTAGAAGCAAGGATGGCGAGACTGCGTCTTACATACTTTGAACATGTTGTCAGGAGGGATCAGTCTCTAGAGAAGGACATCATGCTTGGCAAAGTACAGGGTCAGTGGAAAAGAGGAAACCCCTAATGAGGTGGATTGACACAGTGGCTGCAACAATGAGCTCAAGCATAACAAGGATTTTAAGTATGGTGCAGGACCGGGCAGTGTTTCGTTCTGCTGTGCATAGGGTCGCTATGAGTCAGAACCGACTCGACGGCACCTAACAACAACAACTAGCACCCCATTGCCACCGAGTTGATTGTGCCTCATGGCAACCCCATGTGTGTCAGAATAGAACTGTGCTCAATGGGGGTTTTAATGACTATAATCTTATGGAAGTATATCACTAGGCCTTTCTTCGGCAATGTTCCTGGGTGGACCAACAACCTTTCAGTTAGTAGACGAGGGCAAACCATTTGTGCCACCGAGGGACATTTTCCTAGAACAGAGGCAGTCAGAACTTGTTTTTTGTTTTTTGTTTTTCTTTTCCTTGGGTAATTAGATTCCCTGTGAAAATAAGCTAACTCCTACGATACATCCTCTAGTGTGGATATAACAAATGTCATTCTTAGATAAATAACTTCACAGGGCTTTGGGAGCATCTTCACATGGTCTCAATGACATATCCCATTAATAATTCCTAATCATCTTTCTCCAGCCTAGCCTCATCCCACCCTGAACTCTATTTCAGCTGCATAAATGTTCCACAGGTTTTACAAACTCAACATTTTCGTTACTGACTTCATTATTCTCCACACCATTACCAATATATTTCTTCTCCTATATTTCTCAACCTTGGTAAGCAATCTCATCATGCACCAGGATGATGAAGCCAGAAAACTAGATGGCTCTCTGCCTGTCAATCCTATGCTTACACTTTCAAGTTTGATCATGTTCTTCAAATGGTAACTCTTTAATATCTCTCTTATTAATCTTATCATTTCCATTCTCACCACCACTGTCTTAATTTAGGTTTTACTTTTAAAATCTGAACAACTGAAATAATTTATTTCACTTTCCATTCAATCTTGCTCCATATTATTTTTTCTAAATCAAATATTTCCATAGAATGTTCTAGCTTAAATGTTTTCAATGGTACGTTATTGCCAATAGGATATGAGATGCAAGGCCTTTTGTGATTAAGCCTCTTCTTACTCTTCCCCATCACTCGGTTACCCCTAATTTCAGGGATCATTTAGCCTTGTTTTGGCAAATCTTTTTGCTTCTACTTATATACTTCATCTGATCTGGAAAGTTTCATATGTACACACAAATATACACACATACAATAAAACACATACATAAACCAACTGATGTAATCATGATTAAAAGCACAGAGTTTGAAATAAAGGGGGCTGAGTTTAAATCCTGGTTACTTCACTTAGTAGCTATATGAATTTTGGCAAGTGAACAAAACTCCCTTAGCTTCAGTTCCTTCATCTGGATGACATTTTTGACTAAAATTACAATCATACTAGCTCCTAGAACTTCTGATAGGGTTTAATAAGAGTGCATTGGTTAAACAATTTGATGCACACAAAAAGACAAAAAAAAAAATCTGTTTTCAATTCCAGCTCATGGTGACCCTATGGCAACAACTGTAGGACAGAGTAGAACTGCCCTATAGTGTTTCCAATGCTGTAATCTATACAGAAGCAAACTGCCACACCTTTCTCCTGCAGAGTGGCAGGTAAATTCTAACTGCCCTCACCATTCAGTTAGTAGCGAAGTTCCTATCCACAAGCACTACCTGTTTGGTAAATTCTCAATCAGTGGAGGTCATATATTTATCAGGTCTCAGTTCAAGAACAATCTCCTATATGAAACTCTTCCTAAATGACCTGGAATCCCTATCCCACTCCATTCTTCATGCTTCACTACATTTTGTGGTAAGACCTCTATTGAAAACAGGCACAGAACATCAATGCAAGTCAATACTGACTTGCATCTGTCTGCATTTTACTAAGACTATACACACTTTTTTTTTTTTGATGAGCAAATAATCCGAGAAGCTGGAATATATTAAGAAGAAGCGGGCAACCGGATTGGAGGAAGACATTAACAACCTGTGTTATGCAGATGACACAACCACGCTTGCTGAAAGTGAAGATGACTTGAAGCACTTACTGATGAAGACCAAAGACCACAGTCTTCAGTATGAATTACACCTCAACATAAAGAAAACAAAAATCCTCACAAGTGGACCAATAAACAACATCATGATAAACAGAGAAAAGATTGAGATTGTCAAGGATTTCATTTTACTTGGATCCATAGTCAACACCCATGGACGCAGAAGCCAAGAAATCAAAAGATGCATTGCACTGGGCAAATTGGCTGCAAAAGACCTCTTTAAAGTGCTAAAAAGCAAAGATGTCACCTTGAGGACTAAAGTGCACCTGACCCAAGCCATGGTGTTTTCAATCACTTCACGTGCACGCAGAAGCTGAATAATATATAAGGAAGACTGAAGAAGAATTGACACCTTTGAATTGTGATGTTGGTGAAGAATATCGAATGCACCATGGACTGCGAAAAGAATGAACAAATCTGTCTTGGAAGAAGTACAACCAGAATGCTTCTTAGAAGCAAGGATGGCGAGGCGATGTCTCACATACTTTGGACATATTATCAGGAAGGATCAGTCCCTGGAGAAAGACATCATGCTTGCTAAAGTAGAGGGTCAGCTGAAAAGAAGAAGATCCTCAACAAGATGGATTGACACAGGGGCTGCAATAATGGGCTCAAGCATAACAACAATTATGAGGATGGTGCAGGACCGGGCAGTGTTTGGTTCTGTTGTGCATAGGGTCGCATGAGTGGGTACTGACTTGATGGCATCTAACAACAACATTCTCACTTTATTTAGATGATTTTCATTCATCTTCTTTTTTTTTAAATTCAATGTCTAGCATATAACAGATTTGATGCCTGAATATACTCAGGATTGGTGGTAAGAAAAGTCTGTTGAGGATGGATGCCATGTTCTCATAATAGTCAATAAAACAGGTTGAAAGAAATGACTAAGCTTGAATCCTTCTTGACCCTCTTAAAAAATATTCCAGGCAATATGCCACTCACTCCTTTTCATTCAGTGAGTTCTTCCTAGAGCTCTCTCCAGAGGTATAAGATGACTTTGGTTAGCCAGTCTTACAGAGTAACTGCCAGAGCCAGCAGTCCACATGGTATTGAATATGCCAATAATGACAGCATGGAAGTGTTGAGGCTTTACTTCATTTTCTTTTTTACCTGATGTACCAAAAAAAAAAAAAGGTGAAAGCATGTCAACTCTACCCTGCTGTGACCTGATTCTTTCAAATGCACAATTTACAATAGATGGACCAAGGACTAAAACAAGAATATTCTTGTGTTGAGGAGTAATGGTCAATCATTAAAAAAAATTCTATCCTGCCTCTAGAGATAATCCCTTTTGTTTGCTTAGAAATATTGTTAATTATGACACATAGAAAGACCAGACTTAATGGTCTGACCGAAACTGGAGGAACTCCCAAAGCCATGGACCTCGGACGCTCTATTAATCCAGAATTAAAACCATCCATGAAGACCACTCTTCAGACAAAGATTAGACTGGACTATAAAATAACACTCATGAAGAGTGTGATTCTTAGTTCCAGCAGATACATGAGACCCAATGGGCGGCTCCTGTCCAGAGGCAGGATGAGAAGGCAGGAAGGGACAGGAGCTGGTTTCATGGACACGGGAAACCCCTGGTGGAAAGGGGGAGTGTGCTGTCACATTGCAGGGATTACAACTAGTGTCACAGGACAATATGTGTTTAAAATTTTATATGAGAGATTAACTTGAGCTGTAAAATTTTGCCTAAAATACAATGAAAAAAAAAAAGTTGGAATGCCAAGTGTTTTGTTATATATATTTTTACCACAATAAAAAAAGTAAGGAAAAAATTGTTAATCATGAGAAAATACTCATGAAAAGAAGTTACAATATTTAATATAAATTATAATGGACACAGTATAACATTAAATATTTATTGACTTCAACAAACTGTGTTCACTCACTTAGAAGGTGCACATTCAGCTACTATTCAGGACTTCCACGTTAGAGTGGTCAAACTCTAAACAAAACAAAAGAAGGAAGTTCTTGTGTTTTCAGAATTTCACCTTTTTGAAGGGTCTTTTTCCTTTCTGCTTTCTCTGCTACATGATAGACACTCAATGATAATTTTTTAAGGTCAGAATGTACCATACGAGAATTACTAACAGTGAATTACCTAGTAGTGTCCTGGGAACCTGTCTATGACCCTGAGTTTGTTCCATACCACTGTCTTCATTGAACGAAGTTACCAGAAGCTGGCCAGCAGAGTAGATGGTATCTTGACTTTAGTGTTCTAAGCTTATAAGGTCAAACTAAAACTGACAATGTCTCTCCAATCCAATTAGGGAAAGGCCAGAGAGTGAAGGAATTTCAGTGACTGACAGAAATAAATTAATAAGCAGGAGGCATGAGAAAGTGGACATCATGAGAAAGCAGAAGCCAGGAGGTAAAGACAGAAAAACAAGGAGAGGTAGAGATGGATGCAAGTTGAAGCGAGAAAGAAATGGAACAACAGAGTGACTTAAGAAAAAAAAAAAAAAAAAAAGGAGCAATGGACACTTGCCTCTGATAAGACTATTAAAATTTTCTGGGGACACACAAAAACTCCTTCAAACCTGGATATTTGGTTGCTGAAGAAGTTTCTTGTGCTTTCCTTCTTCTCCATGTAAACCTACAATAAACTCCCATCATGAGTGGAGACCTGAACACATTTGTGTTTCTTACAACCTGAAAGTAGCTTACTAATGCAGTGGGAAAGCTTAAAGAAGATGCATGTGTTTGGAGTGGGCAGAATTTACAAGTAAATTTTTTTTCTGAAATCTAATCAGGATCAAAGGTTAAGGCTCTTAACCCTCAGAATCACTTTCATTTTGCTGTTAATATACATTTAACTCTACCTTTTCTCCATCAAAGTTCAATATCCCCAAGTTCTACTCAGCCTACCAGAAAAATGTGAACTATTAAGATAATATCATATCTCATGTTGTTGTTGTTGTTAGGTGCCATCGAGTTGGTTCCAGCTCATAGCGACCCTATGCAAAACAGAACGAAACACTGCCCGGTCCTGCACCATCCTTAAAATCCTTGTTATGCTTGAGCCCACTGTTGGAGCCACTGTGTCAACCCACCGCGTTGAGGGTCTTCCTCTTTTCCACTGATCCTGTACTTTGCCAAGCATGATGTCCTTCTCTAGAGACTGATCCCTCCTGACAACATGTTCAAAGTATGTAAGACGCAGTCTCGCCATCTTGCTTCTAAGGAGCATTCTGGTTGTACTTCTTCCAAGACAGATTTATTCGTTCTTCTGGCAGTCCGTGGTATATTCGATATTCTTCGCCTCACCACAATTCAAAGGCATCAATTCTCCTTCCGTCTTCCTTATTCATTGCCAGGCTTTCCCATGCATATGATGAGATTGAAAATACCATGGCTTGGGTCATGCACACCTTAGTCTCCAGGGTGACATCTTTGCTCTGCAACACTTTGAAGAGGTCCTTTGCAGCAGGCTTGCCCAATGCAATGTGTCTTTTGATTTCTTGACTGCTGTTTCCATGGCTGTTGATTGTGGATCCAAGTAAAATGAAATCCTTGACCACTTCAATCTTTTCTCCGTTTATCATGATGTTGCTCATTGGTCCAGTTGGGAGGATTTTTGTTTTCTTTATGTTAAGGTGCAATCCATACTGAAGGCTGTGGTCTTTGATCATTATTAGTAAGTGCTTCAAGTCCTCTTCACTTTCACCAAGCAAGGTTGTGTCATCTGCATAATGCAGGTTGTTAATGAGTCTTCCTCCAATCCTGATGCCCCGTTCTTCTTCATATGGTCCAGCTTCTCCGATTATTTGCTCAGCATACAGATTGAATAGGTATGGTGAAAGAATACAACCCTGCCGCATACCCTTCCTGACTTTAAACCAATCAGTATCCCCTTGTTCTGTCCGAACAACTGCCTCTTGATCTATGTAAAGGTTCCTCATGAGCACAATTAAGTGTTCTGGAATTCCCATTCTTCACAATCTTATCCATAGTTTGTTATGATCCACACAGTCGAATGCCTTTGCATAATCAATAAAACACAGGAAAACATCCTTCTGGTATTCTGTGCTTTCAGCCAGGATCCATCTGACATCAGCAATGATATCCCTGGTTCCACATCCTCTTCTGAAACCGGCCTGAATTTCTGGCAGTTCCCTGTCGATATACTGCTGCAGCCGTTTTTGAATGATCTTCAGCAAAATTTTGCTTATGTGTGATATTAATGACTTGTTCTATAATTTCCACATTCAGTTGGATCACTTTCTTCGGAATAGACATATATATGGATCTCTTCCAGTCAGTTGGCCAGGAAGCTGTCTTCCATATTTCTTGGCATAGACAAGGGAGCACCTCCAGCACTGCATCCGTTTCTTGAAACATCTCGATTGATATTCCATCAATTCCTGGAGGCTTGTTTTTCACCAATACCTTCAGAGCAGCTTGGACTTCTTCCTTCAGTACCATCTGTTCCTGATCATATGCCACTTCTTGAAATGGTTGAATATCAACTAATTCTTTTTGGTATAATGACTCTGTGTATTCCTTCCATCTTCTTTTGATGCTTCCTGCATCATTTGATATTTTCTCCATAGAATCCTTCACTATTGCAACTCGAGGCTTGAATTTTTTCTTCAGTTTTTTCAGCTTGAGAAACACTGAGCGTGTTCTTCCCTTTTGGTTTTCCAGCTCTTTGCACATGTTATTATAATACTTGACTTTGTCTTCTCGAGAGGCCCTTTGAAATCTTC
Organism: Elephas maximus indicus; assembly: GCF_024166365.1. Taxonomy (NCBI): domain Eukaryota; kingdom Metazoa; phylum Chordata; class Mammalia; order Proboscidea; family Elephantidae; genus Elephas; species Elephas maximus. Next base: position 39,103,197 of record NC_064828.1, on the reverse strand, counting down.
TGTTCAGTTCTTTTACTTTATCAATTCTTCCTTTTGCTTTAGCTGCTCAACGCTCGAGAGCAAGTTTCAGAGTCTCCTCGGACCTGCACCATGGTCTTTTCTTTCTTTCCTGTCTTTTCAGTGACCTCTTGCTTTCTTCATGGATGATGTCCTTGATGTCATTCCACAACTCGTCCGGTCTTCAGTCACCAGTGTTCGATGCGTCAAATCTATTCTTCAGATGGTCTCTAAATTCAGGTGGGATATACTCAAGGCCATATTTTGGCTCTTGTGAACTTGCTCTGATTTTCTTCAGTTTCAGCTTGAACTTGCATATGAGCAATTGATGGTCTGTTCCACAGTCAGCCCCTGGCCTTGTTCTGACTGATGATATTGAGCTTTTCCATCATCTCTTTCCACAGATGTAGTCAATTTGATTTCTGTGTGTTCCATCTGGCGAGGTCCATGTGTATAGTCTCCGTTTATGTTGGTGAAAGAATGTATTTGCAATGAAGAAGTCGTTGGTCTTGCAAAATTCTATCATTTGATCTCTGGCATTGTTTCTATCACCAAGGCCATATTTTCCAACTACTGATCCTTCTTCTTTTCCAACTCTCGCGTTCCAGTAATTATCAATGCATCTTGATTGGATGTTTGATCAATTTCAGACTGCAGAAGCTGATAAAAATCTTCTATTTCTTCATCTTTGGCCCTACTGGTTGGTGTGTAAATTTGAATAATAGTCATATTAACTGGTCTTCCTTGTAGACATATGGATATTATCCTATCACCTACAGTGTTGTACTTCAGGATAGATCTTGAAAAGTTTTTTTTGACAATGAATGCAACACCATCCCTCTTCGAGTTGTCATTCCCAGCATAGCAGAATATATGATTGTCCGATTCAAAATGCCCAATACCAGTCCATTTCAGTTCACTAATGCCTAGGATATTGATATTTATGCATTCCATTTCATTTTTGATGATTTCTCATTTTCCTAGATTCATATTTCTTACATTCCACGTTCTGATTATTAATGGATGCTTGCAGCTGTTTCTTCTCATTTTGAGTCATGCCACATCAGCAAATGAAGGTCCCGAAAGCTTTACTCCATCCATGTCATTAAGATCGACTCTTCTTTGAGGAGGCAGCTCTCCCCCAGCCATCTTTTGAGTGTCGTCCAACCTGGGGGCTCATTTTCCAGCACTACAATGTTTCGTTGCTATTCATAAGGTTTTCACTAGCTAATACTTTTCAGAAGTAGATTGCTGGGTCTTTTTTCCTACTCTGTCTTAGTCTGGAAGTTCAGCTGAAACCTGTCCTCCAGGGGTGACCCTGCTGGTATCTGAATACCAGTGGTATAGCTTCCAGCATCACAGCAACTCGCAAGCCCCCACAGTATGACAAACTGACAGACACATGGGGGATCATATTTCATAAAAAAAAATGTCATAGTGTCCTCTGAATGCTCTAAAGTAAAAAACCAAACAAGTAAAGTAAACTACTAGCCATAAAAACAATCAAAACAAAACACAAATATAACATAGACCTCTAACATACTTCCTGTGACTATTTTCTAAGTAGTATTTGACCTTTCTGTAACTCTCAGACTTCAACTAATTTATATTTACTGCTTTAAATACCTCCCATTATGAAACTCAGAATGTTCAAAGAAGTGTGCCTTTCACTTCTAGAATCACCCTTCTACAAGATTAAGCAGCTTTTCACTGACCATTGACTATGCATGGCATCACTTCTGCCATAAGCCATTGACCAAACAGTCATGAAGGCTGCCCAGATCCAAGGAGTAGAGAAATAGATTCTACATCTCAATGGGGATATGCCAAAGTCACATTTCAGAAGAAGGCATATAATGGGTGATATGACTGCGGTCATCTTTAGTTACTACAATGTACCAGTCTCCAGAAATATATACTTTTAAAAAATATCTTCCACACTTTTTCTACCCCCATAGTGTTACCACACCACTGGGAATGAAGTGGATATTTTTATACACATTTTATTTGTCAAGATATTTGGATATTTTTAGTACTACCACTCAGTATACAAAATATAAAGATGTTATTTATTGTTTGGGGTTAAATACAGACAACAGGATGCTACCTACACAAAGGGGGATACATTTTCACCTGCAATAAGGTTACTGTCTGCTTTGTGTTCACCCTTGTGGAAGAGGTCAGGGTGACTTCTATTTGGAACTCAACACTTTAAAACCCCCATTTGGTGAATAAGATTTTTATTAGTAAATGAATAAACTCGATCACTTGATGTAGACAATGCATATGCTTAACCTGAGGCTGATTTGTCTCTCCCTAAAGGATGTTTTTTTTTTTTTTTAAAGGATGCATAAAATTTGTTTTGAAAAGGTTCCCTTAGCACTTTTATCAGATAAGTTTTGTGTTAGGGGGAAAAAAACAGCTTTCAATACTCTAGATAAAGGACCTTCTTTTGATTATTGCCAAGGAGACTTCATGTGAAACCTCCCTCTGTGCTCAACATGGACTGGATCATATTCATCACTATTGACAGTCTCATATATGTCACTGTCCAGCAAAAATCCTATCTGTTTGTCTCAAAAGCCTCATATTAGTCAGAATGGCACACCTAACTCTTTGTTCCCTATCTTCATGATTTTAAGTGCACACAGTTTGACCTTAGATAGTTTCTTTGTACCTCTGTCTTAGCACTCAAATCCAGACAGTTTTCAGTATCTTCTTGCAGAATTAACTCTCAGGCAACCAAACTTTTCTCTGTCCATACCTTATGACATTCTCTGGTATTTGTTTGGGTATGGATGCTCTACCTGATGGAAATATCCTGAGCTAAAGTGTCTGTCAACAATATGCACAGGAGAAATTTTACAAAACACGCCCAAATACTCTATTTCCACATGATCTAGCTGCATTTTCTGAGAACAATAATATGAGTTAAATGAAAATGGAATAAAACCAATAGTTCTGGGTATGGGAAATCAGCTTTATGGCACATGAACAACATATTAGGAGAGAAAAGATAGGCTTTTCCCAGTTTTAGTGTACGTTGTAGTCAAACAAAGATTCAGATATTATTGAAACTTCCTATAGAACTACTGGGTTGATACCAGCAGGAATTTATTTTGTTGACATCTCCACTTAGGAAATACTTTATCCTAAAGAATGAGGCAGGCCAGCTCAATGAGAACCATGTCTCAATTTTCGAATAAAGAGGCAGCCCTTTATATCTTCATCCCACTCTCATAGCCTCACATCTGTATCTTAGGGAAATGATGGATTCAAGTTAAAATAGGACGAGCAATTCTCACTACATGACGTATTGACAACACAAAGTAGCAACACTCTGGGACTCTGGTATGTAAGCACAGTACAAAGGTAGGCAAGGGGCTTCTCTACCCTTAAGTGTAGAGCAGAATGGCCACATAGGGCTGTCTCAGCAGCAGCAGTAACTTCGGTTTTGCCAGAGAAGGGAAGCTTCAGCTCCGTAGAGCATAGACATAGCTCCATTTCCGTGGTGATCATCCGGAGACCTTGGCAATATCAGAAGCCTTACAGTTCCGTTGAAAGTTTGTGTGAGTATTGACTGTTTTAGCAGCATGACCTTAGAATATGGAACCACATCCAGAGCAGGAAGGAGAGGACAAAAAGTTATTCCAGAGTCTGAAAATACCTGGGGACAACTTTGAGAGATTCTGCAAGTCCCACAATAAGAAACTGAGGGAAATACAGAAAAACATTGTGTGTTATTTTTGAAGGTTAACTCTTTTTTGCTCCCGTATAAAAATAATCTAAAAAATAAGAGCTAAATTAATATATCAAACCAATAAAATCCTCAGAGGTTTAAAGGGTAGATAGTCAGTATAGAATAGAGCACAAGCTAAAAAAAAAAAAAAGAAAAAAAAAAAAAACAAGCTAGCCCTGGCTTAATCTGCTGTTCGCATCCTGGAAAATAACAATAGTGTCAAAATATAATCTTCTTCAGATGAAATCAGCAAAATGGGTTATGCACATAACACAGTGCCTTGCACATGGGGATTGTTCAAGAATGTTGGATTCCTCACCCTTTCCCCTTTGTTATCTCTTCCCTGTCCACTTGTTCATCTTTCCCTATTGTGTCAAGGATATTGGATAGGGCTATTGACCTGAGCTTTTACACAAAGTAGGACTGACAGATACACATAAAATAGAAAAAAATTAAAAAAATACATCACGCATAAAATTAGTATAAAAAGTTCCGGTAGCATATTCAGCCAAAGTTGCTGTTTCTTATTTAGGATGCTATTATAGCGTCTTGGCTAGAATGCTGATTTCTAGAATTGTTCACTGTTAGCAAATCACCATAAAATTCCAGAAGTGTGTCATATGAGAGATTTCATCTAATATAGGAGTTAATCAGATTCTTTTAATTCTCTGCATACATTTTCTCAAAATAACACATACTATCCTTAAGAAAATGAGTTCTAAAATATGACCAAAATAAAAATAACCTGTTCCCTGTGGAAACACAAAGGCTTTAGCAAATACCTTTCTAATTTATGTAAACAAAGACGAATAGGTTAATTTTGTTTATTGTTTTTCTTTTAATGGCTCTCAGGCAAAATCTCATTTATACATTTTTCTTTTTATTAAAAATCCTCTTCTAAAAGGTGTTTCCTCAAGACAAAGAAATCTCATACCCCAAATGACATGAGTATGTCATGTGAAATTGAATTATGTTAGCCAGCATTCCTTTAATTAACATTTTTTCATGGGCATCCATTTTTCAACAATAATATTAGAAAATAATTAATACCTTTAGGACAAGGACCTGAACTTTATGCAAATATAGATTAGAGAAGTCCAAATTATTTTTTAATGAGCTATATGTATTATGTCTTCCTATCTAGAGTTCATCTGGACCATGGCACTAAATAAGCTTAGAGTTAATTAAGCATATTATAACTATTCCTGGCTTTTGCCTTTATTGGTATGAATCCAGCAGCTCAGAGGCACTCAGCAAACATGGAAAGACTTTATCAATACCCCACTCCAAAACACCTTGAAATATTTCAATCCACTTTACACTTGGAATAATTCTAGAAGGCTCAAACCTATTGGACACTTTTTGAAATCCATTACTTTCCTATTTATATAAATATGAATTGCAGGAATAGAGGAAGCTTTCTTTGCAGATGTTGATTTATATTAATAAGAGCTATAGTCAAACAATTGCTCTTGAGCACCTGCACACATGAAGGTAGGCTATCTCTTGCTGCAGAGATATTGGCTCTGGCATCAGCTGATTAAGTGAACAGATTTGCTTCGTATTTTCGTGTGCTGAATTAAATACAAGTTATAATAGAAAATCTCAACATGCCAATGAGAAGCAGAAGAGCTCTTCTAATTTTCAGGAAATGAATGAAAGAATCACTTTTTCGGCAAAAAAAAAAAAAAAAAAAAAAATCTACAGACCACTCATTAATAGCTTACCACATTTTGGCACTAGCTGAACTAATTTAACTTATCCCTACTTAGAGGCTGTGTTAGTTAGTAGAGCAAATCCTATTGGAACTGATCTTATTGAAATCTACCCAAGATTTTAAAGAAATGTCACTTACATGAGATAATTCTAAAAAGGGAAATCCAAAACAGAACAAAATGTGAATATCAAGAAAAAGCAACAGACATTTATTTTCTACTAGGTACTCAGCAGGGAAAGAAAAAGAGTAGAATCAGTATATATTTTCCATGGATCTGGTTCACTTTCTATCATACACCCTGAGGACATATTTCCACAGCTGTGGCAAAATCCATTACAGGAGAATGCTTTGACATATGAAGAGTTATCTTTCCAGTCTCTTCCACATAATTCTATGATGAAACAACAACTCAGACTCTGGAGATGGGGGTGGAATATCAGAAAAGCAATGGATTTTGAATTCAGACAAAGTAGACTTTAAATACAAGCATTGCCATTTACTACCTGACTTACCTTAAATAATCAGTTTCCTTCTCTCTGTCTCAGTTTCTTCCCTCCCTTTGCTTTCTGAGAATTTACTACTTGGAGTCATTGAAAGAAAAGTGCCCAGTAGATTTTCTGGAACATAACACACAAAATGATTATTAATTCATTTTTTTCCCCTTTCTTCAGGCATTATCTCCACCCATTTTCTGTGTTACCTGCTGCTACACAAAGACTTCAGTTTTGCTTTGTTTTTTTGTGTGATTTTGCATTTATTTTTATTTTATTTTATTTATTTTTATCCTACTTTACTCCTAGGTGATCCCTAATTTGACCACGTACCCTATCTTCTGGAAAATCTCTCTCTACCACCTCATCTTTTTTTTTTTTTAAATACTCCTCCCCAAAGTCTAGGGATAAGAAGAGACCAAAGCGGGGACGGAGAAGCAAACATGATTAGATTAGGCCTCTGTGCTAGAAAAAGGAGTTTCTGTTTGAAAGAATAAAGGACATAAAGACAGTTGGACTTCAATAAACACATTCTTGGCTTTCTTGAATCATTTTTCTTTTGGAATGCTCTCCTCTTGGGAATTTTTTGGTTTTGGCAGGGCCCCTTCTTTATAGAAAGAGGAATTAGTCTTCATATTCACAAACCTTAAGGCAGAGCCCAGGAGAAAGGAAATTAGGAGCAGGCTGCTGAGACCTGCCTATAATTTATGCCAATGTAGTCTTCATGATGTATATGAAGTACAGACTTGCTCTCCAGAGAGCTGAACACATAAGCATTTCAAAGCCAAATGAGTAATCTTCCTGGTCACCTTTGGCTAACTTTTTTTTCAAAAAAGGCATCCAGAAGGTAAAATCAAAGTTTTATAAAATTCATAAACTTTTTAAACAGGCCTTAAATAATAAGGAACTATAAGAATTTAAAGATAACGCATAGGATAAAAACAACTTAAATATTTGAAAACAATTCTCTATCTCGCTTTATGTGTTACATATCAAAACTAGTCCATTGTTTTACCTTGTTTTTATTTAATAAAGATTTTGTTATTATACCGGTTACATTGTGTTATTAACCCCCCCCAAAAACGAAACCCGTTGCTGTTGAGTCGATTCCGACTGATAGCAACCCTATGGGACAAAGTAGATCTGCCCCATAGAGTTTCCAAGGAGTACCTGGTGGATTTGAACTGCCGACCTTTTGGTTAGGAGTCATAGCACTTAACCACTATGCCACCAGGGTTTCATACTATAAACAACAATCCTCAGTAACAAGTTACATATACAGTGTTATCCCCATTTTATAAAAGCAAAGAAGCAATAGCTGCATTCGAGAAGGAATTTGTGTCTCTAGAGCCCAAATCACGACATGCTCCAACTGCCTCTATTTCCTTTCTCTACAGAGGTGTTGTTCTCCACAACAATCAGCGCTTCTCTTTTAAACACACTCATGGTCCTGGAAATGTGAAATTCTTCTTTGAGAGAAAGCATACAGATCACTTTTTATTTTATTTTTTATTTTATTTTTCCAGTGACTTGCTTGTTATGAATATTTATATCGTCCAGTCACGGGGTCCAAGGCTTTTTTTTTTTTTCCTTAATCATTTTAATCCAACATATGTATGAAAACCTTGTACTTGGAGAAGTTTTACTAACCCTGTACGCATTTGTTGGCAGAGTGGTTAAGTGCTACAGCTGCTAACCAAAAATTCAGCAGTTCAAATCTACCACGGGTTCCTTGGAAACCCTATGCGGCAGTTCTACTCTGTCCTATAGGGTCGCTATGAGTCAGAATTTTTTGTTGTTGTTGTTACGCATTTCAGTCACACCGTATCTGATAGAAATGTATCCCAAAGAAAACGCTTCCTGCAAACAGAAGTGCATATCCTGGGATCCTCTGCACCTGTTTATCTGAAAGTACCATTTGGACCTGAAACTTTATTTTTTATTTTTATCTGAGCAGTTTTGTGCAGCTGTTCAAACTACTATGCTAATACGAAAATCAAATATCATTTATTCAGAAGGGGAATTAACTTTTATAATAACACATTTCAGAAATTCCCGGTGTAGATAAACAGTGTTTTTCCCCATATTTAGATTTCCTTTACAAAGATTTGTTCTGAGTCACTGAATTCTTCTCGTTCCCAGTTTGGGAGATATATATGAATATGCAAATAAGCTGGAGCAGCAGAGCCATTCACTGCAAACCTGGCCATTACTGCCATCAGTAACTTACAAAAAAGTTTCCCTAAGTTAATAGCTAGTAATATAAGTATAGTGAAAGGCCAAGGAAAAAAATCCTAATTGGGAGGTTAATGTGTATATTTACCATTATCTAAAAGATATAAATCCAAATTAAGTAAATTCTCAACTGCACATAATATTTAAAAGTATTTCTGCCTCAGTATAACCAAAGTGGAAATTGAAAATATTTAGAGCATAGAATCCAGTTTCAAACATATGTAATACTTCACAAACTGCAATTTTTAAAAATGCAGTTTCAAGGGTTTCTCTTTATTAATGTTTTTTCTACTTTTCAAGTTGCCACAATTTCTCTGCACTCCTAAAAAAGGAAGTATGAGTTTCTCCTGATGTATACTGTAAGGATTCTGGGAAAACAAATGAGGTTATATGTTTGAAAGTGTTTCTAGAGTTTTAAACAAAAGTTTCATGACAATTTAAAGTAGTCCCATTATCACAGGGTTTTCTAAGCTCACCAGGTCTTTCTCTCATGGAGTGACTGGATGGGTTCCAAGCACCAACGTTTAGATTAGCAGCCAAGTGCCTAACCATTGCACCACGAGGGTCTAGAATTCATATTATTGATAAGTGTGAATCTAAGAAAAATGTGCGATGGTTATTTACAAAAGAAGTATCTTTTTTTTTTTTTTTTTTCTGACATCAGTAAGTATGAGAAAAGAAAACAGGCATTAACCTGTGTCATAGATTCTAGAGGGTCCTGCTTCACATAGCTTCAAAGAGCTACCACATTGCCTCATGGTCTTAATCTACCAGGGTAAGGCATTGCTGTTGAAATGCTGTTATTATCTGAGATGGCTCGTTCTTCAGGTACTGTTATCCATTAACACTCTAGGATAAAATAGCCTAAAAGATTGGTTAACCCAGTGCTAACCGAAAAAAAAAAAAAAAAATGATTGGTTAGCCATTAATAAGTGCCTCCCTAAGAAACTACACATATTTTGATTGGGATCAGAAAAATGTAGCCAAGATTGCGAAGAGGGTTCTTATCAGGTTTGGACTTCGATCAATGAGTCAGGCTTAGAAATGTCAACTAGTGATGTCAGTAAGGAGTAAGTGAGGAGAGACCTCCAAACGAACAAGGAGACACCAGTTCTAGACTAGAGTAGAGAACAGTCATGATCAAGATCTGGCACTAAAAAGAAAAAAAAAAAAACATAGAATGGTAATTGTGGCCTTTCTGTGGACCCATTAGAAGGGCTGTATTAAGATCTTACTTTATCACATCATTTTCTCACTCTAGTTCATCATGGTAATACTAGAAAGGATTACATTTCTGTTAAGGTCACATCTTTCCAGGAAGTTAGACCAGAAGGAAAAAAAAATTTACTTTGAAAGTTATAAAAATCAAACTAACGAACCCTGTTGCCACGGAGTCAGTTCCGACTCATAGAGACCCTCTAGGACAGAGAACTGCCCCACAGAGTTTCCAGTGAGCAGCTGGTGGATTCAAACTGCTGAATTTTTGGTTAAGCAGTCGTGCTCTTAACCACTGTGCCACCAGGGCCCCTTGAAAACTATAAACCAAAGCCAAACCCACTGCCGTCTAGTCGATTCCGACTCATAGTGACCCTATAGGACAGTATAGAACTGTCCCATAGGGTTTCCAAGGAGCGGACAGTGGATTCGAACTGCCAGCCTTTTTGGTTAGCAGCAGTAGCTCTTAACCACTGGACCACCCTACCTCTCTCTTTCTTTTATGGGTAAGAGAAAAACTACAACAAGCCAATTTGGAGATAATGAAGAAATTGTTAACAAACAGTCGCTTTAATTTTCAACAAGGACTCTGTAAACCCGTTTGAGCTGCAGAATTCTTTGCATGTGTAGCTCTGCCAGATTTTTGTGGTCTCAGTCTCAGTCTGCCACCCTAATGTTCACACAGGCTGTTTCAAAAGGAAATTTGCAAAACAAAGAAAGATCAAAGAACACTAAATATGTGGGTGAGGCTGCAGGATCTGCCAGTGGAAAAGGTCTCCCTGACAGAAGCTGTGATCTCTTAAAAGACAGCTACTGTTCACCAACAGAACTCAAACAAAACATCATTTTGGTCCAAAAAATGAAGCTGGGGCATTTGTGCAATTAGATTTGGATTATGGGCTTCTGAATTACTTTCCCATTCAAGCTCTTTATGGATAATACCACAAGATAGAAAGTCAAATTTATTAAGAAGCCACATGTGAGAGCTGGATGGGCTTTGGAATGTGTCTAGTCCAACCGTCTCATGTTCAGACATGGGAACTGAGGCCTAGAGAAGGAAGCTGACTTGCCAAAGATTATACAACCTTTAATGTGAAAGGGAAACCCTGGTGGTGTAGTGGTTAAGTGCTACAGCTGCTAACCAAGAGGTTGGCAGTTCAAATCCACCAGGCACTCCTTGGAAACTCTGTGGGGCAGTTCTACTCTGTCCTATAGGGTTGCTATGAGTCAGAATCGACTCGATGACAGCAGGTTTTGTTTTGTTTTGTTTCAATGTAACAGAGGTGGTACAGATCCCACATCCCCTGGCTCACTACCAAATGCTCTTTTCCCCAGTGATGCTTTCCCCTTAAAACACAACAAAAAGCAACGGAATGGGGGAATGACTTACCATACGTCATACTTGAGTTTTGGTAGCATCCCACAGTTTTTTAAAGCTGTAGTCATCTGAGTTACTAAAGATTGACAGTACTATTTCAGTGCAGTTTATTGTTCCTATGAAACCATTATAAAGTATAGTAAGAGATAGAACAAATTTGATTTTGAAGTTGACTTTTTGTGCTTAGAGCATGTGATGAGAGAAAATGTACTGACAGTTCAAGCTTACTCAAGCTTAATGACAGATCTAAATTGGAGCTTGGAGATAAAAGAAATTCTTTAGTGATGCCTCAGCTGTCATTGATTGCTATGAGCAATTTTAAAGCTATTCAAGAAGAGAATTGCCAGCTTGGTTCTGAAAGGGGAGAAAGTGGTACATGAGATTAGAGGCTGGGACAAATGCTATCTTGTATCACTTACATACATAGGTGACAATCCTGACTGCATATAGACATTTATCAGCAGGAAATAACTCAATGAATGTTCGGGGTAGCACAAGCACCAGCTGTGCTAAGGAAAATGAAAATAAAAGGTGGTTTGCCTTGTAAGGATCACGAGCAGCAAGATGGCTGGGGAGGCAAAAAAAAAAAAAAGTAGTTGCTAAAGCCGAGTGCCAATAAAAAATAATAATAATAAACTCTCCTCAAAAATTATGAGATATCTTCCTCCACTTGCTGAAATCTTTGAATTAAAAAGATACAGAGTCCATTTTGAGAAATTCAGTGTCACTAAATGGAAAGTGAAAGCATCTCCAATTCTACATTTACTCTGAAGCCTTCATGCCCCATTTGCCCTACTGGTATTGAATCCCATAATAAGCTTCTACCTCTTGAGTCCAAATAAATGGCGGTTATCAAAATGGTCTATTTTTAACTGATATTTAAAGCCACTTCCTCTCTAGCATTTTGTCTTTATAAAATATCCTAAGGCCTTAAGTTTATTAATTAATAGGGGTACTTTCCTCCCAAATAAGTTAATAGTATCATTAATTTAAAGGTAGGAGACAGAAATAGAGAAATTCAGTAGTCACAAAGATATTTTTCTACAGAAAGTGTTCTATTCATAGGTAGGATGGATGAACAAATAGAAAATACAGCCCAAAAAGATTTTTCACTTTGGAGCATCTATCTCCTAACTTATTGTCATTCCCTAAATACACCGTAAATATTCACACTCTTCTTTTTATGTTGTCCATCTACATGAAATGCCTCTTTCGATATTCTTCGCTTAGTGTATATAATGCATTCTTCAAGCCCCAACTCCAGTATCATTTTAGTGATTGGAAATTCACTTGTCAGAAATAAGTACTCCACATCTGTATTTCCACAGTACTTACCACCAGCATAACAGTGTCACGTACCATTTGATTATTTACCTATGTCCTCCATCATAGGGACTCCCCACTAGTGTATTATTTGTCTCTGTATGGATCCCAGTATTTATGCATATTTTTTAATTGCCTAGGACATAGCAAGTGTCATGAAATATTTGTTGAATCAATTAATGAAATTGTACATTATTGATATTGTTTAATAATTCTTTGTCTATAGAGATTACAAAAGAATATACAATTCAGCTGTAGACAGCCCTGCCAGTAAACTTTTCATTTACATAGTTCACAAAAATATACATTTTTACCCTAATACGTCCTGTTTTTTATGTCCTATTTTTTTTTTTTTTTTTTTTTTCATAGAGGAAGGAGCCCTGGTGGCGAAGTTGTTAAGTGCTTGGCTGCTAGCCAAAAAGGTCGGCAGTTTGAACCTACCAGAAGCTTCTTAGGAGAAAGACCTGGTGATCTGTTTCCATAAAGATTACAGAATTAGAAACCCTAAGGGACAGTTCTAATCTGTTTTATAGGGTCGCTATGAGTCGGAATCAACTCAATGGCGGCAAGGTTTTCTTGGTATGTTCTATAGAAAAGAATTTCATTCTATTTTCCACCTAAGTATTTTTTGTCTGTATCATGGAGTAAATAACATTCTCTTCTTATTTTGCAGAAATAGGCAATAATCACTAAGTACGATACTTTTGTTGGCCTAGATCTCATGTGGGATCGATACATACAGAAACAGAAAGATAGTGCGACAGAAATTTCAGTCTTGAAATGGGCTTCCCTTTCCCTTTCAGAATCATATGTGGTCTGGGGAGGGGAGACAGTGAATACACAAATACCTCTGTGTTTGCACATCCATTCATCCCTTGCCCATCACTGACATCCCTACCTGCAGTACCTTTGCTATCAGGACATCTTGAGATACAACCACATTATGTTCATTATACCTTGCTGTTTCCCCAAGTATTTGTTTTCTTTTATAGAAAGTGAAAGTTCCTCTTTAGATTTATTTTAACCTTTTGAGTGGACCTAGAGAAGGAAATCCTGCTGATTTTGGTAAAGTGAGCTGGCAAAAATCCAATCTAAATCTCCAAACGAAGTAAATATTTAAATTGTAAATTGTGTCACATCAAAGGAAATCCCATAGTCCACAGATGTTACAGGTTTAATAACAATAATATACTCACCCTCAACAATCTGGGGATTTTTGTTTTTTTTGTTTGTTTTCATTGCTAGCAATAACCCTACTGGCAAAATACGGTAGTATTCCACTCTGAATTGAGGTCTGTTGAGTCTTGTGTTACTTTCTAAGAACGATACTACATTCGTGTTCATGTATTTCATGCTGAAATAAGAAAGAAAAAAAAAAAGATGTATTTACACATCCTCCAGTGTGGGGTTTGTGCTCCATAAAGGTACATTTAATGATACTATCTTGAGCCAGAGTGAAAACAGTGTGTAAAAATATATCTTCTAGAAAATTATGTAATCAGTCTAAAAATGAGATGCTTACACTTGTTTAATATGCCTATTTTTATTCAAATAGACATGAAAAGGATCTAACAAGATATTTGATATTCTACCACAGAATATTTTTCTAGAAAATAAATAACTTCAATTGTTTTTGTTGAAATGTTCACATGGCAAAATTACTGAGAAACGAAACATTTTTAAGGTGATAGTGAGACATTCTAATTTACATTTGTTCAAAAGATCAAATATTTCTCATTTCTAATAACCCTTTGAAATTATTTCAAGACTGATGTTGATGGTATGACACAGTGATACTAAAACTGAGAAAGTAGGGCTGCAATTTGGGTCTTGTAATAATAAATTTGCCTTGTGGTTTTCTGACATAAGGAGGTAAAATCTTCCAGTGCTCTAGTCACTCAGGAGAGCAAGTTTCTCTGCTTTGGAAGAACTAGTTATCCCCACAAACTGCAGGTAATTTAGTAAAATTAAAAAAGAGAAGTGTGAATATTATGTAGAAACCTGAGACTATGCAACTTATTAACTTATTTCCAGGAGCAAACTTCAAACACCAGCTCTACACAGAACTAATCATTGACGATTAAAAAAAAAAAAAAACTTTCATCTTGTGATACATTTCTGGTCACTGCTTGCCATCTCATTTCACCATTCTGGTCTGTGCCCTTGCCTAGCTTGTCAAACAATAGGCACTCAATTATGTGTTGATTGAATGATTACTTGCTTGCTTGCTTGATCGATCGATTGGTCGATCGACCGACCGACCGACCGACCGACCGACCGATTGATTGATTGGTTGATTGATTGGTTGATTGGTTGATTGATTGATTGATTTGGGCTCTGTTTCCTCCACTAGTCTGAACATTCTGGAGCTGACTGTGTATTTTATTCACCCTGAAATTGATCAACAACCCAGAAACATCAAATTTTTTTTAATATATATACATAAATGTTTTGTAAACACTAAAGAAGCAACAATTATATTCTCAAGGTCTTTGTTTCACTCCAGTCTAATTGCTATGGAGTTGATTCCAATTCATGCCAACCCCATATTGTCAGAGTGGAATTGTGCTCCACAGGGTTTTCAATAGCTCATTTTTCGGGACTAGGTCACCAGGTTTTTCTTCTGAGACACCTCCAACCTTTTGGTTATGACCCAGGGAATTCTGCTGAAAATGCGTGTTTTTTCTTTGTTTGTTTGACAGTAAAGCATTGTTGGTTTATAGGGAGTACGATTTTCCGTCCAGTTCTTTGCCTTTGTTAATTAAAAGAATAGAAAGCACTTTACCTTGCATATAGTTTATTTGTTCTTATAATAGGTCCATTCCTTGTTGCTTTTTCATAAATGAAAAATCATATAGGTAAATTATTATAAATTCTTATGTTTCCCTCTAAAGCATATTAATACATGCATCCTCATGTAAAAAAAAAAAAGAAAGAGAGAGAGAGAGAGAGAAACATTCTATCATGTCAAAAGATACTCATATCTTTAGGATTCTTAAAGTTTAGTATAACCCAAAAGTCGCCTGCTTATTAAGCTTTCTATGACAAGGCTTATAAAACCCTCAACATTTTAAACAATAATGTACTTTTTTTTAATCTAAAATAAGTGAAAAGGCTAAGGTTTATAAACAGAGCAAACCCATATCAAACAGAAAAATTGGACTGGTAACTGTAACCAAATGATAATCTGACATTAAATTGGATTTTTAATTTCAGTGACATTTAAACTTTAGTTTACATAATAGGTAGTATTCAAGACTGAAGAATATATGAAGGTATTGTTGAAGTGATTGTTCTGGGTGAAAGAAAGCATTATAAGTAGCGATTATCAACACACCACTCTGAGTGATTTTACTTTTTATTATACCAAAGTGCAGTCGAATTTTCACTATACTCTTGGGAACGCTCACCAACCGAAGACATGCTGAAAGAGACACCGGGCTCTGTGATCTTGGTCACATATATATCCCTGGAGAAATAATATTTCTTAATATGAGAAAAATATCAAATATTCTCTCATTTTATGTGTCATTTTGATTTTTAGAGATGGAGACTATACTACATAATTTGCTAGACACTGACAGATCTCAGAATCCCCCAGCCAAAATGTTGTGATCATCTCTATGGGTTTGGTTTTTTGTTTTTTGGTCTTCTTTTGTATTCCTAAGGCTTTTATTTATACAATCTCCTTTTTCTTTTCATCAGATTTGGCAAAATTTTAGCCATTTTTTTCTAGTTTTTTCAATAGACTTATTTGATTTTGTTGGTCTTACTTGTTGTTTGCTTGTCTGTCTGTATTTCATTTTCCCAAGGTTTAAGTTCATAGTTATTAATCACTTCTTTCTGCATTGTTTGGATTTTTCTGACTTTTTTTCTTAATTTTTTGAGATGAATACCCAGCTCAGGTATTTTAGTCTTTCCTGTGTAGTTCATCATTACAGGTAGCTTGTAAGCCTTTATCTTTTCCCTTATGTAATATTTTAGTTGTGTGTTATGAGTGTTGATGTGTAGCAAGTTCAATTTCAAATATTCAGCAATTTCCATTATGTTTTTTTTAACCCATAATACTTTTTAGAACTTTGTAAATTTGCAAATATTTGACAGAATTTTTGTTGGTTTATTTTTGCTTCTTTTTTGTTGTCTAATCTTAACTTGTGTACTGTGATCAGAGAACATGATCTTAAACAGCGATCATTTGAAACTCGTCAAAAAGTATTATCTGGCATAATACAGTACAAAGTTATGTAAGCAATTCATGTATTCTTTATATTTGATTATAAAACAGATACAGATATAGAAAGAAATGCTATGTATATATTATGTATGTACTTAAGTGTAGCTTTTAATTTTCTTATTTAAATCTCTTATTTACTTAATATTTTCTTCTGTTTGATCCATCTATTCAGTAGGACAATTTTATTCAAACTTATGAAATATTAGTAATTTTTACAATGTTAATTTAGATTTATCACAATTTCTTCCCTCCTATTGCTTCTTACATTCTTCTAGATTCATGTTCCTTCTTGCTAAAGTATATCCTTGAGTATTTGTTTCTACTCTGTTGGTGGTAAACTAAATTCTTGTTAATCTGGAAGTGACTTTTGGTTTTACTTTCAAGTTTTAAAAATTGTTTAGAAAAATTCCTTTATCTTATCCTCACTTTTAGTTGCTTATATTTCTATGTTCACAATTACTTTTACCAGCATTTATTGCAAATCTCTTTTTGAAAGTGTTCTTAATTCTATGTCTACTGTTTAATGAAAAAAAATCTTTCTTCAAAGAACAATGCTACTCCAAATTGCCATTAAGAAAAAGTAACACTTTCAGAAGCGTCTGTAACTTTTCACTCTCGACTGGCAAACTTACTTCTGAACAGTATTATTCATGTTGTCTTTTATTTATGAGCATTGTTTGATTAATGCCAGAATTGCAAGCTCATCAATTCAAATCAAGCTGAGTAGTGTTTTGGGTTGAATTGTGTCTCCAAAATGATACATTTAAGGCCTAATTCCTGGTACTCCTCAAGGTGACTTTATTTGGAAATATGGTCTTTGCAGATGTAATCAGGTTAAGATGAGGTTATCAGGGTGGGCCCTAAATCCAATATGATGGACGCCTTTATAAAAAAGAGACACAGAGACAAGCACAGATGAAAGACAGTGACATGAAAATGGGGACAGAGATTAGAATTTTGCTGCCACAAACCAAGGAATACCTGGGGCTTCCAGAAGCTAGGATAGTCACGGAAGGGTTGTTTTGAGGGAACGAGGCCCTGCTGACACCTTGATTTCTGACTTGTGGGCTCCAGAAGTATCAGAAAATAAATGTCTGTTGTTTTAAGCAACCCAGTTTGTAGTACTTCATTATGGCAGCCCTAGGCAGCCAACACAAATAATATGACAGATGAAGCTTGCACTACTGAGTTCTATCAGACATTCTAACTGCTTTGGGGTGTTTTGGTTCTTTTTGCTAGTGTCTCTGCCCATCTTCTTCATCAGTGAATAATAAATATGAATCTCTAGTCACGAATTCGAGTGTGCACAAAATGTAACTTTATCGATAACTATAAATTTTCTTTTTAGACATTTTCTACCCGGGGTTACTCAGAGTAGAACTTAGGTAAACTGAAGGAAGACATGTACCCAGTCTTTTTTTCTGTGTGTGCATTTTTTGTCTATTTCTTTCTGGTACATATTAAAAAAAAAAATAGCAAACTATTCTTTAGTATATTTACTCCAAATTCAAAATATCATATGTGTGTGTGTGTATATATATATATACATATTTCTACACAGAGGATAAAAACAACTTATTTTAAAGTTTAAATTTTTACCCTAAAAATAGAGATTCTTACATCTTTTTTTGCCTTCCTTCTCAATGTTTAAGTAGCACTAATTACTGAAAATATTGCATCTTCCACATAGTCCTTCCAGAAGATATGTTAACATGCTTTAAATATATCACAATTTTATAGAGCTGTAGAGAAACATTGATTATATAACTCTTGGGGATCTGGAGGCTTAATATTGCCAAAGATGACACATTTTTACTTGAAATCTTGAAATAGTGACTAAAGAAGACCCACAGATAAGTCATTGCCATTTTTTTTTTTTCATTTGGTGTTTGCCTAGCAAGTATAATACACAATCTGTACCTTATGGACTTTGTGTATTTCCTTTGTAGAAACAGAATTTTGTGTTTGGGAGTGGAACTTCATTTAATTTTAATTGGATCATGTCTTTTACATACTCACAACTATAAGACTTTTGACATCTTTATCTATGCAAGTACATTGCTTCCTTGAGCCTACCTAAGTTCTAAAAATCATTCTCTGGCTAAGACATCCTGAAATGGAGACTGGAATTAGGTTTCAAAATGTTTTAATCATTGTTAATCTTTCTTTAACACAAACAACAGGGCATTTCTATTAAGTTCATGTTGTATCTTGCATGGTAATATTTTAATTTATTGACTATTATATTTCTCTCAAAATTTTTTGTTACCCAAAACTACCCTCTCCTTCCCCCATTTGGCGTTATGACTCAAAAAGCATTAAAGATTTTGAGCATCAGATGCTTCTTTTGAGGTGTAAGGATATGGTACTTTTTATCTTCAAAATCTTAAGCCCTGAAGTATTCTGGAAAAAATATTATCCCATAAACAGTAGATGCAAAAAAAAAAAAAAAAAGAAGGAAAAAGGAAAAATGCAAGATAAGTCAGAGAAAATTCCTTTCCTGC